>NC_132943.1:14150625-14462500 GCF_034638445.1 Ciconia boyciana
TCTGCATAGCTCCAGTTTACTTTGGTAATGGACATAATTATGAACATACAAAACTTGGTTCTTTGGTTCTGGGGATTTTTTTTGTTGTTTCCCACCTCCCAAAACAGTTCAAATTCAAGAACTTGGGTCCGGATCTTGGTTCTGGATCCAACCTTCAAGCCTTCCTCTCCCAAATTCTTGGCTGTTCTGCCTCAGGATTTCTTTTGAGAAGTGGAGACTAGTTGCAAAATTTGGATTCCAATCTGGATTTCAAATGTTTTCCAAGTTTAGGTAGTTCCCTGTTTGTCTTTTGGCCCATTTCAGGACGCATGTGGATTGGGATTCCAATTTTGCAGGCGTTCCCACTGTGGCTTGCTTGCTTCTTAGAGCTAGGTTTTGATTTGGGCGTTTCTCAGGTTCATTGGCAAAAAACGCTCACTCCCATTTGATACAGAAATCCCCAGCAGGAGCATGGACTTGAGAAACTGGAAAGTAAGGAGTCATTGACTCATGCTAGTGTAGCACTCTTAATATACAAAAGGATATATTAGTTAGTGGTACTTTAGACTTGTCTGCCCTGGGGATTGCTCTTATTCCAGCCTTTTTTCTCCAGTTGCACATGGCTGCACCATTGCAGGCTAGAGATGAAAATTCTCCTGTTGCAGAAGCTTTCCTATTCTACACTCATTTAACTGTGTAGTGGGGCAGTTTACCAGTATACTGGGTCAAATCCAGTGCCGATGACTGGCTGTTAATGGCTGGAATCAAGTTTAATTCCCACTGACAAGGTATCTGAGCATGTCAGCTCCACCGGTGCAGGGACAGGTGAGCTGGCTTTCACATTTGCTAGTCAGAGTGGGATATACTGGGGTTTGAGCATGGTACAGACACATTAAATATTACCCCCATGTAAGCCATTTTGGGTGTGGAGGCAGTATAGTGATGTTTACATGGCATGACACCTAAGATTAGGTGGACATTGCTATAGTGCTTCCAGACCAAATCCCAGAAAGCTGTACAGAGCTGCGTTACGCAGCATAGACGTGCACTGTGAAGGGGAAAATGTGTTGCTCTCTCACTCAGGGGTCCCTTAGGAATTTGATAAACATGGTGATGGGTCTCTTAGGTGGACCCTCTGCTCTCCTCATGAATGGGGGTGAGAAACATAACAGATCAGCTTTTGCTTCTACGCTGGAAAACCAAAGTCATCTCCAGAGAAGGGCCTTTGGATCACATTGTTCATCTTGCCATCTTTTCTTAACAGAGCATAATTCGTGTAGTTTTCCATGATCGACGCCTGCAGTACACAGAGCATCAGCAGCTCGAGGGCTGGAGGTGGAGTCGGCCTGGGGACCGCATCCTTGATATAGGTGAGACTATTTCATTATGGTTCCTGAGCAGTGTTTGGAAGCGAGGTGCTGAATGATGTATGGTGTGTTTGCATGTGTGTTTAGGTTTTTATATCCTACTCTCTTAGGAATCCTGTATGTCTTTGGGTGGGAAGGAGATCTAGCACTATAGGTCCCAAATAGATACATCATTGGTGGCTTGGCTTTTCACATGCATCTTGTAATTGTATGGAAATGCTTTCTCTTCTTCAATTTAATATTTTTAAAATTTTAGGGGTTTTCTTCTACAGATATTCCACTGTCAGTTGGTATCTTGGATCCCAGGGCCAGCCCCACCCAGTTGAACACTGTTGAATTTCTGTGGGATCCATCAAAGAGAGCCTCAGCATTCATTCAGGTAAGAGAGAAGTGATATTCCTGTGGTAAATACAATGGTGAGATATTTTATGAAGACCTGGAGAGTTGAGGTAGCCAAGACATGAAGAAGAGAGAAAGATGCTAATGAAAATATACAAACTCAAGCAACAATCATGTATAATTAATTTGTAGGGTACTTGCTAAACCAACTTGCTAGCTACTTGCTAGCTTTGGAGTACTATCCAATACAGCTAGGATTTTCTTTTTTTAAAAAAAAATGGATGTTGCTTTCTAAGCATGGGTTTTGTCTGGAGGAAACTGTTCACAACCTTGTTTTCCTCTTTCGTGAGTGTTTCTCATCCCAAACGCCAACTATCTGTTTTTAATCTGTATGTGGGATTTACTTAAATCAAAGGATGCTTTCCCTGATGCCCTGTTTCTCTCCAGGGTCCTTGTTCTTCAATTGTTTTGTCCTGAGGAACAGAAATGAAAACATTTTGAACTCTTCTGCCTCTCTTAGGTTCTCGAGAGGAGCCAAAACCTCATGTTCAGGCACCCTGCAAGTTCAGGGAGTCTGAAGTTCAGATTTGCACAGCTTCCAACTGTCTCCACTGATGAGTGCAGCTTTTGTTTTGCCAGGTACATTGCATCAGCACAGAATTTACTCCACGGAAACATGGAGGAGAGAAAGGGGTGCCCTTCCGGGTGCAAATCGACACCTTTAAGCAGAATGAAAATGGTGAATACACGGAACACTTGCATTCTGCAAGCTGCCAGATCAAAGTGTTCAAGGTATGAGGTAGTTTTAGCTTTGTCATCAACTGGATTAGACAAAGACAAAGGAACATGCACAGTTTTCAAATTGTGTAGGAGTAATGCAAATAGTGGGGTAAAAGAACAGCCTTTTAACTGGGTATGCTTAAGATCTTAAACAGGACTCTTGCACACAAAGTGACATAAGCCCTGAACTGGTACACAGCAATTCTAGTTAAATTCAAATGACCCAAGTGGTGCACCAAGACTTGTGCCAGTCCATTGTGCCTTGAACACTATATAAATACTGAGATCTATGCTGTGTGGATGTAATAATATTAATAATAATATAGTAATAAACCCCCCAACAACTCAAACCTTGGCTGGTTGGAATGAAAACCCATTGGAGAGGCATCAGTGCACAAAATAAATTTCTGTGGAATATAGACAAGTAGTCTCTAGAAGGCATTGCCCCTCATTAGTTTGTGTACTGAAGAGGATGTGTATTGAAAACTAGACAAAATATGGTCCAGTTTCTCAGCAATATTGAGGCTACTGGTTTAAGTCATTTTGAGTCAACATATTACACTGATTGATATTCAGGGTATCCACTGTATTTTGATGCTCCTAGACAATCAAGACAGTATGGGCATCTCCAATTTCTTTGATTCAATCCTCCATGAACAGTGAGAGTATAACTTGGAGATCTTAAATACCCTTTGCTGGTTGCAGCAGAGTTCCTCTCCATGCTACCTGGAGGAGAGAAAGATGATTCTGTTCATCTCTGAAGCTCCTAATTTGGGCATGGCAGACCTATAGTCACTTAACAACAAGCTTTTCATAGGCCTGTTTTCTCAAAGGATCTGCTGCTCCAGTCTTGCTCCTATGAGCAGTGTCTTTCCTGTTCCTGGAGAGATGGTACAAATACCAGTCGAGGTGCATAACTCATGGGGCTCATGGTCTGAAATAGTCGGTATCAAATCTCAGGAATGTGGTCAGCCTGTTTTGGAATTGCAATACACATTAATGAGGGATGTTATAGAAACAGTAGAGATGCTTGACTAATAATTTGTCTAGCAAATGCAGATCTGATCTTGTTCCATGTGTAGAGTCCCCATAAATCTTAAGGAGACTTTTGTGAACAGATTAGAAAGAAAAATCTGTTGGCCTCTCTCTCCAAACTTGTAATACTTGGCATAAGGGAAAGCTTGTGCTTCTGCTTATAGCCTAAAGGAGCAGACAGAAAACAGAAGACTGACAGGGAAAAAATGGAGAAGAAGACCACCCAAGAGAAGGAGAAGTATCAGCCTTCCTATGAGACTACTATTCTCACAGAGGTAAGGTGTTTTAGGCACGTGTCATACTACTTTAGCATGTTGGGAGATAGAGAGAAAATGCAGTCTAACTGAGCCTCGGACATTGTCCTGTGGAGACACATATGCCCAGATCTTACTGAAATTGAGACCTGAGTGAAATTATAAAATGTCTCCCCTGTTGAAGTTTATAAAAGATGCTGAAGTTTCTTATGTTTCAGGTTATAAACCAACCCTTAACAGCCTAGCTTTAAAAGAAGCGTTTTCTCTTTCTTCTGCCATGCTCCCAGGCACTTGCCATGGCACTTAGATACCGCTTGTATGAGGTATTTTCTTCAGAACTGTCTGGCAAAAGCTCATGTTGGAGATGGGGTGCTTGAACAGATGAACAGGCTGTCTGATTAAATTTATTAATCTGTTTTTCTGTGAATGTGCCTATGAGGCTACTATTATGTATTAGATATCAGAAGATTCTAGCTTTTACTCTAGGAATAACTTGGATGTCTTATATTCTGATGCATCTGATGTAGAGATGTATATGTTTCTACCCCTCCCTGCCATTACTAAGATGTATATATAAGCTTACCCCAGACTGCAGAATTACTAAGCAACAGGACTCAAGACAGTGGTTTTAAAGTGCTGTTCCATCTCCCTATGGGAATATTTTGTTGTTTGATTTAGTTCTTGGTTTTTTTAAGTGGATTGCTGCACTTTTCTAGAAATGAGGGGGTTTTCTTAATTTAAATAAACTTCCTGTTTGTGAGATCTAGTCTCTCCCACTCAATTTTCCTCAAGTTGCCAGGAGCGACTAGCGTGTTTTCTAATTCAACGTGGTGGTTGTTAAGCCTCTTGTGTACACAGACCTAATTCTACTGAGTTGGCAGATCCCAAACTCTTCCTATGAGCTCTGATGCACTTTGACATATTGCATGGGGAAATGTGGGTTGCCAAAGAGTTAAATATTTGCTAGTGCTTGTAGAGATGATAAAATATTTGCTAGTATTTGTGGAGATGATAAAATTCCAAAGCTATGCTTGTCTTCTTTTTATCATTGCAAACAAGGATAACACAGAGCATTTTCTTGAGCTCTTGATGGTTTGGGGTTCCACAGGGCTAGATTTCTCCTGCTGATTACAGTGGCTTAAATTCAGAACAGAGTCACCAATTCTAACTGGATTATTCTGGTTTTACACTACTGTAATGGAATATGGAGTTTGACCTATATTTGTGAAGACTTTTAGAAGCTCTGTGTCTGTCTATCTTAAATTTTCTCCCTGTAATACTCATTTATAACTCGAGCTCTTCAACTAATAGCTAGAGGTTTTAACAGGCTCGTTCAAATTCTGCTCTTTCACTGGTATAAACCTGAAGCAATGCCACTGGAGCGTATTTGTCACTCTTGCCTGGATTTAATTAGGGATTTATAATTGAGACCAGGGGTATTTCTGTATCATTGCTGCCTTCAGTCTGAGTTGACACTGGCATTGCTCTGACTTACAGCTGTGCACACTTTGGCCCAGTGTTATTCGGGGACAGGCTTTGTGAAATGGGAGAAATGTGGAATGCACAACTGGAATCAATCTGGCCCCCTGACAACCCGCTTGGAGAGCGGCGTAGAAAATCCATGGCCCGTCTCCTCCTCCCAGCAGGAGTGATGAGCTGAAGTTAGTGGCGTGGCAACAGCATGAATGTGGTGTGAGAGGAGAATCGAATCCTTTATTTCCATCCTTATGAAAGTATCCCCGCTGCCTTTCTTCCAACAGTGCTCTCCCTGGCCAGATGTGCCTTATCAAATGAACAATGCTCCATCTCCAAGCTACAACAGTTCTCCCAACAGCTTCAACCTTGGAGATGGGTATGTAACAAATAAATGCTTTATCTTTCCTGTTGATACGGTAGCCTTTGTGTGCATGTGTTTTGTGTGTCTATGCATTTCATACCCTGGAAGAAGAGGTCAAGGACCACCCTTCCTAGAAAGGGGAAAATATTTCCCACAAAGACTTTTAAGATTTTCCAGCCAGGAATTCCTTGTAATGCAGAGTACTATTTGTATGTTCACTGCTTATGGGAGGTGACCATCAGAGGACCAACAGAGCAATTTCTGCTGTGAATTTCCTCTCTTTCTCTTCTGTAGGGGTCAGAAAACACACCATGTCCTGTACCAGCAATTCCCAGTATCTTCTGACAGGAGTGTTAGAGGCTTTCAGCCTTCAGCACCATTTCAGAGTTGTTATTTCTTCCTTCCTTTCTGTCTTGAGGTGGTTTGAGGTGCTGAATTCCCAGTTGAACAGGATTTAAAGAAATTCTGTCTGGAGCAAAACAGCCTAGGTTCTGAGAAGCCATTCCAGAACAAAGGATTAACAGGAGGCATGTTTAATTCATTGATATAGCCATCATAAAGAAACAGTTTTAGTGGTCCTGAAATACCCAAGATGATAGCTGATGACAGAAATACACAGCACGGTGCCTTGGTACTTTGGAGTCCTCCCTGCAACATATTTTTCCCTAGGAATTTGGCATAGGCCTTTCTTTCCTCGTCTGGGAATCTATAGCCTTGTCACCTTCCCACAGAGCTCATTAATTAATTGATGTTGTGTCACAAATTTTCAATGAGCAACCTCAACTTATGGGACAGACACTGAAATGACAAAAATTGGTGTTAGTAGAGAGATCTGTTGAGCATTTTCTTCCAGTGGTAGATTATTAGCTCTTCAGGAAAATCCTTGATGTGTTAAAGTCCTGTCTATGTTTTGGGAGGGTTTAGTAGAAATGTGGTTTTGTCTAATACAGTTAAATTGTGATTTACTATGTTTAAAATAACACCAGGTTTTAATTACAATGTTCTTTATTAAATTTTTGCAGTCATTATTAGAGGGTGGATTTAGTTAGGGGATCTCTGGCTTGTAGAATGTTTCAGTTCAGCCGCACTAGTAGGTCACAACTTCCTTGCTTAGATGGCATCACATTAGTGAGTCGCCTGTATGGAAAAGCTTGAATGAGATCAGAACTGAGTTTTTCTCTCAGTGTTGAGTAGGACCTCAACTGACCAACAAAAGGCTCAAATAGAGTTTTTTGTTTGGTGGTCTTTTTTGTTCCTTTTCTTGGTCCAGATTTTGGACACCTTTTTTAAAATCTGATAGAGAAGAAAACCAAGTTGGTATGTAACTTGTGACAATTAAGTCAAATGGAGGAGGGGGAAGAGGATGGACAATGCAATGTAAAATTTAAAATAATGTGTTTTTTCTCTTCCAACTTTATATAATTTTTTTTAGCAACAGTTCTCCAACCCACCAAGTGGAGCTCCTGCCTCCCAGCAATGATGTAAGTACTTGAGATCATGTTAATGTGGTGCTTTTCTTTTTTAGGACACTGGTGAACAGTTCATTTCAAGACCTTCTTATTCTTTTTGCAATGTAGCATCTCCTTCCTTCTGCTTCTATTCAAGATGCCCAGCAGTGGCTTCATCGTAATAGGTTCTCTCCATTCTGTAGACTCTTCTCAAGTTTTTCGGGTGAGTTGAAACAGTCCAATTATTTTGTCTTTATTCTCTTTTGTAAGTGCAGCTCATGCTTCATATCAATAGCATCTGCTGCTGGCCACCGTTGATGGGATCACTGGTCTGATCCAGTGTGGTTGTTCTTTTGTTCTAGATTAGTTAGCATTTGCCAAAACAGTTTGTAGAAATATAGAATAACTTAAGATGGAAGGGAATAAGTTCAGATGGAAGGGACTTCTTGAGTTCATTAGGTGCAACTCCCCTGCTTGAAGCAAGTCCAGGGCCTTGTGCAGTTGAGTTTGAGTATCTCTAAGGTTGGAAATTCCACAGTCTCTCTAAGCAACCTCTTCAAATACTTGACTGCTCCCACAGTGAAAAAGTTTTTCCTTATGCCTAATCAGTGTTTCCCATCTTCCATCCTCTATCTGCTGCCTCTCATCCTGTCCCTGTGCATCTTTGAGAAGAGTCTGGCTCCATCTGCAGCTCTGTCTTCACTGTACCCTCCCATTAGGTAGTTGTACACCGCAGTAAGGTGGTGGAAGGGGGAATTGTTAAAGATGTTGAAACCTTGAGGAGCCTGTCTCTGACTTGCAACATGATTAAACTGGTGAACATGGCAGTTAGAGAAAATTGGGCCATTTAATGGCCAATGTTAAATATCTAGCTTGTCTCTGAGTTGCTAGAATATCTTCCAGTGCAGTCCTGCTCTTTTGGCAGCTTCTAGCTCTCTGTTTCACAATGATTGATTGGCAGTGTACATCTCTCTGAATTTGCAACTTCTCTGGGCAAATCTGTCTGATTTAGCTTTGTGGATTCTCTCCTCCTGCCCTTTCCTGCTGCCCATACACACAATTTGGAAGCTAAGATTTGCTTAACTTCTGAAAAAAAATTAATTTGAAATATGTAGGTGCTGACTTACTGAAGATGTCCAAAGAAGATTTTGTTCAAATCTGTGGGCCTGCTGATGGAATTCGGCTCTTTAATGCAATCAAAGGAAGGTTTGTACGTCTTCCTTCCTATTTTTTTGTTATGGCAGCATCCCTTGATAATTTTAGTGTTAATTAGAAGTTAATCCTGGAGTTGTAGCATTTAGACCTCCTTTTAGCACTTCAGAGAGGTCATCTCGGAGGGTGGAGATCAAATCCAATTGTATTGGTTTTGTAATTGATTTTACCATCCAATCCGATGGTGTTCAAATCCAAGCACAGCTCAAATGTTGCTGAAATGAAGCATCATAATGTGGATCTCCAGTGGTTTATTTGCTACCAGCTGATAGCTTTCATCCATTTCATATGAGACACAGCCTACAATACCCTGTGTTGCATCTCCATCACAGGTAACAAACAACAAACCAACCAACCAACCCCTGGAGCCTCAAATGACTCTTAAACTTACTTATATGGCAATAACATAAATTCTCCAGCTGGGCAGGATTCAAATCAGTAAAGGCAGGTATGATGAGCTGCTTGGCAGGTGCTGAAAACTGCTTATTCTTATCTGATCCTGAAGAGATTAAGGTGCTCTGCACTGTACCACCACCTCTCAGGGGGCTCTTACTAGACCTCCTAAGACATCTAGTCACCAGCATCAAGGCTATCCCTTAGCTGGTTATTTATGCACAGCCTGAATGATTCCATCTCTCAGTGTTTGCTAGCTGACTGGAACAATTTTAGATCTACTAAATCACTCACTACTGTTTTTTAATAATCCATAGAAATGTAAGGCCCAAGATGACAATTTATGTCTGTCAAGAACCAGAGCAAAACAGGTCCCATCTCCACCAAAAAAGAGAAAATGGAGATGGCAGTCTTTGTGGTAAGTTTTTATGTATGGATTTTGTTAAACATTATGTGGTGAGAATGCTGCTTTCTGCCTGAGCTCCTGCATGGGACAGCTTGATGTCCTGCGTGTTTAAAGAGGTCCTGTTTATCCCAGTTCTGACACTTTGGTTAGTTTCAGAGCTACAGATTCCAACTGGTACTGTCTGCGTGGGAAACAGACCCAACTTACAAGCTATCTGCAGAATGCCACGGCAAAGTCTCTATTCAGTTCTTAATAGGAAGCATAGCATTAAAAACTACCTTCCCATCCCACAATTTGCTTTAGACTATGGCTTGTTTGAAAATATTCTGGGAAATGGAAGGTTGGTATGTCTTAAAGTGAGGTTCTAATTCTTGGAAGTTTGAAGCTTTTGGGGACTCACGGCTCTTAATTATCCCTCATGACATGATGTGCAATCAAATGAGAATAGAGATTGTCCTCAGTTCTTGCGCATAGCATTAACCAGGCACAGCTTTTCTGACTGGTTGTTCCTACCATTTGGATTGGATTTAGAAAATAAGTCATCTACAGTTATTTGATACATTGTAGTCTTTAGTTTGTGCCTGTGGGGTCAGTGGGATAACATCTAATAAAATACTACTTTTGTGTTACATCATAGCATGTGTTTTACTATTTAACTGGATCTACTTTAAAACATCAAAACCAGTAAAAGTAGATTATCCAGAAATATTAACATCTTTATGAGAGGGTTTATTTAATGCCTCACGATACATGTTGTCATTAGTCCTTGTGTTTTCCTCTGGGCAAAAGTGACGTGTGCTTTATTTGCCCACTGCATCCAAATACTGGGTATTTTTCTACAAATCATCAAGCTGGATGTTTGGGGGCTGCTTTAAAGGTACTAAGCTTGTTTATCTACTGTCAAGATTTGGACCTTGATCTTAAACCAGTTTGGTTGTTGATATTGAGCATCTTGGTGTTATCTGTAGTTGTTATTCTGTAATTACTTTGTAATTCTGTAATTGCTTTCACCTTGTTGCAGTATATCATGCAATCTTCTTGGAAGAATTGACCACGCTGGAATTAATCGAGAAGATTGCAAACTTGTACAGCATTTCTCCACAGCAGATAAATCGAATCTATCGGCAGGGACCCACAGGGATCCATGTATTAGTGAGCAATGAGGTAAGGGGTTAATGCAAACTCTGTCAGAGCTGTAACAGTTGTCTGACTTCCTGAAGTTACGATGACCTTTTAAATTATGGAATGAATCTTCAAGGAAGCTTTGCAAGGTTACTAATCCCAACAAGTTAACGCAAATACTTAAAGCAAATCATGCATGCATACCATTGATTTTGGTGTGGTTTTAAGATCTTTGCTTTGTAAAAGAGGTGGGTTTGGTTTTTTTTTTTTTTTTTTTTTTTTAAAAAAACACAACAAAATTGGTCATTTCCTTTTCATGATGGCTACTTAAACAAATTCTGAAGTAAAGATCTAAAGTGAGAACCTTTAAAATTGAATAGGAAAGTTTCCTAAAGAAAGCAAGTTTGAAAATCTTTAGGGCAATTAGTCTTACATCTTGGCCAGTGATTACAGCCACTGGGTCAGGGTCAGTGCTGTGTAAGTGCACACTATAATTTCATGGACCTTTGCTAGCTGTTTGTGTCCCATTATATGATGGCTTAATTTAGTCCATTCCATTAAGTTGCAGGTTAATAGTGAGTTGCCCTTCTTCCTCTTTTCCCCCCACTAAATTACTTACTCATTCATGCACCAGAATCACTTAAGGAGCTTCATTTATAAGAAACATTGTTAAAACAAGTGAAGCAGAGCATAGATCTCAACTGGAGCCTAAATTGAAGGCTGTAATGCTTATTCCTAAAGTCTCCTTGCTATTTCAGCCTGATTAAATCTGAAACCTTGATGCTTTATGTATGTAAAGTGCTTGGAGGCAACTCTTGGTAGGGGAATTGCCTGAACCAACTTGGGTATAAGGCCTTAAGTATTTATTTAAGTCAATTATTAACAATGTCTATTGCTTTTTTAATAATTTTTTTTCTTGTTCTAGTACTATAGTGGCAAGAGTGAGGCACTCTATGAATGTACTTCATGCATCGTTAGGCACAGACACACAGGCTGGCCACTGAAGTTGATTTGCGGGAGCAGGGGGTGGATGTTAAACCCAAAAGAGAATAGGGAGATTAGTCTAAGATGAAAAGGATATTTGGTGTGAGAACTCACAGCTGGAAAGTGTTCTACTTGAATGATATTCAATAGCTAGGTAAAGGCTTTTGCTTAAAGCTGGATTTTCTGAGCTGATCAGAGAGATTCTGGTCACCTCCCCTCTGAAGTTAGGTGTCCAGCATCTGCTCCAACTGTATGAGACGCCTCTTGAAGGTAATTCACCTCTGTCCCATGCAGCTACTCTAAGATGGGAGGAAGCATTGACTAAGGATGAAGCTTAAATGAGCATTTCAGATTGGATTTGAAATCAGCTGAATCTCTTAACTCACCTCTTTAGTTAGGGGCCTCACTAGAACCTGCACGTGTTCTGAAAATCTAGTTGTTTCTCATGAATAACTCAAATAGCTTTAGATACTGATCTTGCTTCCCATGAGCTGCCTTGCCTCTCATAGCAGTTTCATTAAGATTCCAGAATACAAACAGGTAAATGATTCCTGCACTCACAGCATCTGTACTGATGTCTGGTCAAAATAACCAGGTGGACACTACTGAGATGGCTTTATAGTAACAATATTCCTTTATTCAGCAAGGAGTCAATTTCTCAAGGCTGACTACCTCTAGATACTATCCCAGATGCTCATGTAAGCTCAACGAAGCTTCATGGTTCAGCTGAATGTGTATGTGTTAGCATTGCTAGATTTTAGGAGATTTTAGGAGAGGGACTGTCTTCATCCAGTCTAAACTAGTATAGCTTCATTGAAGGCAATTAAGAGTATGGTCTTTAATAGACTAACTGGAGTGGTATAAGAACTTGTAGGATCAAGAGCTGCAAAGGGGATGCTAAAATGCTGAACAAGCCAGATCAGTTCCAGGCAAGCACTTTAGTATAAGCTTCTCAAGCACCTTAGCAGCTGCAAGTACCTTAATTTATCAGTCATGTACTTTAATAATCTTATAGGCAGGGTTACTCAGGACTGTGTAAGACTAGACACCAAATGTTGTTTGATAACTTTCCTCTAAATTCTATACTGGTACTGAAAGAAACTTGAATTAAATTGTAAAAATATTTTGTGTTGGCTTTTTTCCTTCTGCCCTTCAGATGGTGCAGAACTTCCAAGATGAATCTTGTTTTGTTATCAGCACATTAAAAGGTATGTATTGCTGCTGCTATTACATGTAGTTCTGAAGACAGTTTCTCCTTTCAATTGCACTAAACGTTATCACAAACTCGGTGCTGTTATCCTCAAAAGATAAGTAATCTAATTTAGTGTAAGTCAAGGTGTTGCGTCAACTTATGCTATGATAGACTGATTGATCTATGCTTTCCTCTCAGTTATACTGTTATAAAACTTTCATAAATCCATTGATACCACTGACATAAATGAGCAGAAAACCTTCTACTAAAATGATAAAAGATGACAGTTAGTATGTTGTATTTTTTTATATACATGCTTTCACCTAGATATTCAACATTGATTTTCATGAATGGGTTGTGGAACAAGAGTACAAAATATTGCAAACTACCTAAGCAGTAAATCTGGAGTTCTGTATCTGTGCTGTTTTCTAAAAGCAATGAAAAAATGCTTTGCATTTCTTTGTTACAGCTGAAAGCAATGATGGCTACCACATCATTTTAAAATGACCGTGCTGCACAGAAGGACTTTAACAGCCTAAAATTTAGTGCCTCACTGAGATTGCTACAACCTAGACTGGAAACATGAAGAACCTTCTGGATAAAAAGCTCCTATGAACTAAGAATTACCAAACAGCTTAAGGAAAAACTTGCTTTTGCAGATACACATTTTTGGTGGTGTGTGTTTTTGTTTTGGTTTTTTTTTGAAGCTGGAGCTGAGAACATCCTCAAAGCTTGTACATGTTTCTTCCTCCCTCCCTTCCTCTTCAGTCTTAAAAATTGTCAAGGTTTCTGCTTATTACTTAGAAACATCTGCCTTGTACTAAAGGGAAATGAAAGGTAAACAAAAAACAATTCTCTAGACCCCTCATGGTTGGAAGAATTGGTTTATTTACTGTTCTAGGTGCTCTCTTGCTTTCAACACACACCCTGTTGCTGATGGACATAGGCTCCCTGGGGTTCTTCTTTTACTTTTTGAGGTGGAAGGCTTGGGGCTAAATCTAGAAACAGATTCGGCAATGCAGAGGATGGATTTGTCCTCACAGTCAACCTCCACAGTCCTCACTCAGAGTGTCAGCCCTGGAAGCCTGCACTTAGCTGCTTTCCACCTGTAGATGTGCTCAAAGTCCAGAGACCTCGGTCCATCCTGACAGAGCTTCTGTAATACCAATCCAACAGAACAATTTTGCAGGGTTCAAGGGAGGACAGACAACCTGTGGCAAGCAGTTCAGTACCGTATTATATCTTTAGCTTTAGAGTGGTCTCCTTGAATGGAGTATATGAAGGTTTTCTGAGGAAATGTTTTGAACACTGAAAGTTAGAGAGCTCACGACAAATTCATACTATGGATTTATGCTACTCTACAAAGTGTTGATTAACTGCTATCTTTACTGTAACTGGGAATTAGGTTTTATAATCTTAATGATTTTTCCTCCTGTTACTCACTGAAGTAAGTAAAAGTGAGTTTTGATTAACTCCAGGTAACGGATCATCTTAGTTGCTGCTTCTTATATTCTTGCTATTTCACTCTTGACTCCTGTTTCCAATATCTGCACCTATGGTTAACTCCACCCTCTTTTGGTCTTTTGAGACGTCATCCAGGCTCCACTAAGCTGAAAAAGTGGCTTCCACTGATGTCAAAGGCAAACTGGATCACATCCTTCTTGCATGGATGGAGTCATTTCACTTTTGGAGCTAATTCATAAGGCTGTTTCCCAAACAGAATGTCCATATAGCATCAAATTCTGATACTTGAACATTTAATTTCATCCTGAATTGAGATGGAAAGCTGAAATACCAAAAATTTTCCTGGAATAGAAATTTTTCAAAAAATGAGAAACTGTCAGCTGGAAAACGCTGAATAAAATATTCTAGCCTTTTGGAATGGAAACATTTAATTAAATCCATTTGGCCCTTAAAGCAGCATCAGTTTGAGCTACTGTTGCAGACCTCTGAAATTACCATTCAAGTGCCTTGCGCGCCGTGTCTCCCTTGGGGCCCAGCTCTTTGGCTGGGTTACAGATCCCATGATGCTCTTACCATGGGTTAGTCAAAGGGGGAATGCGTCATGAAGGCTGGAGGGGTGCCCAGGAGCCCAGCCTTCTGGGAAAGAGGGGGACATGGAGCCCATGAATTACAGCTCCCAGCTGACACTGGAGGAATTTGGACGGACACGGACTGATATTTTTCTGACAAAAACGATGTGTTTCAAGTTTTCCCAACAGAAATAAACAGCAAAATATTGAGAAAAACAAACTTTTTTCATTAAAAGCATCAAGTTTTGCGCAAAAAAATCTACCCATCCCCACTGATTTTTCTTACACCAAAAATAATACTAGAATAGAAAAATCATGTTACAATGGGATAACCTTCAGCCAACTCAGCTAATTGAGTAACATTGCCTACTTAGGCATGGTCTTGCTCAACTGGCTGTCCTAGATGCTCCATGAATTGTAGTGTTTCTCCAAAAAGGATGCCCAGGCTTTGGGACATGGCGATTCCTCCCCCTGAAGTGAAGGAGCTTGAGGCTTCTTTGTTGAGGACCAGGTTGTGTAGCTGAGGAAGTTGTGTATGGTCTCCTGGAGTGAGGGAGGTCTGACAGAGAAGCTGGGGTGAGCTTTGGGGGAAGGTATGCCTTTGTGGAGGATGGGAAATGCCATCTTTTTGAGAGGAAGGTGAGGCCATGTCAAGCTCGACTCTGCCTTGGCACCCCTGTTGCCTCCCTGGCTCTGCAGCCTGCTCCGCACTGCTGCGCATGAAGGGAGGCAGCTGGGGAGCCCCTGGCCGTGGGTCCTGAGGCATCCAGGCTGTGGCCACACAGTTACAGCTGCCTTCCAAAACAGGGAATAAATTCCAGCTGTGTTTGTGAGTAGGTGGGACAATTGTGTCCCTGCATATCAGGAGCTGTTTGGTTTATTTTGTGGAAAGTACTTTAGAAGATGTACGTTGGCTGTGCTTTTTCATCCTGTTTTGTAATACTGGCCTAGTATCTGGTGTGGCTGTTGTTGGAATGCAACTCAGAGAGGTGAATCCGACATGACGAGAAGGGTTTAAAAAAGACCTTGGAGTTCCCAGGAGTATAGCCTGTACCGTATCCACTTACATATGATAGCCCTGTAATTCAGGGAATGCAGCAATACTGAATCACAGCAGGGTGAAGAAAGGATAGAGGTAGCTTTGCTCCCAGAGTTAGGGACTGAGAACTGTTTGCTTATTTAAAAAAAAAATAACTTGTTCTTGATTATTTAAAAAACAAATCTTTCCCATAAAGCATTATATGCAAAACTCCTCATAGTGTTTCAGTAGCACTTGCTTGATTAATTTTGAACAAAAATAACTCTCCATTAGGGCCTTGTTATATTTAGATTTTAAAAAATAAAATAATTTTATACTGATATGAGGGTGAATTTGACAATATATCTTGTTCTCCTTTCCATGCTGTAAGAAGGTGTACCAGAGTAAACAATCACATAGATTATAAATATTTTCCTACTAGGTGGGCTCTACTGTTTTATCTGTGTTAGCCTGTTTGTAAAGCTGTATAACTTTAATATGTGTGTAAGGTAGAGTAGTTCTAGTCCTTGTTGAACCTCTCTAGTCCCAGCAGAAATTTGGAGGATTGTGCTCAGTAACATACATGCCCATGAAGATGCAGCACAGCTAGTTTGGTGTCCAGGAGAATGTCAAGTTACTTCAACTTGGAATCATAGAATATCGCGAGTTGTAAGGGACCCGTAAGGATCACTGAGTCATCCAACTCCCTGCTCCTCACAGGACTACCTAAAACTAAACCATATAACTAAGAGTGTCATCCAGACGCTCCTTGAACTCTGACAGGCTTGGTGCCGTGACCACTTCCCTGGGGGACCCTGTTCCAGTGACCAACCACCCTCTCTGTGAACAACCTTTTCCTAATGTCCAATCTGAACTTGCCCTGGTGCAGCTTCATTCCATTTCCTCGTGTCCTATCGCTGGTCACCATAGAGAGGAGATCAGCACCTCCCCTCCCGCTGCCCCCCCTGAGGAAGGAGTAGGCTGAGATGCGTCATTGGGTGTTAGGAAAACATGTCGCACCCTTTGCCCTTGTTGCCTGATGCTGCGTAACCAACGGGTGGTTGTACATGGGCAAAGCGGGCATGAACCATCGTGACTGAGCGGCTAGTGCAAGTGGTCAGAGCAACGTTGGTGTGAGATTGGACTGCCAACCAGCCTTCCTCTCTGCCTCCCAAAAACACAAAAGCAAACCCTTGCCCTGTTGAAGTTGGTGAGTTTGTCCATGCAGGAACCAAGCAAAGCCTTCAGGATTTATGTTAGTGGCTTATGTGAAGAGTGAGAGAGAGAGACTTGTCTCACCTGTGTAAGTGGCAGGTAAACTAGCTAACTGCTTAGACTCTCCCTGTGGTTACAGAGGGTCTGCCATCCCTGGAGAGACTCATTTGCCCTCTTTGAGGATGTGACAGCCTCCAGAAGGAAGCTTTTGTCTCCTCAAGACTGGAGGAGGCACAAATGATTAGTCTGGGCTAGGTGTCTAAATTCTAGATAGGCTAAAGGCAAGGGAGATGAGTAGCTCCCCCTCATCTAAATATCCAAAAGGGGTTTGCATTTACTTTGCTCTTAAGTGCCTGTTACGTTTATTCTTGCCTTTTTGTTGTTGTTTCTCCTATTTCTTTTTTAAAAAGTAACAAATGAAACCTCCTGCTCAAAGTGATTTAAATGAGACTTTTTTCAGCTCTATATGTGAAATTTGTACAGCAGACCTTTATAAGCTCTGGGTTTTAGGATTACAATGAATAGTATGGTGTCCCAAACTGTCCAGCTCTTAGGTTGTATGTATGGTGGCAGCCACTATGAGTAGAAGTGGGCTCGCTGGGGATAAAAAGGCAGAACCATTACATGATTAAAAACAATATGACTCCAGGCAGTACTGCTAAGTTCTTGTCAGACCTGTACTGGGTGTTTTAGATTATTTCAAAATTTGCAGCATTTTCTCTGGCAACTGAGTGAATTGATACAGATCAGTTAGTATGACTCTGGTGATGGTCTGAGAACTCATAGAAATGTCCATAAGAGGCAACTGCATGGCAGGGAAGGGGCAAATAATCTGGTGATAGAAATTCGTGCCATCTGCCTGAGGTGGCAGAACTGGTGTTATTAAAATTAAAGCTCCTGTTCTTTCAGCTGGCCCTGCTTCGTTAATTGGCTAAAATAGAAACAATAATGCAATCTGGAAAATATTGGAGTTCTCATTCTCTTGGTGTGAAATTTAATGGGCTGAAGTTTCAAGATTTGCAGGTGGTAAAAGGATTCTTGCAGTTGAGAAGTCCTGAATGGCATTCTCCTTATAATGTAACATATACATATTTATGCATATATACATACACATACATACCGTACTGTATCAAAACATATATGTGCTGAGTACTTGTGTTCTTTGGCTTTAACTGGTACTCTGCTTTGTTTAATTGCAGTTCAATGTAAAAGACTCTGGTTGATCAAGCTTCAAAACCCAGCCATTCCTTGGGTAGAAATGTAAAAGTCTGTAATAATGACTCTAGGTGATTTGGACATGGTACACTTGGAGTGATGTAAATTTGATTAATTTCTGCAATATAAATCCCAGGCCTTGGTGAAGACGAGCATATTCTTGCACTAACACTGCAGTTCTATATTGCAGCTTCTGAAAATTAGTTAAAGAGACATAGATTGCCCAATGCTTTGTAAACTAGTAAGAGCTACTCCCTAAGCAGAACAACTGTACGATGACTTTCCTAGCTCGATGTTGTATTGCTTAAGCATTGGCTGTAATTCTAACAATCATCTGGTGGATGACTGGGACAGGTTTTTTTTGTTTGTTTCTGGTTTTGGTTTTGACTGTTCTTAAATAAATACTTGTATTCAGACTGTAGCTTCTCTTTCTCTTCCAGTTATGAAATGGTTTAACTTTATGCTACTAATAGAAATATTTTCTCAAGATTATAATCTGTTTGACAGCACAGGGTACTCAACATGGGGAGTGTTTGTTTGGCCTTGATCATCACTGCTGTGGGTGAATATGAGAAGGCAGACTGGAGGTGTATCTTAACATCCTTGCCTCTGTTTAAAAACAAAATGGGTTAAGCTTGTGCCTAATTTTTTGTGCATTTCTGATTTGTACCTTTTTTTTTTTCCCATTCCCTCAAAATTCTTCTGCTCCCTGTGGGGGGACGCATTGGTGAGCAGCTGGTGTGTCCAACTTTTTTAAGTAGCCTGCTGTTGTCCCAGTTTGCTTGGGGTGAGTGTTTATCTTTCAAAGGGCTAGGGGAGTTACCTCTCTTCACTGACAATGCAGCCGTTCGAGACAAGCGATGCTGACCATGAAGTCAGCGTGATGGGCGAGGGCGAGCGGAAGTGGGTCGATTGGAGGCTGAGGCGTACCAGTTGTGAGTAAATACTGCCACACTCTTTGTCTTTTCGTTTGTTGGTTTTTGGGTTTTTTTGTACATTAATTAAAAAAAAAAGCATATTTTGCACTGGCTCTTGTACTGTTGTGCAGAAGAAATCTGTATCTAGAATCTGTGCTCCAGTCAAAATGCAAATAAACCTGTTTGTAAGAAGCACGGGTTTCGTCTCTGCTTGGCTTGGCATGGATGGGTGCAGGAGAGCCTCTGCATCGGCTCCTCCTTGGCACGCAGCTGTAAGGTGCTGAGCACCCTCTCGAGATCAGTGGGACTGGAGTTTGCAAAGTGCTGGTGAGAGAACATCAGCCGTAGCCAAATGTCCTGCAGCATTTTCTTCGTGTTGGGACTGACTTCATTTCTCTGCAGCACAATGCAGCGACCAGTTCATATTTCATCCAGGTCAAGGCATGAGGAGAAATGCCTAATTCTTACAGAAGCTGTGACAATGGGCATATGCTTCAGTGAGAGCACAAGCTGTGCTAGATGACAGCTGGCTTTGATCTTGCAGTGCTCAGAGGACACAGGCGTTTCAGAGCCTGGTCCTCAGTGACATCAGAGACGAGCAAAAAGTCCTTCCTGGTAGTAATGGTCTGTCCCATTTAGCAGCTGTTACACACATGCTGGAGAAGAGGCAGTGAGGTTTCAACATGGAGCATTCACAATGGTTTGGCTGGGAACATTTCAGTATCCTCTAAGGGTTAAGCCATAGATCTAATAACATACATGTTCAGGAGATTGATAGATGCTCAGTGTCATTTTCCAGTTGGAGAAGATGGAGCCCAGTTTGCAGATAGTATCTTCCAGCAGCCAAACTTCACGTACGGCAAAGGAGAGGGAATGGATGTACTAACATGTAAGGGTGCTTCTTAATCCAAATTTCAAACTGCAGACAGTTTGAAAGCTCCAAAGTGAGCAGCTTCTCCCAAGATCCATTTGACCTCGAGCAATTTTGTCTCCTTTCTTTTGCTGAAGAAGTATTTGAATCACAAAAATAGAAAATGCAGCATGTGCCTCTGTATATATCAGTTCATATGCAAAGCATAAGGGCACAGACAATGTTCCTAGAGGAAGATAGAATTGATTATTTTTCCCTTACTGGTGACTCGGGCATCTCTGAGAAGAGGAAAGGGGCTGTCTACCCTAGTTTCTTTTAGCTTAAAGTTTCACCAGAGGCAAAAATCAAGCTATCTATCCGAAGCCTGATATGGTGATATGTTCAACTGCTCCGTGCATGGCTAGGAAGCATCATGTCTCGCAGGGCTGCCAGGATTCAACACGGCTTCTTCAGCTTCAGCATATGTTCAAGTCCACTTGCAGGCAGCAGTAGGGGAGCTGGGTGGGTTGTGCTGCGATGGCAGGATGCTGGTAGGCACTCAGGGGCTGGCATTTGGGCTCTCCAGGGCTGGCTGGAGGGTGCTGAGTGCGTGAGGCCAGTGGCAACAAGTGCTTGGTGGCTGTGTGAGCCCTGCCAGCCGCAGGGGCCATCCCTGAGGCCCTTCAGGAGGATGGCGGTGAATCCCTCCCTGAGCCCCCCAGGTGTGGGCTGCCGTGTGAGCATCGCATGCATGGGTGGTTCCCACTGAGTTCCATGCAAAATCATTCCTCCTGTCCTGTAAACCTGACCCATGTGCTGGCAAGGGTTGGTAAATGCAAAAAGGAAGGTTGTTTATCTAAAATTAAAACCCCTAAAAAATTAAAACCCCTAATAAAAGGGGTTCAAAGACAGGGAAAGGGGTAATGCTGCACCATTTAATTTCTATGGGAAACATAACAAGAGAAGCTTATAAGGAAAAGACCTCCTAGGGAACATATCCAGAAGTCAGCAGCAGCCGTAATTAAGACCTGACAGGAGCTGAAAAGAGCTTTTCATGAGTGAGGAGAGCCAAGACCTAAGTCTCGAGCTGCTTAGCCAAAGCATTGGCCTAATCTCATCTAAATCCTCAACAGCAAGCAAACATTTTAAAATTAATTTTCCAATTTACAAAACAATGCAGTCTTTCAGTTAAAAGGATTAGTCACAACTATGGAGCAGGCAGGGAAATAACATCCCTCATACTCTTTCTGTAAAGAAGCTAAATGCTTCCAGGCTTACCTGGGTAGGAAAGATTTGACACTGCAATAATTTAGGGGGTTTTTTTAGTATATTACAGCAGAGGCTGGTTGTCCCAATCAAACTGGAGTTTCAGACAAGCGTAGGCTTCTCTGCTCCCCAGAGATGCGTGGCCCAGGGAGGCAGGGCAGCCACTGGGCTTTGGGGTGCACCAGCCTCTCACGTTTCAGGAGGGAACTCAGGTGCCAAGGGCTACGAGCCTGCCTAGGAGAGCACAACAGGCTGTGGTGCCTGTCTTGGCTCATCACAAAAAAAAATGTCCTTCCTCCCATTTCTTGGAGAGCGGTGATGTGGATCAGGCTCCGCACTCAATATTATGCTATGCTGGTAAGTTACAGCAACAAATAAAATCCACCTTGGAGCTTGTTGAGCAAGGACAACAAACAGAAAGCTGGAAGAAAATAATGTTTTAAATAAAACAAAATGAAACAATAAAAGGTGGTATACTGCCACCCTGGATAAAGTTCCCCCCCAGGTGATGGGTGGTCTTGGAGTGCCAGATCACCTAGGTCCGTATGCTGGGCCTTGTAAACCATCATCTGCCTGTTCCCTGCTGTGGATGTGGAGGCACAGGGCCCTGATTTGTCCTTTTCCCTCTGAGGGTGCCTGATAGATATGTTAAAAGTGCTGCCCATTATGAAAATACATATATGTTTTTTTTTTCTTTTAGTATATATTTTTTTAATCCTAAAATCTTGTATTTTTGACTGTTGCAGTGCTGCTGTCCATTTTGCAGCCTAGAAAAGCCTCAGTTCTGATTTCACTGATATTAAGTCATAAGCAAGTACGATAGAGCTGGAAAAAAGATTGATAAGCGGGAATCCAAAATTAGCGAAGCACATTAGTGACTGAGAAATCATTTTCCAAGGTGAAAATTTTGTTAAATGCTGAAGTTAAGACTATGCTTTAGAGAGGAGGAACGCTAGAAATATTATGTTGGATAGACTGGAGGAAATGCAACAATAGGAGGAATTTCTTCATGAAAGCATTTTGAAAGGTTAGCATCTCCCAGAAGAAAGAGTTTCTAGATGGTTGGCACCACTTTGGGAATTAAGATCTCTGTGACATCACCTAATAATTAAACCTGTGGTAGTAAAATCAGGGAAAAGTTGAGTAAAAAATGAGCACATGACTTTATGCAGGAAGGAAAATATGGCTGAGGCTGCGTGGCCAGAGCAGCCTGGGAAAGGAGAGCTCAGCAGAAAAGCATGGAGGCCACATATATTAAGCCAAGTATGTGCGTCGGCACAGCTGTCCTGAGGACAAAGAACATTGTCCTGGACAAAATTATTCCAGAACCGCCCACAGTTTCCATTTTCCAACAGATTTACCTCATTTCATGGCGGTGCCTATGTGGCCACAACTTTTGTTTCTTGAGCAGCCATAGTTGTTTACTGTCATATGCGTGGGCTGAAAGAAATAAAGTCCAAATGAGAACATGGGGATAAATTTGATGATTGTTGAAGTAATTAGTGGGACAAAAAAGGAGAGGCATTCTGCTTTGCTTTTTCAAAAGCTTTGGCTCCCTTCTGTCTCTGCCAGTCCCTGCTGAGGGCTTTGCAGCATCCCTGCCATGTTTGCAGAAGAGGAGCGACTGTTCCCAAACAAATATGCATGCAGCCATGTTGCTGGTTTAAATGCATGTGCACCTCCTGAACACCTTGCTCAGAAACACAACCTACTGACAGCCTGCTCAGGAGGACACCTCTCTCTATCGTTGTTTAAACCAACAAAGTGAGTCCACAAATTTTGTAACGAAGGTGGTGAGGAGGGTTTTGCACTACCAGCCTCCACCACTTGGCTTGGGTGCCTGGATAAAAGGAGCCCGAGCCTCCCAGTTAGGCTCTTCTTGCTGGTTTCTGGAGGACACCGTGTCTTTCTATGGATGATACAGGTATTTCATGATACTAGCCTTAAGTGATGGCTGAAAGCGAGTGGTGGGATTGTCCCCCAGAATCTCATCTTTGGGCACCATTTTAAGGACTAGCTTTAAGCTCTTCATATTTGAAGTAGGTTATTTATGGTTGGGTTTCTGGTTTGTCATCAGAAAATTTGGTTCACTGCTGTGTAGTTAAAATTAACATCAGAAATGATGTTAATTGTTTGGATGCTGTTTCTTTACTCCTATCTTCCCCCAAATAACTGACAACCGCACGCGCTATTCCAGGATTGTTTGGGGAGCGGGTTAAGCCAACTGCTGGTGTAAGGATGTCCTCGTTCGTGTGAAGTCATGACAGAGTAGCCGTTCTGCTTCATTATGGTATCCAATGTGTCCCAAAATAATCAGAGGGTCATCTATCAACACCATCCATGTCATTCTTGGCAGATAATTACCTGAATGGACCTTAAAGACTGTCTGTGATGGAGAGAGGAGACAAGCAAGGTGAAGCCCACCCATGTTACTGCAGCAGTAGGATCAGGGCTGGGGTGTTTTAGTCCTGTTTCGTCTGTCCCTGTCTGAAATGGAGCTGAATCCCAGTTAAAGAAATGGTCTGCAGCCCATCTGCCAAGGGGAATTCAAGCGAAACAGCCACCATTAGTTGATGGTGACTAAGGCAAGGAAGCAACTTAGCTTTCACTTCAAATCCAGCATGAATCACTTTTAACACCATGAGGACAAAGTGGCAACACGCTGTTGACTCACTTTGAAACTCAGCTGGCTGGTGGCAAATGGCTCACTAGGCAACCTGTGACAAAAAGAACATTCACCCTCCCATGTTATTTCTGAGGTAGCCCATGCCTTTTGTGCAGCTCAGAAACCACAGAGAGCTGCTTGGCACGAATGCCAAAAGCTGGACGTGATGTGCGGTGGCCTCGGCTGAGCATCAGAGGCTCACTATGGAGGGAGGGGGACCGTCATGATCCTGCTTGATATGCACAGCTGAGCGTGTCTGCATGGCAAAGAGGGTCCTGCTGTTTCGTGTGAGAGCGATGCAATTTTTTACTCAGTTTTGTGTTGGTTTTATTTTGTACTTTGCAATTCTCTGTTGAACAGCTGAATTTTCCTTCTAATTGTGGTGATGATTGTGGTCACCTACTGGCCAGCTACACAAGCAAAGCAATTGAGAAAATGAGCCTTTTGATTCTTGGAGACTCCCACTGTAAAACAATGAAACAATTTTTCCTCTCTCCCGAATGTCACTGAGTGGCATTAATCTGTCACCTTTCAGGCTCTCACACCCACAGGTGATGTCCCTCTCGGTCTCTCTCAGTGAGGAAGTCCTTAAAAATTATAGTTAGGTGCAAAGCTTCTGAGCCCCAGTGGTGCAAAGAGCAGGACCAGGAGCCTGAACTGAGAACCTGGGCCAAAGAGATGTGTATGTTCGTCAGGGCTTGGTGGCTGTGGAGAAGAACTAGCCTGACTGCTCAGGTCCACCAGGCCCTGCGGAAGGGGAAGGGTCCTTCAGTTGGAGGGAAGGGCCATCAGGGGCCCTTTTAAACTTGCTTTTAAAATTAAATCCTCATGACATTACAGCATTGCGGAACTCAGAAAACCCCAAACCATCGGACTCCTGATGAAGTCCTGACCGGTTGCCACCAATCTGGGTTGAATGAATATGGGAATATGTATGGAGGTGAGTTCAGGAAGACAAAAGTAATAAATATAAAATGCATACATCAAAAAAAAAGAAATGAAATTTTATGTGGCACCTGCTAAGTACTGGAAGAACAGTAAGAACTTAAACATCATGTGCATCACTCAGTTAATAATTGACCTAAATATAGAGATCGGTTGTGACGGTATGTGTTGTCTGTAGTGTCTGTTTAGGGTGTATCACTAAGCATAAGACAATTTTTAACTTGATTCTTTCTGTAGAGATATATAGCTGAAGCTAGGATAAGTCATTAAGTAAAAAATTAACAGGCCATTTTGGTAGTCAGGAGTACAAGACACTAAGCCCCATCCTAGCAGAGCATTGAACCCCCAGAGACTCCGACTTGCACCCCTGGGGTCCTTTCTCAGCCGTTTTGCCTGTCACCTTCAGCAGGGTGCCAGGTGGGTTGAGGGCAAGGAAGCCTCTTATTAGTAAGTGTTGGGGAAGAAAATTATGGCCCTTAATTAAGAATAGCACTTTTTTACCTACACATTTGACTTTTTGGGGAGGTCTTCAAAGGAAGCCAGGGCTGGAAATCCCCTTTCCACCAACGCTGGGAGAATATTCCTGGGACATGCAAACAAGTCAGCAGGTGTTTCTGTGAGTTTTAATTTCCCAGATTGTTCCATGATGGGGTCAGCCTCACTACCACAGAGACAAGGAGCCCTCCTGGCACCTGGTCAGGACACCTGACTTTATAAACCCAGCCACTTCTCTTCCTAGATGGCTGTAGGAGATGCAGTGCTGAGGTAGGAGGAGGTGGCCCATCCCAGGTGAGTGGCTGAAGAGGTTGAACTTATGTGCTGTTAACCACTAGTGTGTACTGCACTTCTTGCTGGGCTCTATTATGCTCCTTAAAGGTCTGTCCCAGGTCTCACGGTGTGAAAATCCCTATCACTTTCTTCTTTCCCCACCCTCAACAGTATTTTCCCCACCTCTCTGTCCTTCTCTCTCATTTCCTTGGGGGCTGGCAGTGCCTGGTCCATGCCAGCTGTGTGACAAGGCTTTGTCATTATAGCAATGGGTGCTACTTCCTTAGGAATTAAGCTAATGGCATAGTTTGGAGAGGTTTTGTGATGGGAACCTCTAGTGATCCTGATGGTCTTTTTCTAGTGAGTGATGCTCCATCTGCTCTTTCTGCCTTTTTCCCTAAGGGTCTGCGTGACTTGAGGTGTTGCCTATCCAGTCATGTAAATGAAACAACTCCTGAGCAATTCAGAGCAAAATTCATCTCATCTAAGCTGTCTAGGGGATAAAAATGGGCAAACAGGCAAGTGGCTTTCAGACCCCAACCCATAAAAGCCAAAGTCTTGGGGTAGCCAACAGTATTGCCTGCTGCTTCAAACTGTGCTGATCCCTCCTGATGTGGCTCACATGGGTGCTTAATCTATTACCAGCCCAGTGCTGGTTGTGTAGTGCTTGGCATTGGTGGGAGCTGCAGAAGGATGCAATTAAACTAATTACAGGCTGGTGATTTTGCACTCAATGAGATAATTACTCCTGAAAACTGGCAGTGTGGATGAAACTTGCTCCCAGCCTTAATATCAGGTTTCACCATCTTGCCAGAATGTGTGATTGACGTCAACCTGTGATTGTGACAAAAGCTATAAATTCATAGGTTCCTAAAATAATTTAGGGAGGAAGGGGTCTTCAAAAGTCATCTGGTCCAGACCTTGCTCAAAGCAGGGCCAGTCTAAAGGCTGCTTGGTGTTATGTGGGGTCAGCAAGGGGAAGCCCATGGCCAGTGCTAGCCAGGAAATCTGACCAGAGATCGTAATGCCCTGTTCTTGCCTCAGATAATCTATGAATACACTCACTAAGAAAAGCTTTTGTCTTTCCAGTGTTGGGTGGGAGAAAAGTAGAATAACAGAGGAGCACCAAGCCATAATTATCTTTCAGTTCATCCCTTAAGAATGACTATTTAAAAATTAAATTGGGATATATTTGTTTACTTAATAATTTTTCCCAGCAAATAGAAAGAATATAACTTGGCAACCACTTTCTACTAAGTCTGGCAGCTCTTGTGGAGATATGGTTGCCAGCTAACCTTATAACTTGTCACAATGGAGCTGAACACATATGAATTGCAACTAAAAATTTAAAGGTTTACTTGCTAACAGTATTGCTTCACAGTGACAGGTGGGATTGGCAGTGCGAGAGGTCTAGTGGGCTTTAAGCTGGGGCAAAACCGCAGTGAATGAGCTACTCTATACTGTGTGGGTGCCCTCTTGCTCTACGTGTGCTGTGGCGCAAGGCAGTGTACGCTGCCTTTTGAGCAGCTTAGGGTACCAGTGCTGTGAATGCATTAAATCTCCAAATAAGGATTTTGTGCAATTGGCTGTGTGTGCTGCAAATTTCCAGCTCTGCTTGCTTGCTCTGGTGTCCTATGTAACCTAGATGTGAGAGGGTGCATTAACTCGGCTTTTTTTGTATACGATAAAAGAATACACAATCAAGAGGAGAAACAGCTGCAGAATTTGTGGATAAGAGATGCTTATCCTTAAGTTATGGGCTTGAAGTAAATTAAGATGCAAGTTGTCTTCCTTTCAGTGCTTTTTAATTTGAATGGAGAGGCTACAATCAGCAGGACTCTCTACCATGAAACCAAGATAAGTCTTACAAGCTGAGTTTGGCTCATACGCTATAAGCACAAGAAGCATTACATCGTGCCTTCATGCCCTTCTGTTTGAAGGAAAGCATGATTGTCTTGCTTCCCTTCAAAAAGGGGGAAATTCTAGCAGGTGCTTTGGCAATTTCCTTAATCATCTGAGTTGTGACCATGGGCTCCACACTGAAGAGCCCAGTCCTAAGTGCAATACTCTCATGATGGGTGTCTTTGACCTTTGGAAGTCCTAAAATGTGGAGAACAGCATAATCTGATGATAATAATAGAAATAGTTATATATTTCAGGTTTTTCCCCCATTTCAAATCTGACCTGACACATTTGCTGCTGTGAGTAGTCCCTGTCAACATTACTGAGGATCTGTGGATACCATGGTCTGTTGTGATGGGATGTGTTGTGGATTTGGACCCTTTGGTGGTGTATGTGTGCATCTCCTGTTGTTCAGACAGCCTAACAAGTCTTGCTTTGTTTCCAGTCACCAGTCCCACTGATTTCAAAGGAGCACATGCAGGAATAAACTTGAGCAGCTGTGTTTGAGGGGGCAGATACCCTTTAGGTATTCTGAGCTCTTTTAGGTGGGAACCATGCTTTTGTTCCACCTTAGTCCAGAGCTAGCACATTGAGCATCCGGTCCATTGCTATAGAAATAATGCCAACATGTCTTTTTTTCTGAAAGTCTGAGTGAACAGTTTGTTTTTCAAAACATGTAAATAATAGTGTTGTATAACTAACGTTTTCTTGTGTCAACTTCAGTAGTAAATGCTTTTGTGGAATTTCATTTTAAACTTCCCTCAAACAGTCCACCTGTGTCTGATATGGCTTTTGAGAAAGAGAAGACTTTTTTCTGTTTCATAGCTGGTAATTTTTTTTTTGAGTATTCTATATTTAGGGGGAAAATACCACTTCAAAAACTGTGACTCAACAAATGGTAAATTTAGGTTTTGCCATTCAAAAATACTCCTGCCTCATTTCCAAAATGGGATGTTCTAACACAATTCAACAGACTTTTTTTTTTTCTTGGCAAAGCATAATTTAATTCATTGTTCACCTCGGTAAATGAAGGGCAGCAGAGCAGGGTAGAACACCAATTGCCTAAGGTACACTTTTGTTTATTAAGTTATTGAGCCTGTACGCTTTGTTCTCACTGCTTTGAGTATGCAAATTGTCTTCTGAAAAGCTACCTGACCTAGTGGCTTGGCCAAAGCACCTCCTGGCATATTGCAGTTGTGCATCCTGCAGGTCCTGGCCTAGGAAGGATGTGTTTTTGGCCAGCGTGAATGTGATGTCCCTTGTGCCTTCATCTAAGAAAGAGTACAAAAAAAACCCAAAGAGCATTGCTCATTTTACTACTTGAACTTTGGGCAAAATGGCTTGTCTAGCTCTTCTTGTCCCTTGGATCCCTACATGTCCCTCACAGCTAAATAGCTTATTAGCTGCTCTACTGATGGACTGCTGTGTGATCTCTCCCCATTTCCCAGGTTCTTAAGAGCCCAGGGAGGCCGGGAGATGCTCTTCCCCTTGTTCAGTGAGGGGAAACTAAACCAAAGAGGTTTAGACTTAGACCCCCTAAATTACTTGGGCACCTGACTTGCCTCCACAGCATTTGGTGCCTGGATGCTATTGTGGACTCGGGGAGAAATGACTTACCTGTGGACTAAAGACTGTGGCAGAGTAGAGATTTGGTCCATAGTCCCTTGAGTCCCAGCGATTGCCCGCGTTTCAGAGTAGGTCTGTCTACCAGGGTCAGCGATTCCTGATTTCTGTGGCAATAGTCACAAGTTTTGACTCCTGCTTTAAATACACAACAGAAGTCAGTGGCATAAGATATGGGTATTACAGATACAGCATAAGTAGAGAGTACTTTTTAAAACCAAGTCTTGGATCAACTTTTTAAACACTTCCCTTTCAGGAGGAGTGAGACAAGTGTGCAGGGCTGCCCTTGTATATTTGGATGGACTTTTGGGGGAGTGAAGGTCTTTTTGTCCACAGAAGCTTCCTGAAAAAGGAAATTCTCTAGTGTCAAAATAGCTTTGCTCTGGCAGAATCCTGTGACAATATCTGTACTAGTGAAGCATGGCTAAGCTCTCTTTACCACAGGGAGAAGGTGTGCAGTGTATGATTGCTTGGTGTTTGAGGTTCCCACATACTGTAACCAAGAGCATCACTTCAATGGTGGTCAGTGAAATAACACTATCTATCTGTTACAGAACTGGTCAGGGAGTGCACCCCACCACACAGAACAACATATTGACTATATATTCTTGAGCAAGGATTTTTCTATAGCATCATGTAGCACTTGATACCCACTAACATTTCTCTTTGAAGGGCTGCCTGAGCACTCTGATGTTCTTAAGCGGATACAAAGATTTCATGGGTGGTTAAAATATTTTCTCCAAGTAACTATGACTGAGCTATTGGACTGGTTTTGCTGCAAAATGGGGTGAGGTATATGTTGTCCTGCAGCTGGAAAACTTGGATGTTTCTGTCAGCTTCCTTGAGGGTCAGTGGAACTTAGAGATGCTACTGAAGAGAAACTCCTGCTGCAGCAAATAGGGGGTGAAATTATTCATGAGTACTCATGTTCATAGGAATTCTGCCTTTAAATCTATTGATCTTTCTTCGTGTGTGCTCCTTTCCCACCTAATTTGGCACAGCTCTGTTGCCACTTGGTTGCTGATATTACAATGCAGGGGTTGATAAGCACTTGCCAGCATTCAGAAACTTTCCATTCCCACACTTTACAAGCCCTGGCTGTTTTTCAAACCTGTCATTTGAAGCTGTTTGAATCATGGAAGAACAATGACAAGTGAGGGAGAAAGTGTTACTACTGATATTTATCCAATAGCCTCCTTTGGTGTAATTACCAACTGGGGAGATAAAAACTGTGGTGGAAAGAGAGTGTATTTGGATGATGGTCACGGATGGAGGTTAGTGCCCTCTAAGAGAAGCCATACAAGTGCTGGATCAGCACCAAGCAGTTAGTGTATCACACCATACAGACTGGACCCTCCACATGGGAAAATGTACCCAGGGACGCCCCTGGGACAAAGGGCAGGGAGCTGTGGCTGCACCAGTTCCCACTGTCACCAGAGATTTAGGGCTCAGAGGTGGGACTCCCTGCCCTGCACAGACAGGAGCAATATTTCATCTTACTGCATGGGTAAGGTGGGAGTCATGAGCAGTCAGAGCACCTGCTGGTGACATTTCCAGCCTGTGCCTCCCATGTCTTCAGAGACTCTGTGAGCTTGTGAACTACCAAGAGGTAAAATCCTTATGTAGACATTACAATGAGCCTGCTCTTCACTGCTTAGCAGATCAAAGTAAACCCTTCCTCCTCCCTGGTCTCGCACACTGCCGGGTTACGGTGTGGTCTGGCCAGACAGTCCCAGGCGTTGATGTGCTTGTTAATGACCAAGCTTTTGTATTGTCCAACATTTGCCATTGATGCAACAGCTCACTACACACTTGTAGGTAAGACCAGAGAAAGCTGGCCATGTGGCTCTCTTCCACAGTATTTTTCCCCCATTTTCTTCTTTCAGCTTTCCTACATGTGATTCGCCCTACTCCTACTGTCGAGCCTGCGCTGCTTGTCTCAGGATGTCTGCGGGTTGCCTGGGGACGGCAACAGAAGGTGTTTGGCTGCCGCACTGACACGAGGTGTATTCCCGCCCTGCATCCCGCTCCTGCCTGGGCTGTGGTGTGCTGCCTGCACCGTGTGTGTTTCTAACCTGACCAGCCTAGGTTAGAAATAAATGACTGGTTTTGGCTCGGGATAATTTCCTGATCTGTTTCATCCCATAGCTACAAAAATGGTTATATTGGCCCAAGACAGCGTGTTTGAGGTGGCTGGGGAAAGAAGTTTAATGGTAGCAGCCTCGAATGAAAAACCTGTATCTTGTCCTCCTGAAGACAATAACAGCCAGGTCAGCAACAAAGTTGTGCTACACCCTGGGGAGCTGGTTTCTTTTTCCCGTAGAGTTGGAATGAGGGGCCAGACCTCCACGTATCAGCATCTCCCTCGGCCTCCAGCAGTAACCCCTGTGGTGGTGTCACTTCACCTCCTCCCTACCACGTTGCAACAAGGCTGCGACTGCCCTTTCAGTCCCCCCGTCTCTTCTCAGCTCTGGCACAGGTGGGGGTGAAGCTGCATTGTGCAAGGGGTGGGTGAACTGCGCACTTAAAGAAAAGTGTCTTTTTACTTTTTTTAAGCAGGGTCAGTTGCCTGATCTGATTCTTAATGCCTCCACCCCGGGCTGCTGAAGCCCATCAGCAGGAAGGGTTGAGGTGTATGGCTTGGCCGCGGCCCTGCAAAGGCCAAGGCTGCCCATGGCAGAAGCTGCCACCAGCAGGGCAGGGCGGTGCTGGGGATGGGGACAGGCTGTGTCCGAGGGTGACTGTGTCAAAAGGATCATGGGGCTGAGGTGCCTGACCTCTCAAACAGCAGAGCTGCAAGGGTGAGGGTGGTCCTTTTGGCTCTCCTGTGCTGTTGCAGGCATTCGTGGCCTAGGGGCAAGAGGCCATGACTGCCCTTGCTGTCTGCTGCTCCCTTCTTCACCCTGACTCTTTGCTTCTCTATAGGGAATCTGAGCATGGGCTCTGGAAGCTGCCTGTGGATCTGACTGAGGTCCTCAGCTAGGAATGAAGCAATTAACTAATAAGGGTAGCTTAAAAAAAAACACAATCCCATAGAAAAACAGAACAAAAGTCTATTGAGGGAGCAGGCAGCAGCATGGATCCAGAGCTGCTTGCTGGCTTCCTGCTGCAGGTACAGTGCAGCACATGGTGTGAGGAGGTGCAGCCCCAGCTCCTTACCTCTTGCATTTACTTTAAAAAGCAGTGTGAGCAGAGTTGTTACTTGCTATGAACTATTTAATCACCCAGCGGAGCTCCCCCTGTTTTCATGCTTCCACTGAGTACAGCTCCTTAAAAGACAAACAAATCCATGCTCTCTTTTTCTTTTGTTTTCCCTTGAGAGAAAGCTGGAAAACAGCCAAAGCCCTCGGTGTCTCTTGATGACTTTGTGAGAGCCCTCGAAACGTCATACTATGTAAAGCTTTAGGATTGCTCAAACCAGGAAACCTCACACAAAGAGCTCTCATTTTTATCTGCAACAACAGACATTGTGTCATTGGTTGTTAAGAATAAAGCTGCAAACCAGCTTGATGTGGTTTTTTCTTTTAACCAAAAACAATGTGTTAAAGAATTCAAGATGTGTCATTTTAGTAAAGTTCATAGAGTGCGTAGAAGTCTTAAGATCTTCTACCTGCAATGACACATAAATGCCAGCACCACTAATTTTGCTTAACTTCTTATGTGCGACTTCTTCCATAAGGTTTGAATCAGAACTGCTCTTTCAAGATGAGTTATGACTGCATGAAGTTCTAGCAAGACAGCATGACCGCAGAGAAGACTCAGTGTATGTGCTTGTTAATCATCACAGGTAGCCCTGCTGTGGCAAAACTACTTTCACATGGGATTTGGCAGCACACAAACACAAACTGGGAGATGTGGTGACTTGGCAAAAGTGAAAAAATTGGTGCATAGACCAAATCCTTGCACTGCAGTATTTTTTGGAGGTGTTAACTGGAGGAAAAAAAACAAACCCAGAGTGCCTGTCATTCTGCAAGGCAGCATGGATCGTCATTTTTATTTAATCCTGACTTCTGTGTTCCCACTTGCTGTTTGTTTTGTGCAGCAAAATGGGAAGCCACCAGCCTGCTGCTTCCTTCGGGAGAGGTGGCTGATGTGTGGGAAGATAGACTCACTCAATTGCTTTGAACTCAGTGCGGTGCAATCTTTCCTTAGTGTGCTGACCATTTCTGATGAATGAATGAACTAGTTTGCTTTAGCCTGCTCAGAGGCCTTTTAAAACCCAAATGCTGATTGTAGGGGCAGGAAGTTCATCCTTGTAAATTTTAAACAAAATAAGGGCAGTGGTAGAGAAACTGTAGATTTTGAGAAGTGAAGGAGAAGACTGCTAATCACACCAGATTTGGGAAACTGCCTTTCAGAGCTGAAAAATTTACCTGGATCTTGTTTTTAGCATAGGAGTATTGCTTGCTGAAGGTAATGAATATTTTCCTGGAGGAGTAATGAATAAGAATTGATTAGGAACCAGTTTTTGCTAGAATAGTGTGCTATATCATCAAGCTTTCTGGTAAAGAAAAAAGAGTGGATTGAGTTATCCTATGAGGGCAGACTCAAAGTTGAAAACAAGACAAGTCAATTCAATGATTTCTGGCTATGAAAGGGATGCAGGCACATGCTATGATATGTGATGTTCTTCAGCATCACATATATGAAAGTGTTTATATATGCTGTGACTATTGTTAGACCATGCATCTTAATTCATAGTAGGTCATCACTTGAATTTCACTCATATCCCACTTGACCTAAGGCACCTGGATTCCCTGAAGGGATGGGAAGGTTTGTAGGTAGAGGGTAGGGTAGCAGTAATCAGGGAAAGGTTTGTAGGCAGAGGGTAGGGTAGAAGTAGTCTGGGCAAAGTTTGTAGGTAGAGACTACACCTTTTGTTCAACTGGCTATTGTAGTTGGAAAACATAGGTAGGTTTTCGGGCACAAAAGAACACTTTCAGAAATAGTCTTCTCTTTACAGACTTTGCCTTGCCTGTGCCCTTAGACCATCACAACCACTACTGTTTTCTCAAAACTTTCATTCTTTTAGTTGTCTTCAAGAGCTACCCAAAACAATTCTTGTGTTTCCCTTAATTTGCAACTCAAAATACAAACAGTATCAACTTTGGCTTGTGTTCAGCAATAATCCCGATAAGAGTTCTCGGGAACATAAACCAAACAAGTTAAAAGTCATTTCATTGACGCAGTTCAGTGGTATACCAAAATATATCAAGATGTCATCTATGACATACTTGTTTTCTTACTTTGACTCCATCCAAAGACATAAATAATTGTAATGGATTATTCATCGTGTTTTAAGGAAAAAAATGTTCTAATCGTATGTTTTAGGTTTCTTTCAGCACTCCGCTTTTTGCTGCAAGGTCTGGAAATAATTAAATCTACTAGACTCCAAAAGAAATGCATATGGAAAGGAAAAATCTGGAGGTAGAACTTCAAATATCTTGCATTAAAGAGAGTGAGGAGTGAATAAATAACATATCAAGATGAACTAACCTGGGGATCACTGGCTTTGCGCCCTGGTTTTCTGTATCTGATGGCTATTTGCAAGCCTTTTATGAGCACTGGGTAACTATGGATATGGCTACTGATGTGAATAGTTTCTGGGAGCAATATCTGTTTAGAGAAGCATCATGTAAACCGTTCTTGACTGGTCAATGGGACTGTGTTTTAGGCCATGTCAATTTGTTCCTCTTTCCAGGTCTCTGCCCTATCCATTGAGAAGGGCTTGGTTCCTTACAGCTGCAAGCATCACTTCCACCGCATGGTTTACTTGCGGTAAATGTGCCTTGCTCAACAGCATGGAAAAATTATGCTCAGGCCTGAACCAAACTTGTAAGTGTAAAGAGCCCCTGTATGAAAGGCTGTTCTAACTTGAGCATCATTTCTGTAGGGCATCATTTCTGTAGGCCTTGCTTGTTAGAAGAGATAGACTGAAGGTCTACGTAGTGAATGAGGCCAAAGCTGGTGCATTAGAAATCTAATTTGAAACCCTCTCTAATGAAGATACTGAGCAACTGAAGAGGTGGTTTTAAAATATCCACATGGTTAGTAATGAAGAGGCTAAGCGTGACATTACAGTCTCCTTGAAATGCCATGAATTAGGAATGTGGGTAATGCTGGTTGGGAATGTAATTGCCTATGAATTAGTCTACTGATGGTGGGGGACCAAAACTATGGTGTATACATTACTAGCTCCTAAATGGCTTCCAAATAATATTAGAAGATGATTGTACAGCTGTGTCTTCTCTATCTGCTTTTCAAACCTCTCCACAACCATGTGGACAAGAATTATTATTATTTTTTTTTTTTAACCTGGACATCTCCAGGATTTTCCAGTGACCCCTGAGCTTGGAGGAAAAACACTAATTATCTCCTCACTCCAAAAGCTCAGGACTGGAAATATTTGTACATCTCCAAGGCAGGAATATAATTCCTGTAATGAACCAGGCTTTTAAGAAAACAGAGAGGTTTCTGCTTGATATCTTAAGGCCCTGTAAGAAAGCTCAAGAGAAGGTGTCTTTCACTCTTTTTTTTTTTTTTTTTTTCATTCCTGGCTGTATACTTAGTGATATGCCTGTATGATTTGAGAGCTATTGAAATGGATTCTCAGAGTCAGGATGGTATTTCAGTGGTGGATGAAACATAATATAACTGTCATAAGAATGTTAGGGATTTTTGGATAAATTATATAATAAACAAGGTAGTGGCTTAGATGTTCTGAGCAGTGACTTTTGGTAACTCTCAGTCATTTTTAATATATTTTCCATATACAGATTCCTTCTGTTACAAGCCTTGACCTGATAAAAATCTGGCCTTAATATAAACTGATCTTTTTATTTCACAACATCTAACTCCTAAGAAGTGGAGGACATAGTGGTGACATGTAGAATGTACCATTTCTTCTTGGCAGGGGTGGGCATTTCACTTCCCAAAAATCAAATCAGGATTTATAACAAAACAAACATTTTATTGAAATGAATGGGAGGCGGGGGCTGGCCAAGATGAATAATATACTTGTAACAACCCTCAAGCTTTTTCTCTGGCTGACTAGATCCATCCAGAGAAAGCTTCTTCAACTCCAGCATCAACACATAGAAAAGCTTTTGTAACTGCAGAAGTACCTCTCACGAGAAGCATGAAAAAGGCAAAAGGATGAGTGGAAGAGGGTGTTAGTAAAAACAAGGCAACCTGGAATTTTATCTGGTCTCAAATATTGGAGAAGCTGCCCTAATATTTTTTTGTGGAAAAAGAAAGATTTGCAGAAGATGCCATGCTAATGTGTTATTTATAGTTCTTCTGATGGGGATCACTGGGGAAGCCCCCTTTCCTTCTCTGGACCCAAATCTCCTCTAGCAGAACTGGCCCTTTTCTTTGCTTTCACTGCAGTAGCACAATGACAGCAAAGCTGAGCAGGAGGAAGAAGGATGGAGCAAGAGCCAGAGGCTGATAGTTGCTTTGGGACCTTGTTGCAGGCTTTGGTTACTACATTTCTTCTTTCTTATTCGTTGTTTTCTCTTTTTATATCTGCCTCAACCTATGTCAAACTTTCTTAGATTGCAAATGCCAAGGGCTAGTTTGAGAGAGACATTAAATTTTCAACTCCTAAGCATTATTGCCCAGCAGCAATCCACTTCAAGAACAAGTCTGAGCCTTAGCCTTGGTATATCCTGGCCCTTTATGGAAAGGATTTTTGGGACTGTAGCGCTGGGGAGGCAGGCAGCTGCATGCAGGGAACCAGCCTGGCCGTGGGACGTGAGCAGGACCGGCGGCTAGTGCTGTGTGTAGGACAGGTGGATGGATGGGTGATGTGGGGAGACTGTCTGCATGTGAGCCAGGGAGGAAGCTGTCTGGGATGGGCTGTGAACAGGGAGGGCTGCGGGAGGGAACAATACAGTATATCCCCTAAGCCCAAATTGAAAAATACTTTATCCCAGCCTGCAGGCCAGAGGGGACTGCTTGGTGCCACTTGCTGCTTGGATGCAGCAGTGTGGCCAGCAATGCAGCTTATTGCCAGCGTTATCAAGAGCCATACAAGTTGTTAGGACTGCTTGTCATCTTGGTTACACTGTCCCAACCCCAATCTTTGCAGAAATATGCACGGAAGCAGATTTGAACCCTGCCTTTCTTTGTGATCACACTGGGCTGTAGCTGTGCTCCTGTACCTTTGATGACTGACTGTGATGTCTGTCAATCACCATATTTGAGTAAAGCTGTGCTTTGACTTCTCACCTGGGTTCCCATCTGCACCTACTCTATGTGAAGGGGCCTCTCTGCTCTGCAGCAACCCATAGGGTTTTTGTGGTCTGAGCTGCTCGAAAAGTAGCAAAAGGAGGCAACCAATCCATTGCAGAGAAGTGATGCAGTGCTACCTTTGACCACTCCCCTCTTTTGGGTGCTCAGTGGCTGCAGTTTGGTTTCTACCAGCAAGGTCTCACAGGACTGACTCTTCATGTCTGACTGTGGTCTGATGTCCTCGATGCTCGTGTGGTTGGCTGGTGGGATGTCTGGGGAACAGTGTCTTCCTCTTTGTGCTTCTGCAGAAATGTTATATTTCTGAAATGAAGTATGTTCTTTGCATGTCAAATGGCATGGGACATTTTCACAGCTCTCCTGGCAGCCTGCAGGCTTGGCATATTGCATACTGAAGAGCCGCCAAGGGCAAACATTTAGAAAAAAAAAAATAATTAAAAAAAAATCCCTCATAGGCAACTGCCAGACTTTGGTGCCAGATTAATCAGAACTCCCCATTGTCTCTCTGAGACAAATGTTCTGATTAAGTCTATTGTTGTTGGGCTTGATGGGACAAAGTGTTACTGAGTTACATCATAGCTATAATGTGGAAACTGGAACACAGCACAATTTATGATGGAATGTTCCCTGGTATTGTTCAGAAATATCACCACAGAAGAAGTTTGTGGGAATGATTATTTGAAATCTGCTGGTCTAACAGTGGCTTGAGCCCAGCTCCAGAATGCCTAACTAGGCTCTGCTCCACAGCTTAAGTAAACTACTTAACCTCCCTGCCTCTGCTTCACCCTTTATTAGCAGTGGTGTTAAAGTGCTCGTCTGCCTTCCTGCAAGCATCTGTTCATGTTTCCAACTGGCTCTGGTTCATGCACCAGTGCTGGTGTTGCAAACTTTTGCCATGTGCATTGAACTAATTGTTCTCCCTTCCTTCTCTAGCCTGGTCATTGTGTTCTCATCGTGGCAGCATCTCGGGGATGACTTGGAGTGACTATGGTGGCTGCCTGCTCCCCTTGTGGGGGAGATCACTTCCCACAGCTGCCATGCTCCAGACCCTCTGCTGCCTGCTGGCGTTTGGAGCCACAAGGTGGGCTGGGGGCAGATGGGCCACTCCATTGCCCTGGCCCTGCCACGCTGCCGGGGCTAACTGGTGGGCAGAGCCTGGCGTCCACTGCTTCCATAGCTTCCTCCTGCAGGTCTGCACCTGGACTAACACAGATAAGGCATTGTACATGAACCGGGAGTAGGGGCAGAGAGCAAACCAGAGCCATGTGAAGAGCACGCTGTAAGGACCGCCTGGTCCTACACATGGAAAAGAGTGGGTAAGTGGGCAAGTAAAGCATGGGTTGTGCAAGAGGCAACAGTGACGAGGCCTTAAAGAAGCTATTGCAGGACATGAAAAAAGTGGGAATCAGACTGTCTCATCTAGCCATCTTATGTGACCCTTGATAAAAGACATATATATACATGAGACATTTATTGCATGGGACTGCATCCAGATTTTGTGGCTCCAGTCCATCTCCATCCAGACTGAATCCTGCCTGGTTCCTGGAAGCCCTTAGCTAACAGGGAAGCATACATGTGCAAAGTACTTGGGTGTATTATAACTTGTTACCTTGAAGGCCTCTGAACAATTTCCTCATTTACAAGATCTTATACCCATGAAGAGAGTTATGGTCAGCCATGACTTATTCTGGGATAGGGAGCTCCAACTCAGATACACAAATTAATCACACAAAAGTAAACATTTTGTAGTTACATGAAAGCCCTGACATTCTTGAGGAAAGACTTTTTTTAAAATTTATTTTTATTTTTAAGGCTTTTCTACTATAAATGGCCAATGTAAACTTGCAGGACTCAAGAGCTGAGAAGAGGGTGGATAAGGAAATTTTCTTTATGATGCTGTGTCTTTTCTCATCTTCTGCTGTGTTGGGATCAGATGAGGCCAGGGAGCTGGGTGCGACCTGGGCTTTAGCAACACGTGTGAGCCATCTTAAGTATGGTTCTTGCTGGCATATCTGATGCTGACCATCCAGTCTGGCTGTTGGAAAGGAGATCGTTGACCTTCAATCTCATTATATTTCTAAACAAAGGAGGAGAATGGGCAGGATCTGTGGCTTTACTTGTGCTGGGTTGTAGCAGAACACCTTCCTTTCCTTTGCCTCTTCTGTTGTCTTCGCCTTTATCTTTGTTTTTCTCTCTGCTTTTTGTTTTGTTTTGCCTGCGTTTGGGGAGTGGAGGGAGGGAATTCTAAGCTAAAAAAAAAATAATTACAACCTGTGGCATCAGCAGGCATCTTTCATGTTGTAATCTCCTGGATTGTGTTGTCTTAACTTAGTTAGCATTTTGGCCATAAACACACCACGCTCACTGAAGACACAAAGACCATGCTGTATGTTAATTTTGCCTGGCAGTATGTGCTTAGAAAATAAAAGTTTTCTCTTTGCCACATGTGTTTGGAGGAGAAGCTAATTGGAAAGGAATGTTAACATATGGCATTAGCCACCCATTGCAACATAACAGCAAAGCTAAATTTGGTAATAGTGAAAGGGCATAAACCAAGTACCTAGACCAGCAGACAATCATTAGTGTTACCAAAAATGGTTTGTCAGTGATATTGAAACAAGTGAGAACAGTTCAGCTGACAGCTTGAAGATCGACATTAGGACTAGAAGTGTAGACAGAAATTAAAAAAAATAAAATAAAGTGATAAAACTACTTCAAAAAGAGAGATGACTGCATGGATTAGTTGTCTCATCAATTGATGAAGTTAGCTTGAACTCCAGCTGGTGAAACTATACCACTGACTTCCACGAACCATGACAATTTATGTCCTCTGACAGCGCCCTTTTGAGGAGCTTAGAGAAGGTCTTTGTTTAGATCTGAGAATGTGCTGTGCCATTCAGATCTGGTATGTCATCTGAACTGCAAATCCAGCACACCAGGAATGGCAGAAGATGTAAATCTGCTGCTGCAGAATGTTAAATCCATTAGGGTAATAAATTGTCTCTGTGTATGGTAAGCAAGAATCACCACGCCACTTCTCATCTTGTGGGTTAACTGCAGCCACTGACAAAGGCAGGGAAAATGTGAAGTGTTATGGGAGGTATCCTCGGACAATGCAAATGAGCTGCAATGAAGGAAACTGCTGAAAATGCGTGTAGTGCTGTGAAGATTGAATTCAAGACAATGTGAACGAGGAGTCTGTGTTCTCATCCCAGGAGGGGAAGAATAAAATAGTCTGAAACTGTTTTAGGAATAGCAGCTCAACGTAGTCACAAGGACACCACAAGAAATAGCAAAATATTAGTTGGAGAGGCTCCAAAGATGGAAAATTATTGACCCAGAAACCCTGCTTCTTCCAGAGAGCAATACAATTAGAGGGGGTCATAAAGACACAAGGAATGGGGGAAGGAAAGTCCACCAGCAGTGAAGCTGATCGTAGGACCTAAGCACTGAAACTAAATATTGTAGCAATGTATAACCAGGCAAAACAATGATCTGGGTTGTTAGTGTGAGAGTATCTAGTGATGTGATTTTGTCGTCAATGAAAATCAAGGAGGGAAAGTAGCTCAACAGCCAGGAGCAGTGAGGCCTTCCTGAGAGGAAAATAAGGGGGAATAGCTTGATGTGCGCAAAGGGAATAAGATGCCTTCTAACATTAGGGAAGACATTAGTGGTTGACAGGAGGAATGAGACACTAGACTCATGTCTTCAGAGAGCAATACATACCAATCGTTTGAATCAAGAATACAGACATGGCTTTTGGTGGATAACAATATCTGCTGGGATGTGACAGTGTAATGCTGTTACCAAGCATGCTGATTTAACTGGGTATTTTTCTCAAGATCCAGGCTTGTTAAATGTCCATAACTCCTATTTTTTATGAGATAATTTACTATGCTCTGCCTTTTCTAGAAGACATTCATCAGAGACTGTCAGTGGTCAGAACAAATCTTTCCTTGAGGGAGAACTTAAGATATTTTGGATGTAGTCAGATGACAACTTTAGCTAAGTTGAATGGGGCTCAGGATTCACTCTGGGCAGAAGTGATTGAAAGAAACCCTCTGTATTCAGTCATGCAGCTCCACACAGCTCTCTGCCTTCTAGAAAAATGCCGTCTCCACTGCTTGAGAAACTGAAATACTTAAAATAGGCAGAGGCTCTGGAACAGCATGGGACCAAAAGTAGTTTGACTGTGACTGCCAGACCCAGTGCCTGATCCTGTTGTGTCCCAATGCCTGGCAGAGGCAAGATCTTGACATGCAAGGGCTGTCTTTCCACAGGAAGAAGACCTGGATGCGTTGGCTGATAGGGAGCTATGGCATTATCCAGTAAAGAAAAATGAGACCTGGTAAATCAAACAGCACCAAAGCCTGGTCTTGGGCTCTGACTCGCTGCTGTCCATACTGCTTAATCTTGAGCACGCTCCTTGGTATGGCCTTGGGTCATGCCTGGTGTCACCCTCCAGGCAAGGTCTAGGGACAGTTTGCATGCTCTCCTCTGCCGAGGACTGCTCCCAGGAGACAGCCTGTCCCCAGTCCCATCATGGCAGGAGAGGGCTTAGCTGCAGGGGCACGAGGCCAGCAAAGCCACGTGGCCTGTTTTAATCACCAGCCTCGAGGCCAGGACCCCAAACAAGTCTCATGGTTCTTGTCTGTATGAAGGTTTTTGCTCATAGGATCAAGGAAATTTGGCATGCCTGGACTCAGAATTGTTTGCTAGCAATGCCCAGCTTTCTCTGCGGCAGCTTGGATTTGAAGGTCTCCTTCAGTTCTGCCACCGTTTGGAGGAAATGAACTCAGTAGATCTGGCAGTGCTAGGTCCTGCAACTGCTCTGTGCTGCCTGCTGCCTGGCACTGAGAGACTTTTCCAGGTAAAATGGAAAACCATGCTTAGGAGTAATTTTTAGCCATCCAAAAGTCAAGTATCTTGTCTAAGCTAGTGGTATCATATCCCACTACGGTCAGCTAGCGTGGAGCAATTCCTCCAGCCTGCTTCAGGTCTCCACATCAATTTGGGGTGAATCCTCTTCACCCATTGATATGCAGAAGGAGCCTAGGTGACCAGCTCACACAGGTAACTAATTTTCAAATGCTGGAGATTGAATTAGTTGAGCCCAATCCTCCCTAAGTGTATCCCTCTGTTTTCTGGAAGGTGGAGGATTGCCCCCAATCTTCTTCTCTCTAGATCCCTCCCTGCAAAGGCGTAGGTGTGTCTGCCTGGTTGTGCTCGTTGCATGGATGGGTTGGTGTGATGCTGGTGAAGTGGGAGCATCCCTGCGGCCTCATTTCAGATAGCCTTCTTGTTTAGCTTGATGTTATCTGTTTCTTAATATGCTTACAAATATTGACTTCTCTGATCTTGGTTTCTGCCATGCTGGGCACTTTTATTTTCATTTTCTGTTACACAAAATGTCTGCAGGTTTTAATGGGACAGCTGTGTACCTTGACAGGGCTAAGCATGCAGCAGTCAAACTTCAAAATCCTTTTAGGAGTTATTTTATTATTTTAAAAATGGTTTCAAGTGGATTCCTAGCAGTAAGGCCAAGCAGTTATTTGCCTAAACAATACCTTAAGGTCTTTAAAACCAAACAGAACTTTAGCCTATGTGACTGTCATCCCTATGTCAGAGGAACTGTGTCCAGCAAAAATACATCTGATGTGAAATCGTTGCTTTGGCTGTGTTATCTCTAGCTTAAGAAAATGAGAATACAAATATAAATTGAATGAGAAACTCATCTAAAGGAACTGCACATGCATCGCCCTCGGAAGGACACCTTTTCTCATTCCACCAGCAGGAGGCCTTTGCCCATGCTGCAAACTTGACCAATGTCCTCCATGTCACTGCTCATTTAAGTCCAATAAAAATGGCTTGGGAGTTTCTCTTTAATTCTCAAATAACCTTTGTGGATTCTTTCACCAATATTTTTGTGTAATGTGTTACTGAGCACCTTGGTTTTGTTGGTGCTTTTCAACAAAACCCTGCCTGTCACTGCGACCTCTACCTTGAACTGATGGGAAAATGCTATCCTGACCTGACTGTGCTTTAATTACTGTCTCATTCTCAGCAGTAACTCTGGCAATTGTGGTCACCATTTGTTCTGAGATCAGACAGTTTTTTTTCTTGATATAACTGTCATATGCAGAGTCTCTGTGGTCTCTGCTTTTGTCAAACCCTTTCTTTAGTCCCTCACTCTATCCCACATTTGTCTTCAATTTGCAGAGCGCATAATCCCTATAGTTCTGAACTGGGGGCAATATTTGGCAATATACATCAATAGGGGTTTGTATGGTACATGAGGATGCAATAGCTTTTACCCCTAAGCCAAAGCTGCTTTCCTTGTTTCAGCATGCCGGCACCGCTGTTAGCGTGAATACACAAGCCACTTGTCTCCGCTTTCGCTGCTGCTCCAAGGGGACTGAACCAGTGTCTCATTTTCGTGTGCCTGGAAACATCTTAGTTTTATGTTCCTGTGTACTACTGCAGGGCTGGTGCCTTGTGAACTGTCTCCAACTCTTTCTCAAGATTTGCCTACTCAGGCTGCTGGACACTTTTGCAAAATAGATTTCAGTTTCCTTTCTGGGCACGCAATTTCTCTGCCTCACTCATCACCTTCAGGACTCCTCATATTCCTCTTTACCTGTTGCAGTGGACATGTCATGCAGATGATATGCAGGTTATCCTGTTTGCAATCAAACTGTGTCCCATCCCACACTAATTTCCCTCTCCCTGGGGTTTACCTTGAAATTATCATGCCATTCTAATTTCTTTCTGCAAGCTTTGTTTTGGCCACGGGTACTCTTTGCAAAACTTCCCGTATCCTCCAAGCTCTGATGTTTTTTCTTTAAATCAAGCTAGAGTCAAAAGAAACCCCCTATAAACATTATTTAGTGGCTTCTGGTGAAGCACATCAAGTGCCGAGCATGGGCCAAGCAACTGCCTGTGGCAGGTGAGGGCACACCTCAGCGAGCCATGTCCACGCTCGTTTTCGTCTGGGAAGCAGAGGCTGAGAAACATCTGAGATGGCTGCATAGATGTCAGGGCAGATCCTGGAGCAGTGCCTCTGCTGAACAGAAAGTGTCTTTGTACTGCACACCTCCCCCGTGCTCCAGCACTCGGGCAGAGAAAACACAAGTTCCTGATACCTGGAGGTGTCAGTGGCTCTTTTGTTTCTCAGGGCTTTTTTTTCCCCCCTAACCCATGTGCATGGATGGTTTGAGGCCAGAACAAAATAGAGTTTTAGTAGCCAGCTGTAGCCTTTATAACTCGAGGTGCTCTCTGTTTGCTCAGGAATAGCATTTTCTATTAGTCTCCTCTGCCTGCGGTTATCAAATTTACTTGGGCTAGAGGATGGTTGTTGCCTCATAAACAGAAGCGTTCTCCAGTAAAACCCCTGGTTAGATGTGATGGTTTATGGCAAGGATTAACACACACGTACAGAGTGTGTCCCCATGCTGCGGTGCCTCTTGTGCAGCAGAGCCATCCCTGTGTCACCAGTGAGCACCACGGGTGCCTTCCTAGTACATGCTGCAGCCCAGCGCATGGGCAGCTTCAATTCCCAGGGTGTTTGAGCACCGAGTGTGGGCTGCTGTGCGGGCAGGGGCTGGCAGGGCTGTGGGCAGTGCCTCAGCTACTACAAACTGCCCTCTGGTCCTCCGGCCCCATGCAGACTGGTGTCTGTGTACGTCCCTGCTAGCAGATGAGGTTAGACACTGGCACGGGACCTGCTGGTTGTCCTCGCTGTCTCAAACAGAGATAACCGCTTCCCTCTCTGAACACTGCCCAGCTGGCTGTGCCCAGAAAGACTAGTCTTGAGACACGGGTACTTGTCCAGGTTGCATGCTAACGTGTGGCTCCTGTGCAGCTGGGCAGTTCAAAAGCATATTAACAAGGCATTATACCAAAATATATTATCTGTGAAGAGTACCCTACAGAATCCAAAATCTAATACCAGTTTAATTCAAGAGACAGCTGGCTGTGAGCTACATCTGTGACTTGTTATGACTGGTCCTCCGTATTTTATTACAGTGCTGTAGGATCCTTTGCTGCTGAAAATGGCTGGTGGCACCATCAGCAACAGCTGTGTAGGGGTGTGGGCACTGGCCTCTGGACAAATGCAGCAGCTATTTGCAGAAGGCAGGGGGTCTTGATGGCAGTGGGGCAGGACCCAGGGAACACACCATCTCTGAGGAAAGTGTATTCCTGTGCTTCATAATTAGGGCAGAGCTAGGTTTCTCTTCCTTTTTCTGGGACATGAATGCTGAATATCCACACTTCCTGGCTGTTGTTATGCTCAGCTAGCATGGAGCAATTCCTCCGTAGTCCTGGTTTACATCTCTGGTGACTTCCAATCAAGGAAAATGAAATAAAACCAGAAGAGAGACAGAGAAGCATGCCCAGGACAATCAGAATAACAAAAGGGCTGTATTGCACAAGGAAAGTGAAGGAACATGGCTTGTTTGTATATTGTTGCTGTATTAAACAAAGTAAATTGGCAAAGGATGGGAGTGGACATGACTGTCTGTCCCCTTAGTTTCATTTCTGAAAGAGACTTTCCCTACAGTTGCCAGAAATAGTGGGGGGCTGGACTGAATGAGCTAGTCAGTCCGTAGTTTCTAACTTCAGTCAGTGATGTTCTTGTAAATGTGCATGAATATAAGATTCTCCTTTGGAAAAAGTCCTGTAGCACTGGTATGATTTTTGTCAGGCTTTGGACTAGTCTGCAGAGATTAGGGTTTGCTGGAAATGTCTGGCATGACATTTCAGCATGTCACTGCAGCTTGCTGTACTCCCTGCCTGCTGCACGGTGCAGACATCCCTGCCAGGTGGCTACAGGAGGGCACTGATGTGACCATCTAAGCCAGCATGTTGTCACTTCTGCATCTCCCTTATCTTCTCTGATGTGTGGCTACTCGTCTGAAACTGTCTAAACTGACAAGTGACTGAGGATTTTGCATGCCCAGCTTGAGGTATGCCATCGGGCACCCTCATTATTCTCCTACCAGTATTTTAAAGTAGCAGCATATAAATCTACGTTACCTGTAGAAAAGTCCCTGTGACTGAGCAGTAGGAGGGACCACATGCACACAAGCGTGACACGAGGGGAAGCTGCATCGCTGCACTGCCCGAACCCCACCTCCCTGTCCTGCCTCGACTGGCACTTGCCTCCACCGCTGGCTTTGTGGGAGGTGGTTGATGCTGAGGTGAGCTGAGGACACATTTACAACCGCTCATGCTTTTATATATGGGTTATGTGAGATGTAGTTTATATGTGTCAAAGTATAGTAACCACAGACTGATGGCAAGCAATGTTATTGGCAAATAGTATCTAGTCATTGTCACTGTTGGCAGTAGTGTACAATTAAGAGGATTTCCATAGCCACCCAGAGTGGTGTTTCAAGGATCATTTCCCTTTAGCTTTCCTTGCAAGAGACTGATTGCTGATAGAAAGGACATAAATTTCAACCTGTTTGAACTGGTTGTAGCTGGTTTTCCATAAAACACATTACTGTTTTGAAACCAAGGAATGCTCTTTAGAAGGGATGGTGAGAAGGGAATGGCATACATTCAAACCAATATGGCTGAAGAAATTCTGGATATATTTTTGTATAATGAACGTAATGCATGCATATGTCTGTGTGCATACATATAGGTAGTACTTTCATTTACATAGCTCTCTGTAAATAACCGTGACTCATTTTTCAAGAATCAAACAAATACCTACAGAAATATCATATTTTAATGCTGTTTTGATCATTTGTTCAGTATTATATCCATTTTTGCTCTTTCAGTGACAAGGTGGAAATTATTCACACAGAGATATGGTAATAGGAAGTTTATTGCTGTAATTCTCCTGTTTTATTTTTTGAGTCAGGATATGCAGTGTGCAGATGCTGACACTGTCTGGAAAATATTGTCTTCTTTCCTTTATCACAATGCCTGTTGTACAATGGGTTGCCACTCATTTTTGAAAAATTTCAGAGTATCTATATTTGAAATCCTATATATTCAGCAATATGCAATCCCTATCAGAGCATTGACTTCCTCTATGAAACACAGGTTTACTCTGTCCTAGTTTTAAGTTTTTAAGCACCCATGAATAGAATTTCCTATGTGCCACATTTAACGAGACTCTAAGTTGTTCTTCCAAGAAACCATGAATTGGTTATAGAGCTGACCAGTCGTGTTTTCAGACAGCTCCATGATTTGCACACACGTGCCCACGCCCATACAGGCTCCTCCTTACACGGGCTGTATAAGCCAACATCAGTTCCCCTGACAAAGGTGGTCTGTAGTTTGAGTTCTCGACTTTGGGCCATCACTTATGTGTGTTGACAGCAATTTTTACATGTAGGGAAAATTACAAACCAAGACAAAGGCTGGCGTATTTGCAGAGAGTTTCTGAAATAGTGATGAACTCCCTTGTTCCGCAGGAGCTTTCAGAGAAACCTACCCCATAATATAATCAGATCACCTTGTTTGGATTAACATGTTGTCAGTCTGGTTGTTGCTCCTGCTCACCTTTAATTTCTAATCTAGCTACAAGCTGTGAGTTACTTGATTTGGTTCTTACAGCAGACTCATGGAAAAACTGCAATGCATTTAGGATCATATACCGTGTGGTTGAGAGTGAAAAAGCATGCACAGTTTCGAAGTATGCTTTTTATGAACTCCTCAGTGATGATATGAAGTGCAAACTTGAAATCCCTGCCAGAGTAGTCTGAGAAATACAGATTTTGAGGTACTTAAGGAATTTGCAAAGATTTTTGAGGGTAGAACCAACAGTCATTTCAAATCTATTTATCTGTGACCCAGAAAAGACTGTTCTTGGGGTTTTGATCTTTTTGATCTTGATGTAATATGGCCTGTGCTGTAGACTCCCACAACGATTTTAATAACCGATTCATTACCAGTAGTCCAATTCTACTCATCAAAGACATCTTTAATCGGTCTATGAACTTTCAGAGGGCACTTCTATTACATTATACAAATGAGATACTACCACGTATGAAACAGCTGCACGACTTGTATTTTTACTTCAGTTAAAATATAACCAAAACATAACCTCTGGTACATGGCTGTATGAGAGACTAAATCACGTGCAGCAGCATAGACATAGTGGCACTACCATAACGTTAAGTGGTTGTTAAAGGATTTAAGAGATGGCCCTCAAAGATTGAAAAGGGCACTTCTAGATGTGGGGGTATTAATCTCTGTAATTCTAATAATTATATTGTATTATGCTATATTATATTATATTTTACTATGCTCTTCATAGTGCTCTTTTCATCATGGACAAAGCAACCAGTGTGTATTTGAAGTGCAGTTTTAAAGCACCAATAGTGCTTTTGGAAGTTGGCTGCATTTTAGTGGTGGTGAAGTGCCAAGTGTGTGATTAAAATTTCAGTAGATTCGTAATTTTTATTCTCATTCATTTGTCTGTTCAGGTGGATTATGCTGCTTTCATCGGGTACTGGTGAGTTTGATACTGGCATAGTACCTTCACCTCTAGAGCTTTCTAAAGAAATAAAAAATGAATGGTGCACAGAAAAGTGCCCCAAAAAGGGCACTGGGATTGTAGAAGCCTCTTTTTACAGTAAGAGATGTAAGAAACTCCCTCTGTCTTTTTAAGTTATGGCAGGGCAGGCTGAATTTATCACCCTAAGTACTAGCAGAAGCGAGAGCAGCATGCCATTTCTTCTGGACAGAGCAGTAACATGAAGTGTTTGCAGCCAGCTGAAGAGAGACACTGGGACTTAAAAATAAAGCATAAGTTTTAATGGGAAGGTGATTAACCAAATTACTATGGGTTGTGGTTGACTATATGTCTCTTGGTAACTACTGAATGGGGTCCTTGCTGAAAGGTACGTTTTAGTCATACCAAGGTACTATTTTAAGCAGAAAAAGCTGTTTGAGTAAATAGAAAGAGAACTGACAAGTGAGATGGTTCCTTTTGGCTTGAACTTCTCTGAATTATCAGAGTATTAGTGTTTTTTTCAGCCATGCCTTTTATGAAGTTCAATATACCTTCCCCAGTGTTCAGTCCTGGGAAAAGACCCAAGCACGTACTGGGCCAGATGCTTGAAGTTTGATGCTTGATGTTCCTTTCTGCTGTATTCAGCAGGTTTTATGCCATTATATTCTTCATAATATCTGAGCATTTCTCTCCATGATGGTCCCTTCTGATCCTTTCTGGGGAGGGAGGTGCATATGGGTGTCTTGCTTTGTTGCTTTCCCCTCTTTTGGAGAGGGGTGTGCCTTGCAGTGAGGATGGGGGTACATGACAGAAAAACTCACCCTAAGCTTTCTATGAGACATCAGCCCAGTGCAAATACTGGGCTGAATATTTGCCAAAAGCTGAGTCTTTGGGTAACAGTGTTACAGATGTACAGAACTGTGTACTCCACCTGTTGGCAAACACACTTATTAGTCCTTTTAGTAAAAAATCCACATATGTGCTGGTAGGAAAAAATGACAAGGGAAAACCTTTTGCTTAACACTCAGAACATGGGAAAGAAACAAGAACATGTGAAAAGTACTGTGGAAACATTTGGATAGTGGTGTATGAGTGTACATTAATTAATTCATGATAATGTATGAGTGTACATTATTACAAAGTACTGCAAACCCTGAACTCACAAGAATGGAAACAAAATCCTAGTTTTGATTATTCTCAGGTATTCCTGAGATGAAGAGGTAACTTTTGTTATATACAAATGGTGCACGCTGCTCACCTCCCAGATGTGCCAAGCAAGATTGTCAGAAACTGAACTTGAGGTGAGGAAGTAAAAGAGCTCAGTCCTGTGGTGGAATATAGGGAACACGTGCTTCGGGTGCTCCTGGTGGACATCAACACCTACTAGCCCTCGCAAAGTTAGCACAGACTTCATTGCTGTGAATACATATGGAAACAGATGAGGTGTGTAGTATTGCAGGCTGGCTCTGCCCTCTGCAAGTGGCTAATAGCTGGGGCTCCAGCATGGACAGCTGTGCTGCTGTTAAAAGCGGTGCTCTCCTGTGTTTAAAGGCAGGCAGTGCATGCAAAACTGATACATCTGCAAAGACGGGTTTTTCCAAGATCTTGCTTCTCTGATTTCTGAAACCCTTTACTGGACACTTAGGTAGGAGAAAGAGTTTCACTGTAAGAGGGAATTGATGTGAAGGCTTAAAAAGGTGTAAATGGATCAGGCTCAGAAAATCAGAAAGCTAAATACTCTATGAACAGTATCTTGAGAAGCATTTCTAGTAGACATCTAAATAATTAATTTATATTCCTAGGTAAAACCCATGGAAAGAGGGCAGGCATGCCCAGGGCATTGAGAGTGTTCAAACAACTGCCAGTGCTGTGTATGCAGGGCACAACATAGATGAATATAGCCATGCTGCTGGAAAGGCAGTGAGAGCACAGGGCTGGGAAACGCAGGGAGGAACGCGCACACCCCTAATACCATCTGTGCCTGAACATGGTGTCACACCTGGCTCCCTCCTTCCCAGCAACTGCTGCATGCATACAGCACTCCTCTCCCTGTGACAAGCTGTAGGGAACCCCAGCTCTTCTGCGGTCTCCAGAACTGCAATAAATGCATCTCTTAAAATCCCCCAATATTGTCTCATATAACCCTGGGAATCTCAGCCCATGAACTTTTAGAGCAGAGCTTCATTTTTAAAAATTACATCAGCTTTCTTTCTGGCACTTTGGGATTTTCATATGGTGCACCCATGGCTACAAGGATCTTGTGTTCTCAGCTGACTGCAGCACAAATTAGTGAGGAGCATTAATGTCAGCAAAATGTGGCAATGCTCTCCAGCACTTGGTGTCCATTTGCACTGTGTCCGGCATCACCTCTTGATGCTCAGCTCTCTGTGCCTAAGTTCCCATGACTGTTTCTGGTTCTTATCATGGGGTGGAAAACCCTCCCTCAGCAAAAAGGTCCTCCCTCAACCATCTTCCTTCATCTCAGTTTTTTGTTCCCAGATGAGTTATTGATCTGGTTCCGGTAGCCTTGAGCATTGTTTCCAAACAACAGAGGCAGAAGCCACTTGGAAAAGCAATGATGAAACCAGAATGATAATTGCTGTTAGTTATGAAGCATTTCTGCAGCCTCAACCAGGCAGGGGCCACTGGGTGGCCAAGGCATGGCTGAGGGGCAGAACTGGTCTCAAGACTGAGAATTTTGTTCATCTAAAGGTGAGTCAGGCATCTGTGTGGTGCAGATGGGTATTTGCAACAAATGTCAGTCCATAGACCTGTGTTTTCTTCAACAAGAGAAACGAAGTGGTTTCTGAGCTCGCAGGTTGGAGCCTGCCTGAAAATGGTCCTTCTTGACCATTCCCAGTGGGACCATCTCCCTCCCTCACTCTGCCTCACCTGTAAGCCTGCTTTTCAGTGGCCTCTACAGACATCCCTCTCCTGAAATTTTATAGAGGAACAAATTGTTAATACTCGAAATAACCTGTTTCACCTCCAGATGCCTTCATGCAGGCTGTGGTCAGGGAATTTCATTTATTTTTTTTAAATGATGAACTAAGTTGCCAATGGAGGGGTTTCTTTGCAGGACATGTTATATAGCCCATGTGCTGTGCTGGCTGTTATGCGTGTGCCCTCATGCCCTCTGTTGGATCCAGTAAAAGGTGTGTCATGAAGCACGTTATTCCTACAGATGAATCAATTAACTAACCCATTTTTGAGCAGCAGCATTAGGTTTCCCTGTTCCTTGTCACCCTGGAGCTCCAGGTGGACGCTGTCTGTGGCTGGGTGCCCTCTCCGAAGCCGAAATGACCCAATGACCAGCCAAATCGGTTTTTGTCTCCAACAACTGTTTCAAGAAGCCTCCTTGCTGGTGTGCACATGGACTGCTCGGAAGGTGTTGCATTAGAGTCTCCTCCTAATGAGCTGTGGGATCTGGGAGTTGTGCATTAGGCTGATCTTTCCAGGAATTTGACTTGAAAGCTTACCACATTTCCAAGTATAGGACGTGCCCACGCAAACAAACAGCTGGGTGTCTGAACTTCTATTTGACTGTATTTATTCTAGATATTTAATGGCCCTTGTTCCTGCAGGGCTTTTCAAAGTCCAGTATAATGTCCGACTTGCCGAATGCCGTAAAAAAGACTCATCAATCTTGATGGATTTTTGTCCGGCACTTATAAGTTAGCCCTGGAGACTCAGCCCTTTTATGAGCATACTGTGTGCTTTTAAACACATATATAAGGACATTGAGGGATGAGGTTTGCATTTGCTTTGCACTGACCCATGCCTGCAAGTGAACCAGTTGTATAAAACACAGCGATGCTGTATTTTCCTGCTCACCATGATGGTAGGACTCCCACACCCTGCTGAGTCTGGCTGCCACCAGCCCTGTGTCCCAAACCTCTGAAGCTTGGGGCTGAGACATGCTATTGGGGGGACCAGCCCCCTGCCTTGGAAAGACAGCCCATCTCCTGCCGAGTCTTGCTGCGGCTGCTGCTACACACGGGCCCCATCCTCTCCTCACCATCTGACTGTTTTTGCCATTCCTGCCCGTCAGTGTACCGCAGCCATCAACGTAGACATTCCAGGGGAAGTTGTGCAACTGTCCCCGCTTAATCATTAACTAGGACATTCTGGCTGTTAAACTTTTTATTTATTTCTGGATTTTGTGAGGGGAGGAACTTGTTGGACAGGGCGGGCTGAAATGCACACAGAGATCTGGTGCTCAGGTGTGCACTGCAGGTTAATCCTTGCCTTCTGCTCACAATGCAAGCCGCCCCGTGTACGTGAAGCTGAGTGGTGCAAGGCTAGCCAGAAGTGAAAGCAGGGTTTCTAGTGACCAAGCAAGCAAAACCGGCTGTTACTCATAAGGAGCTCTGGCTTTGCTGTCTGAAGGTCCTGGCTGAGAGCTGCTCCATGCTCAGCGTTGCACGTGGCAGCGTGCTGGGTCAGCACAAACAGCCTGCCCTTGCAATGGTCAAAGCAAAAGCAACAGGGGTGACTCATGGCCAGAGCCAGGACTTGGACATCTGCACGTGGAGAGTCAGGCTGTCACAGCAAGAACCAAACCCCCATCACGGTGTGAGGACCCCTGGAGAAGCACCAGGGCTGGGGCAGCGTGAGGAGGCGTACAGTCCCAAGGCTAGCAATGCGGATGGGGTTTTCTCCCTCCAGCGTGTGGGTTTGCGGCTCTTGCACTATGGCTCAGAGCTCTCTTTTAGGCAAGTGCCGAGCTGGTCCCAGCTCAATCCTGGCTGGAGGCGGCTGGTGGGGAGATGACCTGCGCTTCTGCCTTCATCCCCCACCTAGGGCTGCATCTTGCTATTCAGCCAGGGCATGTCTTGGTTTGGGTCAGTATTTCAGTCAAACACATTAATTTCAGAGACTTGCAGATTTGCAGCACTGAAACAATATGGATTGATCAGCAGAGTGGCAGTCTGAGTCCCTGCTCCCTTTGCATGGGGTTTAACATGTCCCCCCTAAGTGCTCCTCTGTGACCCACCATCACCCTTTTCAGTGGGTATTTTGAAAGGTGTGGGTGATAGCAACTATGACAGGCAGCTTTTCAGCCTGCGCTTTAACCTCTAGCTTGCAGGGCCCTACAAAGCAGTGTGAGGATTGCTCCTTCCCCCTAACGAGAACACAGGAGCAGAGGTGAGAGCCGTCCCTGGGGCAGAGCCAGGAGGGGGAATCTGTGTTCCCATCTCTTCTGCCCTGTCCTGTTACCCCTGGGACCAGGAATGGTGCAGCAAGGTTAAAGCAGCTTGTGTTGCACCCAAAATATACTGAGCAAAGAATAATTCAGTCTAGCAAACAATCTCGTGCTCCACACAGAAATATTTGGGCTGTTTCTGCTGTTGGTTACAGCTGTGCCACACCATGGCTTTCCAGTGAAGTCACTGAGCCCAGCTGGGTGTAACTGAGGGTGGTGCTCATATTGTCTGGGCTAAATGTCAGCAAGGAGCAGCAGCAGTCAAATGAGAAGGATTTCTAAGTATTTCCCTTCTCCTGGTCCTCATTCTTGGACAGTTGAGGCAAAAGGACAAAAGCAAAGTTATTTTAGATGGAAAGTACCTAAATGTTTTGTTCTTTGTGCATAGAAACGAACAGAAGTGAGCTCTGGGTCTTGTAAACATCAACACCCAGTTTTCTGTGTATATAACCCAGCTGCTGGGAAAGCTTGATGAATTTTAACTCCACTTTGAGTTTAGGGGATAAACAGGATCCATTGCTCAGCCCACAGGGTTACTATCCATGCTCCTGAAGATGTCCAGGCAGGTTTTGGGCATTAGCTGTGCCTGGCTGACCCACAGCTCTGCTGGGGGTGGACTCCATTGCCCCACCAGACCCCAGACCTCATAGGCACTCCTTGGCCACTTTGGTGCAAAGTTGGCTCTCTCGGCTGGGGACAGATATCTGCCTCCTCTGGTGACCACCAGCCTACCGCCATCTGTTGAGTTACTGTTTTCTTCCACCTTGGCAGCAGTTGTGATTCTGCCTTCCTTCACGTTGGGCAAAATCAGTTGGGTTAACTCAGAGCCATCGCTGAAACTGTTTAATCCAAGTGAGTGGTCACAGTGCTTTTTGGCAGATGGACATTAACATGTACCTGGAAGTGTCAACCGCTCCTCTCTGAAGGGATGCTCTGTCTGTTTAATCTGGTGGAAATGGTGTGCCCTGAGCTGGCTGGTCTTGCACTGGAACAGCTTAGGGAGTGCCCACGTGCCCCACATAAACTCTGGCAGCACTAACACTCAGCCAGGGAGTGAAGACAAGCAAATGGACAGTAAATGTCCATGGCCGCTCCTGCTAGAACCAACAGGGATGGTTGCTCTTGGACTTGAGAGGGGACCTGTGTGCAGGTTAGCCACTTCTCCTACTTAACTCCTTAATTAGCTTGCAGTTAATGAGCAAATGTCCTTCAAACCCAGGTTTTGAATCTAATAATTCATGATAGCTCATAAATCTGGACCCTCACCCATGGAGAAGAGGGGCTTAATGCACTCCTCATGTCTATTGTGTCAGGCTTCCTGCAGGTGCAGGTGGGCTCTGTGCAACCAAACTGCTTGTGTTGGGTGTCCAAGGTTTCTCAGCTACTATATCCGCTAGTGACTAGCATAGGTGATATGAGAATTTTGAGAAAAGTCCATAGTCCTAAGCCTTCCCAAAGACTATGACCCTAAATTTGGGCCAGATGTGAAATCACAGACCTTTCTTTCCTCTGATACAAGTTTGTCAAGGTCACGTGTAAGGCATTGACTCTCCAGTAGTGGTGTAGAGAGCCCTGACCCGTGTTCTGGGGGAGCTGCTGTCAGATGAAGGTAGGTAAGAGCAGGTCTCCAACCAGTTAAAGACTGGCATATTTACATTGAATGTTTTGCTAATGTTGGTCTTCCAAGAAACCAGTTGTAAAACTTGCTGCAGGGCTGCTTCTGCGACTGTGTGCTAGACAGCAACTGAAGCCTTGTGTCCAGGACAGGGGTTCATGAACTGCTGTCTAGGAAACTCTTCTGCACCAGGCAAAAGCTTGGTTTTCTGCATTTACTGTCCTGTCTTATTATGAAACATGTTCTGAAATATTTCCCCTAACTAGACATGATTCAAACTAGATTCCTTCTTGCTATTCTTTTCATGGTGCTCAGTTAAGACTTGATTTCTCAGTTCTGGACTGCAAATTTGATACGGGGACCAATATATCCATGTCAGTAGGGAAGGGGAGATTTCTATCTTGGTCTTAACCTGTCCTACCAGTAAGCATAGATAGAGTTACATTTTTCGAAAAGTATGTGAAACTGGACTTAGTTTATGTTTCTTTTACATAGGATTGAACTCTTCTGGTGTACATGTATTTATAAACTCTAAGTATATCAGCAAGGGGAAAGGAAACGGACAATTTGTACTGTCTTCAGTGGACTGGCATGATTATAGGCATACAACTTGCACATGTAGAGGAAACTGTAAAGCTACAATTTCCCAGGCTACAAGATGATGTTGGTGAGATTTCTTAATCTTGCAGTTGCCATATCTATTGGGAGCCTGGCTGTGATGCCCCTACAGCAAAGCCAGGCTCTGTGCAGGACAACACTGTCCACGCTACATGCATTACTTTGAGCTCTTCTGCAGGTCTCTCCTGCTCCCTTCTGGTGAAGTCTTGAAATCTGAACCAGAGAAGATTTTCTCCACATCTCAGTTTGATATCAAGATTGCTCTCAGAAGCTCTATGGTTAACACAATCCTTGATGCATGGGGGTACAGGAAATGGAGGGTGGGAGTGAGAGTGCCCCGTCAGCAAGTAAGTGGAATCGTTCATGTGTTCCATTTCTCCTCCTTTTCAGGGGGGAACCCATAAAGCTTCATGGTAGCCAGTATCTTCTAGAGACTTTTGAGGTCCTCAGAGGATACATGCTAAAGGGTCACAGTTATTGCAGTGCTGTAACACCTTCTTCATTTCTTCTTCTCCCCTGCTTGGGGCTTGCTTTTCATGACACTTCCTTTGCCTCACTACTCTATTCCTAATGTTTAAACTCGGGGACTTCCCCACTAACCCAACAGCCCAGACCTTGCAGTAAAGGCACGGAACTGTCCTATTTTTCAACAGTGTAGCTGAATTTGGTATAGAGACAGGTTATGTCTCACCAGAATCAAGAACTTTTGAAGCAAGAAAGTACTGCCCATGACACCTCAGTACCTGGCTGCTTGTCTGCAAGTCAGAGTGCTTATTTTGGACCAAAATTAAATATACTGTTGAATTAAATGAAAGAGCATTTATAACCATGAATTAATTGTGTTTGCAGGTGAAGCTCTTACCTTAATTTGTTTTACATACTATTCAGCTGCTCTGAATAGTTGAAAGAGACCAGTGGGGATCTGTGTAGGATTATTATCCCCTTTGATGGATAGGGAACTTGCAACACCAACCTCATATAGGGTCCTGTAAGGAGCCAAGGCCACATAGGGAGCTCCAGGTCCTCCTAGAGTCATGACCATGTGACTCAGGCACAGGAATCCTCAAATTGTTTGGGAAAGAGGGCTGTACTACATTCAGATTCAGAGTTTCTCCCTTGTGTGGCCAATGCCACTGTCCCCACTGGTGGCTGGACCTGGAGGGGTGGCTGGTCAAGCAAGAAGTAGGTGCTGCCATGCGCGCACATTGCACTGCTGCTCTGCTCTGGGGATACACTGAGCTAATCCTACACACCTGGCTCCAGCTGCAGTTCCCAGGGTGAAAAAAATCAGCTTTATTTGTAATCAAAGTTCTAACCTGCACAACTGTCAACCCTAAACAAAAGGCAGTTAAAAAGAAGCCCAATGTTTATTACCTAACATTTTTTTTTAAATCCCATCATGTTTAACCTAAACATACAGCTTTTAGGGGGTGTGACTCATGTCTTTAATCATTGAGATTTGACAACAGCAGGTAAATTAGCAGGTTGCAATACAGGATACCTTTCCTATGATGTCACTTCGCTGATCCTGTTGCAGGGTTGGGACCTGAGATAGGTGTATTTTGCAAGAACCTACCTATGCTATGGACCAGCAGTAGTTAGATAACTTCACATCCAGTGTAGCTGTGCTGGCAGATGTTCCTGTGTAAAAGCAAGATGGTAAAAAAGCCTTTTGTTTGGATGGATTATATCACTCAGGCTAAACTGTCCCAGCAAGAGGGCTTTTTTGTAAGCTGTCTGTACATGTTTCTTCATGTTGATATAGTTACATCAGAGAAATTTTTAGGTAGAACTAGTCTTATCTTCCTACAGACACTCATGCCTCAAGGCGTCCATGGCATGGAATATAAATGGGTTAATCATCATCATTGACTATCTATAGTTAAACTTTGGTGGAAATTAAAATACCAACCTATTGGTTTTCTACCATCTTCCTGGCTACTAAATGGCTACTGCTCAGCTTACGTGACTCTCTTGCCTTTTCTGCTACATATATATAACCTATATCAACATTTTTATTATTTTTATTATGTTCAAAGTGCTCTCCTTCCTCCATTTCTCATCTTTCTCTTCCTCCTCAGCCTCCTGCTAGCTTTTTTGTTCTCATCTAACCTCCCACAGACTACTACTGCTAAAGGCATGGAAGCTGGATCTTCACTAGGAAGATCTGCTGATTTATGATGTTGGTGTTACAGCCATTTGCACTTCTTTTCCATTATTGCTTCTCTCTACCTACCTACACCAAGTGTGAGGGTCTCAGGCTTGCCTTTCAGACCTTGCTTGCTTTTTTTTTTTTTCTTCATTACCTAGTCCTCTGCCCCCTACTGACCTGTGCCCTATCAAACACTTACAAGCATTCTCAGTGTCCTCCAGCTGTGCTCATGCACTTAATAAGGAGCCTGCGTCCAGCAGAGATCGATGGCAGGCCTTCAAAGGAGACTGTAAGAAACAGAGCACAAAACCACTTATTTTCTCTCCAAGGTCTACATCTGTAATAAATACTGATGTAAAGAACCACTAGACTAGCAACAGCCAAGGGGAGGTAGGGAAGGAGTTCATTCATAGGTACTAGTTAGTATACTTATAGATTTTCACACTGCAAACTGATGTTGAATTATATATCTCTGCTTATATCCTTGCTTAGTTCCTCCTTTATTTGCTGTTCATCTTTATAGATTGCAAACTCTCTGAGGCAGAGAAATCACAGTTTTGCATAACACCTAGCAATCTTGATGAGGTACCTATGACACAGGTATTTAATAACGATGATGTTATTAAATAAAAATGAGTGTGCTGCTCATGACTCCAGGGCTTCTTTTATCCACAGCTCCATGGCAATTTCATGATGAAAACCACCTTGGAAGCTGAAGAAACTGGAGTGTCTTGGGCTTGGCTTGTGACACCAAGAATCTGGAAAACCTTGAAGGCTCTATTGAGAGTAAGTTAAGAAATAAATTATGTTTTTGAATTTCTGGGCTTCATGCTGTGCTGCTGGGTTCTTGTGAGACCTGGCTCTCTTATCTCACATGGGATGTCTCAAGCCTTATGAATTCTGCCTGAAGTAGCACTGCAGTGTGGGTTGTCTTGCAGTATAGATCCATGCGCTTCCATGGTCAGGACTCAAAGTTGCCAGTTTTAAGGTTTGTCTTTCCCTCATACTGGAACTGCTAAGATTTGGGCAACTCTAATTTTGAATACTGTTCACCACTGACTCTGTTCATTTTCTTCCTGGACTTCATATTTTCCTCACTTCAGCTAAGAAGCAACAGGTGGAGATATGGGAGGCTTGGTCTGACCCAGAGAGGTTGAGCAGCTGAGCTTCCAGGAGCACACAGCCATTAGTGATCTCTTGTGGTTAACAAGCCCAGATCCCTGGGGGGTCCTGAGTCTTGCTGAAGGTCTGGGCAAAGATGTCTTACTGCAGGGACTCATAGTGTCCAGACAGGGCTTGCAACAGATTGCCTTCTCCATGCATTGGAATATGCTGTCTTTTAGTCTTGAGAAAAAACAAGAAGGGGGTTAACATATGAGGATTTTTGCATGTTGTTTAGATTCTGATCCGTCCTATCCAGAATTTTAATAGAAAGCTTTCTTCTCTGTTCCTATGGGCCAGCTACTCAGCTGGTGTAAACACAAATGCCGTTGCTGCTGTGTTCTTTGACGCAAGGTTAGGGCTTAGCTCATGGTGGTGTTGTGTCTGGGAATATTTTTATCCTTTAGAGATATTTACCCTCTCTCCCTCTCTGTCTCCTCAAGGATTCTTTCTTCTCGGCAAACATACTCCTCTGACTGGAACATATGGGAAAAGTATTTTCTTCCATTCCTTCACCACTCAAAAATGGTCAAATCAATTTGGCTAAAATTAAAACCTTTTGGGTTGAATGTTAGCCTAGAAAACTTCATCTCCCAAAGGAATCCTTAAAGAAAGTTGTGAGCAATTTCTGAAGAAGATGGAGTTGGCTTGGAAAACAAAGCTGGGGCAGAAACCAACTGGAAAAGCCCTTTGACTTTGGTAGCAGTCACACCCATGTCTTCTAGTGTGTAAATCTCGCTTTGATTGTCACAAGAGAAGTAATGGTGGCTGTTAACTTCTGTGGTTCTATACAGTCAGCGTGCTAATCAATTCCAGTAACCACTGCATGCACTTCTCCACCTTGTTTTTAATCTGTGTAGGTCTTTGTGCTTCTGCTTTTGTCTGGAAATGTAAATGACTAAGTATTTGGTACCAGACCTTGCAGACAAGAAGGCCAAATAGCTTGGACAAGCTTTCCAAGTTTTGGATTGTTTAGCCCAACCCTTTGAGATTCACCCAAAGTTGTAGAAAAAGCTGGCATCTTTGTGGATGAAATAGTGAAGGGCGCGCTGGTGAAAGAGCAAGAGGACTAATTTCTTGCAGTAAAACTTAGCTGGTTTTGTCCTAGTTAAGTGAATACTGTCCTGATAACTGTTCTTCCAACTGAGGAATAATTTTCTTCTTTAATTTTCTTGGATATTGAATTGATTCAGGGTAACCTCTACATTTGGACTTGTACCAGTTACAGTAGTGGGTGAATCACTGGTAGTTTGATGAATTCAGTGTGGGAAAGAGCTAGCATGTGCTTGTATCCAGGTGAAGAATGTTATCTGATTTGGGGTGGATGATTAGGACTTTTTGTCCAGAGTGATTCATCCAAGGAGAGAACCCATCCAAGAAATGAGAGTTGTTCACACCAGATGAACTTTCAAGCCCTGTAGCACATTTGACATCTGTGTTATACAGACATTTCTAGCACTTTATATCAAGGAAATAGGACTGGCAACTTGCATGCAATGTCTGTTTTGCAATGGCGTTAGCTTCTTAGTAGCACTGATGTCTTTGTTCCATGCACTAGCACAGGTAGGACCGAAGTCTGGTAAAGTCTGATTTCTTATGTGCCTTCAAAGCCTCCACAGCAAACCCATAGTCATTAGATTAGAGCAATTCCTTGTAGCATATCTGGCAGGGACTTATGTAAAGAACATTGCTTGGAGATGAAACAAGTATTTTATTTGACTGTCTTTGCCATCAGTAGAATTCTCATCAGAATATCTAAATTATAACTTCTGCTGTTTAAACATCAGACTTTACCTTTTGCAGATGTCCTTGCTCCTTTTAGCACTTGGAACATGTTATCTTATACTATGGCCCAGTTTTTGCCACCATGTACTGTAGCACATACTATAGTGTTAGGTAAGATATCATTAGAAAACAAGAAAAAAAAAAAAAGAGCTTTCTGGTAAATCCTAGTTGTTGTTCTAAATCCCATTGTTCCATAATACATGTATCTTGAGGGTTGGTTTTACAGGGAATGAGAGACTCGCTGCAGGGTATACTTATCCACTTAGCACCCATCCTCTGCTTTGCACTCCATATGTCACTCAGTATATTGATGAAAATGTCACTGTCACAGGCACTGGATACTCTGATCCACATCTTCACTGATGATCAACCATTATCCTCAGATTGAATACCAGTATCTTGAAAACACAACCTCTCTAGATTAGCTGGGGGATATTTTAATTGCCTCTGGGCTGGAAGACAGAAGGATACAGCCAGAACAGGATCAGGAGTCTGAAGTCCATCTCTCAGCTCTGAGAACTGGCCTGTTGGATGCCTTTGGGCTATCTGCTTGGCAATGTGTGCCTCGAGGCCATCCTCATTTGCTGTACAACCAGCCAGTGACCCATGCCTGAGGCATCATCCAGGGCATGCATGTTCTCATCCACCCAGGCACACAGAGCAGCTTATTGTGCCCCCAGGCAAAGCCAGCTGGGCTTTCTACAGATAGCACAGGCAAGCAAGTGGGAGCCTGTGCTGCTCAAACCTGCTCTTTCAAACCAGGATAGGCATGACCTCTCTTTCTCAGCTTTTCCCATCTGTCAATCAGGAACTGTGATACTGACCTCCTCCTATATTTTGACATACACTGAAGGGCTTTTTTCTTTCTGTCAGGAATCCTAGCCATGCAGAAAGATCTCTTTGGTTCTTTTGTGGGGCTGACAGCAAAGAAAATACTGTCAGGAAGCAAAAGGATGATCTCTGTCCATCCAAAAGCTTGCAATCTTAGTAGGAGACAGACATTATGGATAGATAGATGTTTTGGGGTGAAGATGGGGTAGCTGTTGTAGACAAGGTGATACACCTCAGAAGTGTCCATGCTCTTCCTGCCCTAGTGTCACCCAAAAACATTGCTGAGTGGTGTATATGAAGACTTACATGTTCATGCAAATTTAAAGATTTACTCTACATTAAAAATCGAAAAAGAGATTCTTCAGGTCATTGCTTCCTTGCTGTAGCCTTAGTGCTTCTTGCATCTTTATGTTTTCCCTCACATTTGTTTTCATAATTCCCACTAATACTGAATTTCTGTTACAAACATTACAAAGAAAGCAATGATGCAAGAAGATTATTCTCAGGCACAGCAGACTGATAAGGACAAAAGCTCCTAACTTCAGGGTAAACACACTACAGAGCAGCACAAAGGTGTCCCTGAGGACACAGACCTGAACAGAAGCTGGATGCCAACAGGATCAATGAAGGGCTGGTGCTTGTGTTGTAGCTGTCTCGTGTCCTTGCTGGTGTTAAATAATCCTTGGTTATGCTCATTGATATTAAGTTCATCTAGTTGTCTTGCACTTAAAACAATTTCCAAAATTCTGTCAAAACATTCTAGCAGCTTTTTGTAATGAATTAGTTCCTGAATTTTGTACTTGCTTCCTTAGTTCAGCTTTTCATTGGCTGAGACTTCTAATTCTGGGGAAGGAAGTGCAGAACCTAGATTAGCTTTTTATTTACAAGAAAACCAAGATGTTCTTGGTGCATTGTAATTTAGGAATAAGGTGGGAAAAAGGCAGGACACTTCCAGGAAGCTGGAACTAAAGGTGAGGAAACTGCATCACCAAGAAGAGCTGTAGGTGAACAACATCAATGTGAGTTAAACTGGAAGAGGTGACCATGGTCCAGAATAGGACTGGTTTGAGCGAGGGTGTGAACTGCTGCTGGACCTGCTAGTGTTCAGGAAGAGAGGGAGCAGAATTAGGCTGTCAGCTCCCTGGATTGAGTCAGAGTTGTCTCTTACATGAGAGTTGAGGAATGGTTCCCGTTAAGGGTCATGGAAAGTGAATGTTTTCCTGAAATGTACTGAATCTCGGTTGCTCTCAGACCAGACCCTGACTGGACTCAGTCCATGAACTTGAGCGCCTCGTGGAGATGGGAGCAGGCAGCTGTGTGTGCAGGGCACTTGCTGGGTTTGCAGTACATGCACAAAGGTGGGGCAAAAGCAAACTACTGCCATTTTTGCTTAATACAAAATGCCAGGTACAAGCGATGGATTTGTTGCCTGCTTAAGCTGTCAGATGGGCATGGGAATGGCAGCAGGCTTGTTCCTCAGCTCAGTTTGCATGGCACCTGGATGGCAGTATGCTTTCAGGGGAAATCCAAACTGAGCTTTCTGCAGGTGACGACTTTCCTTTGTGCAGGAAACCCAGATGTGGGAACATGAGACCTGCTGCCTGGATTTCTCTGCATGCCCTATTGAAGCTAGATGGATCCACCGTGATTGAGGGATGAGCCATCTGCATGTAGGCTCAAAGGCATATTTAGTTCCATGTTGGCTCAGTAGATCTGAAAATAAGTAGTTAATTTGGATTAAATTTCACAATGATATTTAGGTTCCTAAATAGGAATTTGGGTGCACTGATAAGAATTAGGACCTTGAACAGAAAGATCACACTGTGAATCTGTGATGCAACTGTGTCTTGAAAATAGGAGGTTTCTTCACCCCATTAGGCAATTTGATAGGACCAACTATATTAAGAATTTAAATACACTGAGGGAAGGAGATAACACAGTGGAAGATTTCTCTTGGCTCAAGCAAAAGCATCCAAGCCGTCTCTTTCTCCCTCCCACCCTCTCTTTACTTCGTGTACCCAGATGGCCACGTAGTAAGCGCACTGTAAAAGACTGAACCACAGCCTCTCTTTGCTGATCTCAGCAAGGTCTGGCTTGCTTGCTCTGTTTGCTCTGGATTTCCTCAGGCACAGCCAGCGTGCACAGCTCTGCTTCTGACCACTGCTGTGATCTGAAGTCATGTGGGATGTTTCACTTGCTGAGCCACCTCCAAATCCTAAACTTCAAACAATGCTCTGGCTGGAAATCTCATCCTTCGAACGTGGGTTGTGCTAGTTGAGAGCACATATAGAACAAGGAGGCTATTGCCAAGCACGATGCAGTCCCAAGGAATATACTGAATTTGGTTAGATAAATGGATGATGTAACTGGACCTCACCAGTTAACACCAGTTGGGGACTTGGGTCTCTGTGCCTCAAGAAGAATGCAGTCCGCTTAGAATGTGGAGCCTTCCCTTGGCAATTTAGTGTTTTCCTGGCTTTTTACAGGTTTCCCTCCAACACCGGATACTTTTTGTAATACCCTGTGGGGTAAACATCTCTACACTGCAACATGACTTTCCTGTCCCCAGGTTTTACTGGAGGGAGTGATTCTCCTCAGTCCCTCCAGCATAGCAAAGTAACCTGTATTGTTTGCAGAGGTGCAAAACCAGGAGGGACGAGGGTATCGGGGGATTCTCAGTACCCAGTCCTGGCCCATGAGCTAGGGACATTGCCCCCTCAGCAGCCCCCCCCCTCAATACCTGCATCCCCATCCTCCACAGGGGAGCCACCATAAGGGTGTGGAAAGGCACAGGGGAAAGCAGAAGGGATGCATTAGAAGCAGTATTTTAGGGGAAGAAGGGACACTGAATGCTGTGCCCCCACCAATACTCCTCAATGTCGGTGCTGGAACATATAGTTAAGTGAAGGCCAGCAGTGAATGATTTGCCAGCTGGGGACAGAGCAGTGCCTAGCAATGGACACGCTCTACTCCCCCGTTTGTTTATTTAGGTTGTGGGGGCTGTTTAGATTGACAGAGGTTGTCTCCTACTCTGCATTTGTGCCATGCCTGCTGCAGGGCTTAGTATGGGGTGGTTATTTTGGAGACACCATTCAGTGGACAGAAATTAGGGATCAGGACTTCCCGAGTGGGACTCCACATGCACAGGCATAAAACGGCAAGTGAGCTTGTAAGATTGACTTCAATAAACAGGTCAGTACTGCGGCAACAAGTCCTCACAGACAATGTTATGGGTTGTTCCCTATGGGGATCATAGGTGAAAAAAGGCACCTTTCTACCCTATACTAACAGAAAAATTTATGTTGAGTCTGAAGCCATCCTCAACTTTTAAATACATTGACTGATGTATTCATGTGAACTTAGAAAACGTAAGGGCTTTTGTACTGCATGTGGCTGGTTGAGTCAATGGAACGTCTCTCCTCTTCGAAGGTGTCTGGGAAAGAGATCAGTCTGTGCTGTGTAGGGTTTTTGGAGGTACCCAAGCTAGCCTGGAGCAGACGGGTACATCCCTCTCTCTTAGAACAGCATCTTGCAGAGACACCAGCTCAGGTGCCTGGAGTTGCATGAGAAGCGCAGTTAATTATATGGGGTTTAATTAAGGATGTCCTGTGTGTGTGACATGTCAATTAGGGATGTGTGGTGTTCCCAGACTGGGAAAGGCTTATTGCTCTAATGACAGCAGTTCCTGCATAAAAATAGGTTTGGCATATACTGGGAGCTATATGCATTTATGACTGCTGAGAGAGATCTCCTGTGTGTTTGGGCTGCAGAGCTTGAATTTGCTAAGGCCTGGAGCTGTTCAGCTGAAATGAAAGGGAAGAAGGGAAACTTCCACCTTTTTGGCCCTAATTATTGCGATGTTCTTTGCAAACTGCATAATAAATTTCAGTTAAAACTCTCATACTCGGAATGAGCAAATCATCCATACTCAGATGACCTGCTGCTTCACTGGGCTTTTGGATCAGGCATTTGAGTCAAGGAAGGCTCCTGCTGTCTTTATGGGCTTTGTTTAAACCTCAGATCTTCTGAAAGCAGCAAGCTTATGCTGAACCTTTGACTGCTGAACATGATATTTACATCTGCTCACATCCACAGAAAGCTGCACATGCCTGCACTTAGCCAGAGAAAGACCTGAAAATCCCCATTCCATTCAAAGGACAGAGAGAGATTTGCCTTCCATTCCTCTGCCAGGAATTCTTAGTCAAATCCTATGGAAAATAGTCCTATCTGAGTAGTAAATCTCAGATGCTTCTGCATGTTTATTCTCTATTTCCATCTCATTGGCCTGAGTTCATTTTTAACCTTTGATTAGGGCAGCTATGTAGTGGAGGCAGGCTGGGTGGGGTATGTATTTTTTTTTTTCTTCCTAGCTATGCTTTTTTTTAAAGCCATCTAGCAAAAGAGCAGGGCAGATGGTGACAGAAAGATTGGCTTTTCTTAGCAGTGCAAATAAGTGGTCCCTCCTTCTTCCCCTCCCCTGAAAGGTTAGACTGGAACCAACTGACCTGGTTCTGCCTGAGCCAGCTCCGGAGGGATGATAACAGCCAAGGGTAAAAACAAATGAAATACCTGCATGGTTGTAGTTTGCAACAAAGCCCTACAACTGTTTGTGTCAAATCAAGACCAGCCCATTCCTCATCTGACCGAAGGAATTTATTGTATTCATGCAGTGCTTGCTCTTTGATCTCTGATCTTCAGGGTATAGGTTGAATTTCTGGCCCTCATTCACCTTTAGGTGGGCTCCTGAAATGGGACCTGAACTGAATCCAGTGCAATAACTACACATGGGTAGCTGCCATCAAGTGATGCTTTTAAAATTCCTGCTGTTTGCATTTTGGGCCATGTGCTGGGGGCCCAGATCTGCTTTTAAAGTAGATCCTTGCTTCCTCCAGGTATGAAAAATTTTAATTATTCCCTGCTAGAACATAGTGGTCTTGCCCAAATGTGGCATCAGCTGACGTAGAGGGGCAGTGCCGCTTGTCTGCACCTCAGCCAGGCTGCCCTGCCTGCTGCCTGTCTTAGCAGCTGACGTCTAGGGGCTCTTCATAAACAACAATAAGCTTTCTGTAAGACCTACAGGAATTAGGTACTTTCCCATTCTGTGACTGCAGCTGTATGGAGAAATAACTTTGCACTGTAAGTCAATCATTTTAACGTTGTGTGTTTTCCAAGGAAAGTCTGCACAGGGAATGGCTTGCTCCCCTGTCCAAATGCTGCTCTCAGTTCTGATTCAGAGGTGACATTTCAGGGGCAGGATCTGGTCCCTAATCCCAAATTTGCATGTCATCATTTCAGTCTCCAATACCCTAAAAGCCATTGATAAATAACTTGAACCCCAAACTGTGTTTAGCCAGATGCCCTACAATCAACTCCGTGCTCACTCTAGTGACTTGATCCTTTCTGGGGGGAAATTAATGGCTTCCCCATGTAGGTCCTGGCCCCTTCCTATCTTGCCCCAGGAAAGAAGTAGGTGGGAGCAGTCTGCTGCCACCAGAGCAGTTTATGTTCCTGGGAGACTCCTTGGGAACAAGGGAGGGTAGGTAGCAGGGCATAGGCATGGTGAACCATGCTGGATGCAATTTATATTAAACCTGGCTGTTGCCTCAGGTTTTGGCTTTGAACTACCTCCCGTAAGAGCCATTGGAGGGGCTGATTTGGAGACAGGGTGCCAGGCAGAGACTTCCAGTTATAGGTGCAGGTTTTGACCTCTGCAGGGTGGTAACTCCATGTACCCACCTAACCACAGGCGTTCGCTTTCCTGGCAATGTATTTACCCTAAGCAACATTGCTACCTGCTGCAGAAGCTCTTGGGGTCTTCACCGCTTTCCTCAAGCAGTGAAGGGGATGTGACATATGTAACCAGATCAGTGTCTCCCACCTTCACTGTGCCAACTGTCCTTGCCTGGAGCAGCCACCCACCCCTGGAGATGTCACTCAGACACTGCTAGGTGACAGGGCAGTGGCAAATGGCACATTTAGTGAAAAGCTGCAAAACTGCAGTAGCAGACCCAGTGTGTCTTTCAGAGATTATCACACAGTTTGGGAACAACATGGCATTAAACTTCACTCCAGTTAAAGGTCTACAATGCAATAGTGTATTCCCATTTGTTGGATGGACTTGCTATTGACAAATATTCGGTGCATTCAAGAGATATTTCACCAATGCCATCTCTACATCGAACTGCACATCAGATGGTAGGGCAGAATTTATAAGATGTTTTGGAGAATGCCAGCATCCCAGGCCTAGCAGCTGTGATTAGCACTGCTCTGGTGGCCTCCAAAGGCAGACAGTAGGACAAGCCCAGCAACACTCTGGTGACCTAAAAGATGTAAAATTGACAACACAAAGTGAGAACTGCTGATAATAAGCAGTTCATGGTGGTGCCGGACAGTTCAAGTTGGAGCATCTCAGTTTGCAGTGTGATGCTGAGCTGGGAAAAGAGGCAGCATGAAAATATGGAAATTCTGCCGGTCAGTAGCCACTGTGGAAGAAATGCTATTTACAAACAGAGCTTTATTTGCAAGGCATGATGCTGTCACCAGCAACTTCAGTGCAGCCATGACTATTAGGGTAGTAAAGTCTCCCTGTAGGGTGGACCATTCTTTATCTCAGCTGATGAGCTAAAGTTAAAGCTTAGGAGTTATTACCCCACTAATCGTTTGTAACAGCATTTCTCTATATCTCCCTTAACCTCCTGCAGGGGAATGTACGTATTGATTAGTATGAACTTTCAGCTGTCCTTCTGAACACAAATTAAAGGCAGGACCTTTGACGTGATGAAGGTGAGTGTACCAGTGTCATCCTTTTCTTGCACCTGAGTTTCCCTGTTGGGCTCCGTTTGTCTGCCCTCATGATAATGTGGTGTCTGGGAGAGGGTCGGCCAGACATGTTCATTCTTTACATAACTCGCTGGTCTCCAGCTCTCATTTGCTTGGATGTGTCAATATGACTTCCAGATGTTGCGACAGACCAAGTAAACTGCGTTTCTTAGCCAGCTCATTCTGTAGGCAGACAAGACAAGATGGAGAGGGTTTTTGCAATAGGATTTTTCTAGTGCTGACAGAGGAATCCTGCGGGCTTTAAAAATGCGTAGAAATCTCATTCCTAGTAATTTTTCTGAACCAGCTGGAGGTTGGTTGACAAAGGAAATATGCACAGGTTCTTCTTTTAGTTCACTCATTGCTGCTGCTTTGACTACAGGTATAGTTTCCTTGGCAGATGATATGAGCTTTGCATATGGCACTTTTGAAAAGGAGCCTCTTTTGCTAGCCAGGCATGTACAGGAAATACATAGCTTTCTGGGGTTTATTAAAAACACTGTTTTTAATAACTTTTCTAGTGTGACTGATGGGAAGGAAAAACTCTATAGTCACACAGCAGAGGATTCCAAACTGTCTGCGTTTGGGGAAATAGGAGATTTATGTAGTAGTTAACATGGAGCTGTTTCAGCAACCATTGTGAAAAACAGTGATGAATTGCAGTCAAGATTCAGAAGCTATCAAGCAAGTCTGCCCTAGTACTCAAGGGATGGCCATCAAATAATGTAAAAAGCAGTGAAAGTCGGGAGAAAAGTCTTCTGATGCAGAAGTTCACAACTGGGGAAAAAAGATTCCCCAGAGTCCTGCATGGCTATGGGGACAGGGATGCTGCAGAAGACCGTTAGAGCTCGGGTCTTATCCTTAGAGGAACTGGGGTATTGCGGTGACACAGAGCTTTTAAATTCAATTTCATGCGGCCTAAGATTAAAGATAAATTTGTGGGGTAATCTCAGGGAGATGAATACATTTCCATATATAGAAAAGTGGCCAGTTCATCCTCTGATGTAAATGAGCATAGATCCATTATCTCCATGGTAATGGATATGTTCTAATGCAGTGACGTGGCACATAAGATGTAGAAATGTACAAAGTCTGCTTTTCAACTCTAGAATGGCACCCGTGTAACTCAGCTGGCCTTATTTGGCTCTGCTGGCATTAACCCCATTAAGTACTTTGCATTTCATCTGTAAACAGCTTTTGGTCCTCCATCAATTCCTTTCCCATACATGGGGTTTTTTTCATGTACACTTCGTATCATTAAAACAATGATGCAAACAACAATCAGAAGACACACTGAAACCAGGGACTAAGTAAAACCTAAACGCTGCAACCATTTTACTTACACCCATCTCTTTGGGGGAGACTAATCTGCACCAAAAAAAGTAAAATTGTCCAAAGAACATCATATAAATAGTTGAGCTCACATAAAAAGAGAATGTGTTTTTAATATTGGAAGAGCTATAAGACATATGTGCCAGATTCTCAGCTGGAGTAACTGAGCACAACCACACTGATTTACACCAGCTGAAGATCTGCCCAGATGTTCAGAGAAGGCTGGATGGAGAAATCTTCCAGTTACATGTAATTTAGATTGACAGTTACTTCCCAGGCTCAGTAGTTCTTCAGAGATGCAGAAGTATCTTGTAAGCCATCCAGAGATAAATGTCAAATCCCCATTATTTTCCATGGATCCCAGGAAGCAGAAAGGATTGTAAACTCATTCTGCAACAACGTGGGTGAAGGCCACATGAACACTGTAAGCCTACTGAGATACCTACATCCAACTCAAAACAGGATCTCAGAAGGATCCATAGGCAGGTGTGGGTCAGGCACAGAGTTTTTCTGGAGACATGCATTTTTGTTGTGCCATGGTAAATGCTGGAAGGTAATATTCAGGGGGGAAGAGAGACAGAGCAAGGTCAGACTGAGACCGTCTGACTTGTCTAACTGGGCTGAGGGAAGGGAAGGGCAGGGCAGAAACCACCACAGGGAAAAGGAGAGAGAGAGAAACATGCTACGCTTGGTCATATCCATCCTCCGAGGAGCCTCCCCTCGGCTCTGTAGCAAAGCCTCCTCAGCCTTGCTGAATGGGAAATCACCTGCAACCCTGGGAAATACAAAGGGCAAATGGAAAGAGTTAGCACATACCATTGCTGCTCTGTGGAAATGTTTACTTAGAAAAGCTTGAGATTGTGCTAAGATACCAAGGTGACAGGAGTGTGAGATCAGATAAAAGATGAAGCCTCGACCCTCACAACTTCAGGAATTTCGATGTCCCATTGTTAGCTATAGCTGAACGAGGACAGCACATGTCCCTTGCTGGAAGGCATCCTGCAGAAGTACCACCACATCTGCTTTGCTCCATTTTTACCCAGGTCACTTGCATTGTAGTGGATACTGTGCTTTTCTCTGGACAGTCCCCTGCTTTAGAAAATGTCACTTGTGGTGCCTTTTCCCTTTAATGAGACAAGATTCGCAACAGCAGGTGCCTCACTGCTTAAGCTCTCACTTGTCTGATGTCTTCTGTGCGTTTCAGGGTGAACAACACATTCTGGGACCTGTGTGAAGCAACAGGGCTTTCCCTGCTTGTAAAGAACAGGGAGAGGGATGTCACAGTCTGTAATGTTGTATCTCGGATGCCTGAGAAGCTTTTTAGAGTCCCAGAAGCCCTGGCAGAGTGAAAACATGCCGTGTCTTTGAGCTGGGGGCATACAGATTCTTGCAAGCTTTGAGTTGCTAGTTTAGCTTCTTCTGGGGCAAAATTTGGGCTGCCCAGTACCACATCTAGTGGGAGAAAGCACCTAATGAATACAACAAAAGTCTTCACATTCTTGCCCAATTTAGCTGGTATTTCCAGGGACAATAGTTGTCCTCAACAGTTTCCAAAGGCTTCTGCACGTGATGAATCATAAGGTTATGCTTAGAGATGGCGTAGCTGATTTTATGTGCTGCACCCAATAACCACATGCCTGCTGGAGGACTTCTCTTTGGCTTGTAGGCTTCACCTCTTGACCTCGTTTTCAAGCAGGAGTTAAACTATAACTAAATTGCTTTGCAGGCTGGTACAAACGGAGCCTGAGGCTCTTTCTGCATTTTCCTGAATTAAAACAGACAGTAGAAGCACTTTGGACAGTGGACCAAATCTCAGAGAGACGTGGCGTGGCCAGAAAAGCAGCTTTGCTGGCTGGACCTATATGCTCTGGCTATGGATCTCATGGATTAGAGATAAGGAATACAGATTATTTCTGACTGCGCTCTGTAGGAACTGGGGTGCTGCTCCAGAACTTTTCATGTTGGGTAGCTTTTACCTCAAAAGTGGTCAGGAACTAGTTTGTGCTTCCACATTTCCACAGCATCCATCCCAGTGAGGACACTGCCTTGTGATGGAGGACTTCTAGGTTCTAGCACAATATATAGACTAAAAAGATGAATATTTACATTAAGATGCTGTGTATAGGGCGTGACAGAGCAGTTAAGGAAAAGGAGGAAAGAAAAGCACTGAGAGAGAGAGTGACTTCCAGGTGCACTGTGTAGCTCTGGGATCCCTATGTTATTCTCCCACAAATCTGGCCAATTTCTAGTTTTTGTTGTCTGTTTGCAAGACAGACTTAATTACAAAAAAGAAACAAACAAAAAGCTTTCCTCCACAATGACTTGCTGTGATGTTTTTTTCTCAGGTGGAAAGAAGCTGTGGTAATGTGACAATATAGGTTTACACCGCCCAAAGTACATTTCTTCCTCTTGTAATGTTTTTTTCCAAAGGTACAATTGCAGAGCTTTCGAAAATCCTGTGTTAATATGTGGCACTGTGAGATATGCTTTGGTTTTCACTCTTTAATTATACCTCTTTATGGAACGAACTAAGCCTCTTAGTAACTGCCCCTCCCTCCTCTGCACACCTCTTGAAACAAACTTGTTCAAATGATGTGGCAAAACATTGCACATTCCTCTGAATGTTGAAGACCTGGTCAAGAGGGGTCACTTTGGTTCTGCTGATATTGAGTGGCTGGAGGGAAGTTTTTTCAGGTCTTGGCTCATTTCAGCGAACACGTTGATCTTGGCAAGCCTTTGTCTTTGTGATGGAGGGAGGCAGTGTGTGAACACAACATTAGCATTTGCAGAATAGCTTTGCTGCTTGCGAGCACCTGCGACTATAATGCATGTGCAACAGGTTCCCGTTCCTGGGCTTCCCAGTTGGATCTTGACACCAGCACTTCCACAGCTCTGGGTGGTGGAGGGCCCACCATGGGCTACGGACTTCCCACCACATGCGGAGACCAAGTGACTGCAGTCAGACAGGGAGGCCTGCGTGCAAAAGGCACTGAAACCTGCAATTCCTTTTTTTTTCTGAAACCCCAAGTCTGAGAATATTGTGACACTAGCAAAAATCACATGGACAAATAACTTCATTTATTATGGGAGAGACGATAGAAAATTCAAGAAGCATATGAAGAATTGGTGGGGAGGGATTCTGCTCTGCTCAGAAATAGCATCTGCATTTGTGCTCCTTATTGAAATAACATTTCTTGCTGGAACGTTGGCAGCTCAGCTCAGGCCCCAGCTCTTCCTTTTCTTCTGCCTTACTGTCTGCTGTGATATTATCGTGCAAAAGCCTGCCCAGCTGTTGGTAACAGTGAAAATGTCCTGCAGGATTTTGGAAAACATCTGTGCTTTTCTTCACTCAAGCTTCTAAAATGGTTGTGCAGCAGTGGTACTGAGTGTTACACAGATGCCGTTCTGCAGCCAGCCTGGATCAGTGGTTAATGTATAGACAGAGACTGTTTTGGGAGACGTATGCATTTACTGTGCGGTATGCAGACATTCACCCTGCTGGTGTGCAGTCACCTCTAGGGATCTGGGATTGCAGCTGTTAAATGCTGCACAGCAATGTTAGGTAACATGTAGAAGAGGAGGAGAAGTAAACAGAGTCCTGCTGAAGTCTGTATGACATAGTAAATAACTGCTGTTGCCTAGATCCTGCTCTGCAATTCTTGCTGAATCTCACTGTGAGATTGGTGGGTCCTTCCTCTTGGAAGCAGTCCCTAATCCCTCTTCCGGCTGGAGCAGGGTTGTTCGTCTCTGTCTGACTGTTTGTTCTCCTTTAGACTCTTAGGAGAAAAGGCATTTTATTACTCAGCCCCTCCGGCCATCCCTTTTCTTCCTCTGGGTATTTTCAGGGCTTGGGTTTTCCTGCGTTCACAGGTCCCTCCCACCACGCCACATTTCCAATAGATCAGTTTTGGCCTGTGTGCGCTCCCTCCCTTCCTGACACTTGCATCTGGGCAAAGAACCAGTTTGATCCGATGAGCCAGATGCAGCTGATGGAAGAGCTGAAGTCTGTGGCACGTGCGATGACCGGGGAGAGGGGGCAGGCGCAGAGCCTCGCTGGCGTATGGCACTCTGCGTCCTTTTGCCTTTGCAAGGGCACAGCTGAACGTGCATTTGAGAGCAGAGACAGATCTGGGCCAAACTTCTCCTCCAGCCTAAAATGCCTTGACTATTTAGGACAGGTAAAAAACCAACACTATCAGAAGCTTGGTCTTAGGTAGGAGGTGCAGTATGTGTTGTTGCACTTGTTTGGAAGTCCTCAGGAAAATTTGCAATAGTTAATGTGATTTTAGTGAACTGCAAATCTGCTGATTATCCTGATTAATTTGGGATAGGGGAATTGATTCAGGAGTTAGAGGCGCTGACTCATGTGGGCTCCTTCTGTCATGTGATACTGGTTATATACATTTGTATGACAGTTTTTCCCCACATGGATTTTTCCCAAAGAAACACTGAAATCAGTGAATATATCCAACTTGGTATATCAGAAGTGAAGTGAAGGTTCTTGGTTTCTCCGTCTCTCAGTTTTTCCATGTGTAAAATGGTTGTAAAGGTGCTTGGAAAATACTTTGATAATACACTTTGAAAATACACTGATGAAATAAATAACGTGTAATGCCTAAGTGTTATGCTTTGCAATGCATATTGACCCATAAAGAGCTGTCAGCCTACCACCTGGTGGACAGGGGCAGGCTGGGCAGGTCACCTCAGTGTCCCCTGGGAGGTGTTTTGCTGCACGGTTCCCAGTGTCCATGGAGGTGGGGGCTGGTGGGAGGGCAGCAGCAGCTCCATCTGCCTTCCTCAGGACAAGGCATCACAGGTACTACTTCCCTCTGGTAGTGTTGGTCAATTCTCTGCTTGCACTGTAAGCTCAGAGAATTCTAGATCCCTTTTAGAGGTTTGTAGTGATTTTTCAGAATAATTTCTACCCTCCTCCCTGCCCTAGAAATGATCAGCATTATTCTGTTAACATCTGCAGCTGCAGCTCATTCCACCTTTTCTTGTTGAAGGTCTTGTTCAGATCAAAAGGGCTGCTTTCTTGACTTGTGTGTAATGAACTCTTGTTAACATCTCTCTCAAAAAGCAAAGGTGCATCTCCTCTTTGTTCTGATTTTGCTGGCATGATGCTCTTTCTGTAGAAATGGACACTAACTAATGATCAAGAGTGGTTTGGGGTTAACAATACTCAAGATTCTTGCCTTACTTTTCAATTACATTTCATCAATTTTGACAAGTCCAACAATATATTTATTCGGGTTTTATGGTTATCTTTGCTAGAGAAGGAGCTGAGGTCCTCAGCTGCAGACACAAAAGTGATCCAAATTTTGGCAGATGTAGAAAGGCAAAAAAAGTAGTCAAATGCTGCATTCAATAGGTTTGTCTTCTCATAGAAAAAGTATCCATTATTTTGAGATCAATACAAAGTTTTATTTCATAACTAAGGAGAACCCAAGCTAAGCTCTGCTGAACCTTGACTGAAGCTCAGTGCAACTCCAGGGGGGAGTTGGGAGCTCTCACACAACAGAGTTTTGGGGAATCTGGTTTGCTGTCTTCAGAATTGTCTTGTTATAAAGGCAGTCTTTTCCCCCCAAGTATCCTTGGCATCTCAGTGGGAACTGAAACTGTTCTGCATCTCTGAAAATGAGGGACACTGCTACCTGGCCTTCAGCACTCACTATGTGGCTGGAGTGTAGGCATATGCCCAACCTCAAAATTAACTCTACCAAAACAGTATGGATGTGACTTTTTACTCTGTTGAATGTGTAGCTGAATGCCTTTTTGTCTGAAATTGTTAACGGTAAGCCTCAAGGTATGATAATACAGGGGTTGAGAAGAAATAACTGAGGTTTTGAGCTTCCAATTTTCCAACTTAAAATGGAGAAGGCAAGAAATTCCTGAAAGATCTCTCCAACAGTTTTTTTTTGAGGAGCTGTGCACAGCTGATGGGCCAGTGGGAATATGGGTACTGCCTTCTGTCTGGGAGCATCCTTTCCAAGTGGGTGCATTAGAGTAAACATGGATGGCTATGGGAGTGTGTCATTCTCGCATTCAGAGTGCTGTAGCAGTCATGGCTCATTGCTGGGCACTCTCAGCCTCGTTTTAATGTCTCTTGAGCTGAATGTTTCATACCTGGATGGTGTACATTGGCAGATGACCTCTTCCTGCAGGTGAGAATCAGGAGCCACATTGTGGGCTCAGCCTGCAGCCCTAAAAACTTGAGGCACCTCCGGGGAGGTAGCAGAGGGAAATTTTTGTCTTCCCTTATAGCAAGCTTTCTTATATTTGTATTTCCTTATATGTTTCCTGTCTTATATTTGTATTTCCCTATACCGGGCTTGCTTTCCTTCTTTTGTTAGGCTCTTTCTTTATATTGTATTATTAAACCACCCACATCAGGCCCTGCTTTTGCCTAAAGCCTTCCTGGATGTAAACCAACACAACTGCACTAGGCTAGCCATTATTTAAGTTAAATGTTAATTCAAAGCTATAGTAGGACTCCATTACTTGCCTGTAACAGATTACTTATAAATAGTAAAATATTTAGTGGTTTTGATTTTGTTACTCCAGAAAAGCTCCAATGTCTTAAAGCCAGATGGTACTAACAATCCATGACTGGGAACCAAAAGGAGTTAAAAAATAATTAAAAGGAACTGATTTTTTCCTCATCCACGAGGATTTGGAATCATCCTAGATACTACTTTATCTTCAGTGAAGAGTTTAAGTGACAAATTCTGCTTTCTTCAGAGTTGATTGTGCTGATTTCATGTCAACTAAGCAAACACCCAGGCCAAACACCAAATAGGAAACCCTGCTGACTTATCTGGGGTCAGCCTCATGGTTTTGTAAAAAAGAATAAGCCTTTTTCCAGTTTTCCACAACAAAATAAGCATCACTGGGGGTTTGCCACACCTTGAGCCCCCTCGTGAAACTGCCATTTACCTTAGCAAGTCATGGCTCTGAAGCAGTAAAACTGTCATATTGTTCCTGTTTCCCAGTTCCTTATTTATAACATAAACATACATCCTTTTGGGAACCTGACCTTTTTCAGTGTTTGCGTTTGATTATAATTGAACTATTTGCATAGGAGACCAATTTTCATTCTCTGCTCTTTTGGCGAGTACACCGCGTTTTCTATTAAAGGAGTCGGTTTTCTGATTACTAAGGAAACTAAGAAGGTTTACAGACAATAATGTCATAAAACATGCAAAGTTATTAAATGTACAGCCTATTCTTTCATTTTATGGGCAGGCCAGGATGTTAGAGGAGTCTTTCTCCAGTCTCCCAATCCCTGCCTGGTTATTTACCAAAGTGATCAAAGTTCCCAGGCTCAAAGTTCTGCTTTGCCTCTTGAGGCTGCCGTGTGAAGGGTTTCAATGTCTATTCACTCAGGCTCCAGCCTTGCAAACTTAACAGGGGTTTAGGAGCTAAGCTCTGGGCTTTCTGCATCAGCTTGGTCAATTGTAGCAAAACCCTGGTGGGAGATGTGGGTTTGTTCTGCTGGTGTGGCAGAAATGGGAGAAGAAATCCTGGGAAGTTTTGGGCTTGAGTCAGCTGTGATGCATGGGCTCTTGTAGGTCCTGTGCCAGCTCAGGCGATGATCTGTACCAGCTGGGTCGGCAGAAGGGATAAGCTAAATACCCAGAGAAATCTGGCTGCAGAGCCTCTGTGTCAGGGCTTGGAGCACTGTGTGGTTTAGCCTCTATGGGAGGTATGTAGGAAGAGATGGTGGTGGTCCGGGATGACCTCCCATGGTGCCCAAAGGTAGCATCATGGAATAAATCAGGCTGGAAGGACCTCAGGAGGTCTCTGGTCCAACTCCCTGCTCTAATCAGGGATGACTTTGATTTTAGGTCACGTTGCTTGGGGTCTTGTAGGGTTTGTAAAGCTTGTAGGTGGGTACAGAGCAGCTGGGCGGGCAGGGGGGTTTGCTGGGTGTAGCTTGAGGCACACAGCTCCTCTGCTGACCCTGTGCGACATGCTCCCCGCCTTGCAAGGCTGAGAGGTTCCTTGGTCACTGTGCGCTGCTGCCCTGTGCTGGAATTACAGGTGCTGGATGCCTACAACTTGCGTAGGCTGCATAGGCAGGCAGGGCGCTGCAGGACATCCACTCTGCCAGCCCACAAGCTCCTAGGTGGTTTTTCTTCAAGGAAATTTTTTAGTCTCTCTTTCTTGGCAAGTGGGAGCCAACCTGGGGTGTGAAGGGACTGCATGTTCCAGGGCAGACGGTACTGGCATGCAGTGGGGAAGAAGTCTCAAAGGATGGGCTGGCCTTACCCAGGACACAGCCGTCTCTTCCACCATGCCATATGGGGGTCTCGGGTGCCACTACCCACCTCGTCCTGCTGCTCAGCCCCACGGCAGGGCACCCAGCACTGAGCTGCTCATGCATCTTGCCTCGTTAAAGCCTGTTTTGCAGGCTATGATGTCACACGCCACCAAGTGATCTGGGGACAGTGTCGCCAGATCTCAGAGGGTGTTGTGCTTTGATCTTTTCTTTTCTTCCCCCCAAATGCAAGAAACCACAAAGACTTCAACTCCCTCAGAAATTGCTGTGAGATGAAAATCCTGCTGAAGAACAATAGCTGCAACATGGTTAGAACATGCTTTTATTTTTCTTCCTACGTGTTTCGTGCAATGTTAGGCTGTGGTTATGCTTGTGGAGCAAATAGCTCATTCCCTACTGTTACCATGTGGCAGAAGCACTCCAGAGATGTGAAAGCGAGGAGGAGCCATTGCAGTTGTATGTTGGCTCCCATGTGCCCTGAGCCAAAAACTCCTCCTGTTTCAGCTGCCCTGAGCCCATAAATGAGATGATAATTAGGTTAGCCTGGACCTGACCTGCAGAACAGCTTCATCCAAGCTTCTCAGGGTCTGTAGGGTTGCTGATAGTTCAGGGTGGGATCCAGCCCTGCGCTAAGCACTGATGCAGACTCTTAGGATGGTGTAATAGCTCAGCATAGTGTACGTGTAACTGCATTGCAGTTATTGCAGAAGCAATAAGTTGAATCTAACGGCATGCATGCAGCTTATCTTTAAATATGTTTCTTCTAAAACTCTTCTGAGTATGCCCGTGTTAGATGCAGGGATGTCAGCCAGGCCTGCCCCAGAAAGTGAGTTTGCCACCCCTGAAAAACGCCACAGGAGGACGTGGATCTGATCCATTAAGGATGACAAATTCACCCACTCCCCATGGAAGTTGTTCTGCTGGTTGTCACCCTCACAGTTAAATATTAAGCTAAGGAGGGCTATGTGTGAGCTTATGACACTGAAGTTATTGTTTTATTTCTTCTATAAAATCTCTCACAACCTGGGGCACTGGTGTGTTGAGCATGTGGCAGGGGGATGGACGAGCCCCCCATCTCTTGCAAGGTCAGCCTGGCCTTGCTGGCCTGGGCACACTTGCATCAGTCTCTCCCTCCTCACTCCTTCCTGCAACCCAAACACCATCAAAGAGCACTCCACATCCATAAAATCTAAGTGAATTGTAATCAGTTACTTCGTAAGGGAGTTTTGTAACCTGCCAAAGCAACACGTATAAAGAACAACCTCTGGGACCACTGGGGCCAGCACCAAAGACCTACGTTCAGGGGGCTCAGAGCTGGCGAACCCCAGCTTTGCCCTGGGGAGCAACCCCAGGAATCCCAAAATCCCCCAGGTAAGCTGTGGCTTTACCTTTTGGCTAGGAGCAGAAGGGCAATGTTAGCTACCCCTGAAAGCTTTTGCAGGAGACATCAGGATGGAGGGTATTTTGGGGGGCTGCCAGTGGAACAGAGGGATGCTCCAGAGTCCATTTGCTTGGCAGTTGCCTCAGTTCCCTGGAAAATGGTGAAAGGCCATTTCAGGCATCTCCCTGAGTGATGTGGGCAAGGCTGCACACGAAGCCTGTGGCGGCAGCGAGGCCGGGAGCTGAACACCACGTCCCAACCTCAGAGCATCCGTCTTCCCTGCAAAAACCAGCAGGCTCTGCCCCCTCCCAGCCTTTCCTCCTGGATTTGAAACAAATATTTCCTTTTCTTAATTTGTGACAGAGAGGGGGAGCTTCCAAAGGCCACAGTGAGCTGAGACTTTCCAGCTCCCCTTCAAAAGCAAATGTTTCTTCCCCCCCGAGCAGCGAAGAGCTGGTCCAGGTCCTCACTCCTGATCTCGCAGCTCCACCTGCTGTTGCTGTGCGCGTCCCAAAGCGGGACTGCCGGGCGCCGAGTTCCTCCCTGGAATAAGGATTAGGCTTAGATTTGCTTGCTCACCACAAGGGGCTTAAGGAATTATGAATAAAGATTCATATTTTTTGTTCTGCACCAGGAAAAAAGGTTTCAGCTCTGATTCAGCTGGAAGGAAAAGCCCAACTCTCGCTCCCACCCGACCAAGTTCTCTCGCAGCCCCGTGGCAGCTTTTGATGCCGGCAGCAGTTTGGTGGCTCTGAGGAAGGCTGGAGGTAAGGAGGTCCAGGGCACCCTCAGAGCCCTCGGTGGCTGGATGCTGCCCTGGGAATTTGCCTGGGACCCAGGGATGCAGTGGCTGGTTCACCCTGGCAGGGAAGCCCACCCTAACCCCTTCTCTCCATGCGTGGCCTTAAAAGGGGGAAGCTGCTGGCAGGGGCTGGTGTAGAGGCTGGAATCAGACCTCCTTCTCCCCCAAAGTGCAATCTTGTAGTTTTCAGTCAAATAAACAAATCCCATTATTTTCAGGGTGATGGGAGTCATAATGTGGTAATAATGTGGGATTATTATTTTCCTCTGAGAAAAGGCCAAAAGTATTCATAACTACAAAGTGAAAAATGTTCATGGATTTTTTTTTTTTTTTTAATTTTATTTTCTCATAAGCCCTTCTCCCCTCCACTGTTCAGATTGATTCCCTGCTAGATAGTGGGAGAATTTCAATAGCCTATTTAATTCCTAGTCTTTATTATTCGGAACTTGAAAAGGTAATGATGAAAAGGTTACAAATATACCTTTTAAAATTAACCCTCTCCATCCTCTGATCCAGATTTTGGAGTTATTTTAACTTCTTAAAATGCAGACGTGTGCTCCATGCAATTTTTCCACTGATGCTGAATAACTTCCTCTATGCCAGTGCTAAAACACCTTTAAAGCTAAGCCCTATCACTAAAATGGGGCTAATATCCCCTAATCTCAAAAGAGTTTTGTCAGAATAAAAAAAAATGTGGAGCTGCTCAGGTACCACAGTAAGGACACCCAGAGCATTCCCTTTGCAAGCAGCAAAAAAGCAGTGCGTTGAACAGATATCACAAATTCCTTCGGACAACTAGTGGAAAATACACCTTTTATTCGAAAGTAACCTGGGCAGAGGATATTCATACCAGTCTGTAGCCTGCCACTCCCCTAGCTAATGTTTGCTCCTTTCCCCTGCACCTCAAAAGCTTACCTGCCTCCCCGGCTGTGTTTTATCTCAGCTGCTCCAGATGTTGTGGGTAACATCTGCACGCTGCTCCTCTCCTCTCTCTGCAGGAGAGAGCACCCCCAGCAACTCTCCTCCGGCTGGAAGGTGGCAGCAATATAAAGATCCTGGCATCTGCCGAGAGGCCAAGGACAAAGAGCCTTAAAATCTTTTCAGCTCCTAAAGCATCTGTCAGTTCTGCCAGAGGTTAAACCGAGTCCTAATCCTGCAGGAGCTTTGAAGGTTTAAAGAAAAAATAAATCAAGCTGCTCAGAACCTTGAGGAACATGGGAGTTTTCTTTTTGGCAATCAAGCATTAAGGAGCAGTACTGCACAGGAGCCTGCCTAGCATTTGGGCTTGACTTCATCTACTCAAATGCTGAACAAATGCCAAGGGTTTGGCCAGAGAGGCAGGGGGAGGAAAGGCTCTTACAGCCCTCCCCTGCATGCAGATTTAATGAGTTTTGCTCAGGAAAGCTCAGGCTTTCCTCCATCCCATCCCTCAGATGCATCAGGGCAATTGGCTGGTTACTCATGTGGCCAAACAGTAGGTCTTGTCTCCTGAGTAACTCCAGGCTAACCCCCACTGCCATGGAAGAAATCCATATAGTCTCTCTATAGCTCATTCACCTTTTGAGGACCTTAAGATGTGATATTGCTCTTTTTTCTTGGTGTAAAGTTAGTTGTCTTGTGGATAGTAACACTAGCTGATAATGGTACCAGCTGTTTCTAGAGCTCTTTCTATCCATGAGGAGTTCCTCATTTCTCTTGATGGGAAGCTGAGCAAAAAGTCTTCTCAGCGACCCACCTGCTGAGACTGAGGAGAAGCAAAGCTCTTAGTCCCTGACAGCCTCTTCTCTGCTCGCTCGTCTACCTCTTAGTCTGTGTCTCTGTTCAGTCTGATGCTCTGTGCTTTGTGGAGGCAAGAAAGCTGGAAAATATGAAATCAGAAGTCTGGTCCCATCAGCAAATGAGACTCTGGTCTGGGTCCAGAGTGGTTTGTGGTTGATGCAAAAGCCTGAAATGTAAGAGAGAGCTTGGTTGTGCCCCAACCTTTGTGAGCCATAGAGAGCAAGTCATCTGGGGTGGGTTTAGGTGGTTTCATCCCAGCTGGGAGGTCGGAAGAGCTGGGGGTACCTGGGGTAGGTGTGTTGGCATGTGCCTGGGTTTCCACCAAGCCTGCCCCAGACCTGTGCTTTTCTGGGGTGACCCTGTCTGCAGAGATGGGGGCAAACCCACCAGTCAGGGCTGGGTTCATCACTGCAGCCCCACCGGCACGACAGTGATAGTGGGGAAAACAGGGCTGGGAGGGATTGTTGTTGTTGTTGTCAATCTAAACTTACCTGTTAATTTTTTTTAAGCTCTGCAGATCAAGCTGAAAGCTCAACAGTTTCCTCGAAGCTGCGTGTCTGTGGGAATGCCTCTGGGCAGCCCCTCAGAGCTGCTCAGCATGGCCCTGCTCTCTGGCCTCGCACCTCCAGCAAGTCCTCAGTGTTTTGTGTCAAGAAATGATTTGATTAATGAAGTCAAACCTAGGCAGGAATCTGTTCGAGGGCAGCCTTTCTGCTGGCAAATGTCTCCAAAGGCCATGGAAAGGAGCTGATTTTAGTAGCTGGGAAAACAGGAACATATGCCCTGACATCTGTGGCAGGGATGGTGTTGGGACAGGGAGCTCCTCACAGCTGCAGCCACCGTACGGTGGTGTAACGCAAGCCCCCGTGGCCTTGCTGCTGGTTTACCCGGCATGGGGGGTTAGGAGGGAGCTGAGCTCCGTGTTTTGTCAAGAAGGGGCAGTTTTAATGGCTGCTGAAGACTCCAGCCTAGTACAACCCACACAGAGGGGACCCTCATCGTTGTGGATCAGGATGGGGGTCAGACGCTGGATGGGCATCCTGGGAGGAATGAGGCTGCTGCACCCACGGAGGTTTCCAGCTCTGCCCATCACTGGTGGGCAGAACACAAAGCTCAAACATCAGTGAGGAAGAGTTAAACTTTCTAATGGGACTGCCAGCACGGAGGGACCAGGTGTCCATCTTCAGTGCTGGAGGCTCATCATGACGGGTCAGATCATCAGGCAGACATGCCACAAGAATATTTAGTCCTACATTAGGCATGGTGCAAGCCAGGCAGACATGCACAAGCACATTTGGTCCTACAGTAGGGATGGAGCAAGCCAGGGACCTCTGTAGCCGTGCCTCTGCAGTTTGGTGATGCAGATCTATGGCAGCATTTTATTTTATTTTTTTTCACAGCCAGACAACTTGCCTTCTCAGCTCATCAGCTGAAGGATTTTCTGGGTCATCACGTACTCTCTGCATGGCCCACACCACGAGGCCCTGGGTCACAGCAGCCCAGGTGCGCTGGTCCCAGGGACAGGAGGACGTGGTGGGGGATGCAGGGTGGCATCTCTGGGACCTGCTTCCTGAAACTAGGTCACCTCCTGTGACAACAGAAGTGACTCTCTGCACAGATGGCAGGTGGGACCTGGAAATGACCTTGCCTTTTGGTCATTTTCTCATGTCCAGGCTTAGCTGGTGCACTGCACCACAGGCAGTTCTTCGGTGGCCTGTGCAGCCGGGGCTGAGCTCGCTGTGGCCAGGAGGTCCCTACAGCCATGGGGACGGCTGGGACAGCCACTCATGCAGGGCTGGGCAGAGGAGATGGAATTAGCAGGGATGGTCTGTGATGCCCTTTGCTCTCCGGGGCTTTTGGGATGTGTTCAGGCATTGCCACCTCCCGTGGCAGAGATGCCAGCCTTGTGTCACAGTGTCCCTCCTCCAGAGCAAAGAGGTGTCCTGCCACAGCTCACCCCAGGAAGAAAGCGGGTCTCTTTCCCCTCTCCCGCTCTTCTCTCTCTCCCTATCATGCGCCCTGTTCTTGGGAGGTGCATCCCTTGGGAAAGGACGGGTTGACACAGTCCTCTCCACCTCTCAGTCATCAAATTCACATCAACACTTTGAAGGAAAGAAAAAGAAAACCATCACTGGTAGCACAGAGGCAGTTGGAAATGCTGCAATGGCCATTTAAAACTCACCAATTTTACTCATGTCTAGTTATTGCTGGGAAAAGCTCAGATAATACAAATAATAAAGGTGCTTATCTCAAATCTGGCCTTAGTGGGCAGTTTTAAATGCCTTAACTGAGCTTAAAAGTGGTGCTGTTTTCTCTCGTTTGAAAGTAACTTAATAGAAGTTACACACATTTGAGGACTTGATTACACACATTGAGGACACTGATTGACTACAGGTGAAAAAAAAAGCACAGGCTTGTATTACATTGTTATGCCATATAAGCACCTTGCATAATTACCTTAGCCCCAACATAATTTTAATTATGTTAGAATTAGTGCAAAGAATTTTATCTGAGACTCATGTAAATATTTTGTGCTCTCAATACTTTGTTGTGCCTAGAAAGAGATTAAGGTCTGCTTTGATAATTAGTCTGTTGCATGTGGCCAAAAATTCATTACAAACACAGTTAATTAAGTTGTCAACAAAGCTTTGGTCTCCGGCGGGTGAGAATAACTCAATAATTTTGTTTGGCTTGACAGGGGATTTTCGTTTTATTGCTATCAACCGTGGCTGTCCTTAGGAGCCCACAGCAGAGCAGCATTTTCTGGGAGGCCACGCAGAGCCATACAAGACGCCGTGCACGTGGTGCTGCCCCGGGGCTGTGGCACAAGGAAAGGAAACATCAGGTTTGAGCTGAAGCAAAGCAGGGTGCCGCTCCAGATGATGGGATCATGGCTCTGTGCCACAGAGGGCAGAGGTGAACAGGGGCTCCCGTCCTGGGACTGGGGAGGCAAGAGACTGATGCTTATCCCCATAAAGTTATCTGGCCCTCCTGGGGGATGAGGAGCCCCAGGGCCAGTCCTGCTGCTCAGAGCTGGTAAAAATGGTGTGGAGAGCCCACCTTGTGCCTGGGGAGGTGGGCTGGTGCACTTCTACTGACTGTTCGTATTGCGGGTCCAGACAAGGACCAAATGCTTTCACATGCTCTGGGAATGCAGCTTGTGTCATAGGAAATCAAGGTCTTTTCCCCAGATATCCTTCCCCTGTTGCAGGATCTCTTCAGGGGGACTTTAGCCCAGCATGAGCCCTCTGCACCCCTGCAGCATCCTGCCCCGGTGCCACCACCATGGTACGGTAGGAGCACAGACCTCTCCAGTGACAGAGACCTCTTAGCATCATGACCGCACTTCGAGCCGTTGTGCCATAGCCCGTCCTTTGTGTCTGAGAGCCACGGCCACCACTGGGCTTGGTCCCAGGTAGGTGACAGGGAGGCCCAGGAGGAGCTCAGGTTTGGGGCATCACTCAAGGACCAAACATTGAGTACCTCCAAGTGACTAATTTCCATTTCAAAGAGCCCATTTGTTTTATCTGGCAATTAGCTTAAACCGTCTGTAGAAAATGACTCCATAAATACCACCAAACTCCCGGCCAATCTCCCCTTTTAAATATTTTTTAAGTGCATGATTAATACACTTTCCCAGCCCCTGTCTGGGACTGCACAGAGAGGTCAGGGAGCAGGTAAATGAAAGAAAATGGCTTCACTCGGCATTGACTGGGCTATTAATCACTGCCCATTTTCTATAAATCATGGCAGATGGCAGAAACAGGCAGGTACTCATGGGAAATGACACACTGTGCATGACGGGAATCGCGGATTGCAGCAGACACCAGGAAAAGAAGAGGTCGCTCCTCACCCCGCCGTCCCCTGCGGAGGAAGGCCACTTGCACTGCACCTGCGATTCACCTCCGCGTGACAGCTCTCCCCTGTAAAAACGGCTGTAAAAGTTTGCAGGAGCCCTGGAAAATTCACTGTGTCACAGCTGGGCTGGATGGGCCTGTCCGGGAATGTCTCTGTTTCTCATCAGGCATGGAGGCAGCGGTGGGGAGGGTTTGCAGTGTGTGAGTAATGAGTGTTGGGGAGGACGAGCCCTGAGTGACAGCATCTTTTAGCCACTGTGGTGAGGGATACTTTTAATTGGAGCAACAATTAAAAATTTTGCTCCCAACACTGGACACTCGTTGCTTTGCCTGAGAGCAAATGCAGATGGGAAACGTGCAGGAGGAACTTACACTGATAAAGCAAGGAAGACAGATAAATCCTAAAATGAGCATGTATTTGTCAGCAGCATTCATCCAGGCACTTTCTATGCTGTACTCTTGGTGGATCCCCTTTGCATGCCTGGGAAACGTGGGCTCTCCCCCTCTGGAGTGGGTGACCCTCTTCTAATACCGCCCTGCAATGCTGTGGGAGTCGTGCTCCCAAACCCTGTGCCTGTAACGCATCTGTAGCAGCAGCTTTGGGTGGTGGAAAGCAGCTGCTTTTTTTTACAAGCACACACAATGGTATATATGTATAAATGAACGAAAACAGTATTTTATATGGAGGCTGTATGAAAGATAAGGCAAATATAACTTATGGGCTTTCCTCTCCTGCACATTGCCAGTCCCAGTGAAACCAGTTGGAATAATCCACAGTTGCATTTGGTATTTCTTCCCTAGGGAATGTTTTTTTTTCCTGTCACCTCTCTTTTCTACCAGAGAGGCACGGGGATGCATTTTTCCCTCCTTAGATGCAAGGAGAGCTTATGTTGAGCTAATCAGTTTTGCTTTCCCATACCCTTGCATTCCCCTGCTGACCCCAGCCAGACCTGCAGCTGGATGCCCTTGGTGCTGCTCGGCAAGGAGAGCAGCATCACTGCCCACAGTGACTCCTGCGCTGCTCTCACCTCCAGCCCTGGTACACAACAGCAACAGCTCCCTTTTCGCTGGCAAAATAGTTGGAAGAGCAAAATGGGCCTGTGCTAGGCAGCTTGAGCTGGGGCTCCCAGCTAAAGCACCACCAGCAGGGAGAAAATTGTCCAGAGTGGGGAAAATCAGAGTCATCTGCTCCAGGTCGGAGTCTGTCCTGTCAAAGGGGAAAAGGATGGACAAAGTTTGGGGGCTGGACATTGTAAGTGGGTTTAAGACTGATGAAGGACAGCTCGTGAACATCCCTATGAATGTTAATATGGAGAACGGCTCCCTGAGAGGTGTTGAGAGTGCTAGGGTGAGTTCGTGCTGGTGGGCTGGCAGAGTGGGCATGAGGGTGAGGGAGCGTGGGTGTCACAGGGACTTGCAGGGTGACAGACCCAGAAAGTGCGCTGGGAAGAAGATAGTCCTGCAAGCGTGGGACCTACAAAGGAAGAAACAGCCTAAAAGAAGCCAAAAGGACCCATAAAGAGAGCGAGGGGGAGATGTGAAGCAGAAGACATGTGAGATCTGGAGAGGAGAGGTGAATATGCCGTAGCCAAGAAAGTTTCACATTATAAAGAGCAAGCGGGGTGATGAAGATGACAGCATGGGGACTTCAAACACCAGCTGGGTGGCCCTGGTGCTCGCCAAAGTCATCCTCCCCAGCCCAGGAGCTGTTCGGGGATGTCGCGTGGCTCCCGCTGCTCCCGCTGGCGCAGCTGGATCGGGCGAGGAGGAGGGCTGGTCGCCTCCACAGGCAGCTGCGTGCAGATGTTTTCCAGAGAGGGAAGAACAGCGAGGGCGTAGTTTGAAAGGAAAGGGAAAAAATGTAGTGGGACCTGGAGAAATACTGCTGCTGAAGGAGACCCTGCTCTCAGAGGCTGTCTGCAGCAATGCAGGGTGAAAGCCCTTTTTTTTGGCATTGGAGTCCTTCCTTCCACTCAATATGTTATTTAAACCGGATGTTTCTCACCCCAAACTGGTCCTGTTCAGTTGCACTGGGCTCCCCAGCCACCCCATGTCCCCACTCCCCTGGCTGTGGCCAGGCTGGAAAATCTGTGAGGAGCTTTGGGGGGAGGGCTGGGTCCACCACCCCTTCCTGATCCCTCCCCAGCTCCCCCGCAGGCCTCACGGGGGCCTAATATTTGTGCATGTGTGTTTTAACACGGCATATGGTCTTCATTACATGCAGACTTCTCACTTCCATAATTATACCATGATGGGAGTTCCTGTCAAAGCCATAAAGCAAATTCTCTTCCCCCGCCCCATCCCTCCGCCCCCACCAGCCCTCCCCATAAAACTCGCAGGGGTCTCCAGTTTGCAAGGAGAACCCCACCTCAGCAGTCACACCGTTAACCCTTTGCATCCTCCGTTTCAGCAGCAGTTGGAGGAAAGACCAGCTTTCCCCATTGGTGCTTGCTTACTAGGCAAGGGGAAGGGGGTGTCCAGATTTTGGCCATGTGAGAAAGAGCGTAGAGAGCTGGTGATGCCTAAACCATGCCGGGGAAGCGGGGAGGCAAGCGGCAGCCTAACCCAGTGCCCTCTTTGCCTGCTTTCTCACCCTCCTTGCCTGCTTTCTCACTGTACATGAAGCGTGCCGAACCCACCCACTGCCGAAATACAAGCCCCTCTGGGCAGTGCCTGGCAGCTGTTTAACAGCACGCTGCAACACTACCCTACAGTTTAGGACAGGAAATTAAGGCGGCTGTATCTGCAGGGGGAGTTTAAGCATGCAGACTGCAATTACCTGCGCCGGAGTTTGCCCAGAGCCCCCCTCCTTCGAGAGCCGCCACGGGGCCAGACACCGATGGCCAGCGTTCATGTGCTGCAGGGCCATCACAGCTCCTAAGGCTGCGGGCAGCTCGGGGCCACGTGGGTCATGCCCAAAGCTTGGCTGGGGTGGTTGGTAACGGGAAGACACGGAGAATTTATGCACAAGTGGGAAATTCAACTTTTTTTTTGTGGAGGGCTGCTGCATTGAGATGCTGCAAATTTAGATGCCCTTTTGCTTGGTGATTGACCAGAAAATAGGCTTGGATAGTCCCTATTTGCACTAGAAATGGTGAGTACTGGAGGGGACAACTTCTCCCTACCATGCCTTGCTGGCCCCTAAGCGAAGGTGCTGCTAAGAGGCAGGAAGGGACCCATCGCCCCGATGCTGCTCTGGCCTTTGGGGGCTGTTGGGATGTCCCCGGTGGGTATGGGCAGACGGGCTGCAAAGGGCTTGTCCAGGCATCATGCGCAAGCGATCCTGCTCAGCACTGCGCTCGCCATGGCAGGAAAAATCTGGTTTCCCACTAGGTGGTAGAGAAGAGCTTGGCTGAAAATCCTCCCGCTTCTCACAACTGAGCACAAGGGAAGGGCGGTCATATAAAACTAAAGACCTCTGTTTTAGACGAGACTCCAGCAGACCCAAATAAACCGGGGTGCTGCTGCAGAGAGCGGGGCGAGAGGCAGGGTATGTGGAGGCAGGGAGCGGGCAGGGTGCTGAGTGGGGTGTGGGTGCCAGCAGCCCAGCAAGCACCGGGTCCCGCTCACCACCAGTCACCGTCCCTGCTGCACCAGGCACGGGCGGCACGTTTGTTTTGACACCTGTGGACGGTTTATGACCCTTTACTGACTGATCTTAGGAAATATGGTTTGAAATGGGCTGTATCTATTAAAAAGAAAGAGAGGTGGGGGAGAAAGCGTTCATGCTGATTGCAAGGGGGCCTAGCATCGCCACAGCCCATCAGGGAGCCGGTGAGCTTTGCCCGTTGTCCGCGCTGCGTGCTTACCATGTGTCAGCACCTTTAGAGTTTTCCACTGATGTTAACTCCCTGTATCTCCCCTTTTTTCCCCTCCCACAAGTCAAATGCATCTGCATTGGTAAAAATTTTAACCAGGTGCATGTGAGTTATTCCAAGGTAGAACTCATACCCAGCCTGGATGGAGAGACAAGCAGGTTGGCAGGAGAAGCCCTGCCACCTCAAGAAGGTGATGTTTCCCATTGAGATCTGCAGTGCTCCCAGTGACAGCCCAGGGCTGCGATTCACAGCAGCCCCAGGTGACTGGTGTGCTTGGGCTGCTTCGATGCACCCTGGAAGATCAGAGGAGTGGCAGAGACCCGAAGAGGTCACACGTGAAGGCAGGATCAAATACACCTGGCTCCTGCCCAACACGTACTTATTAGTCTGACCAGTTCTTAAAGGTCTCTAATGGGGGAAATTCTGCAGCTTCCCCACAGTCTGCATTACCCTTATCATTAGAGAGATTGTCTAACGTGAATCTTTTTTGCTGCACTTGATACCCCTGACTTCTTGTGCAATACACCCTTGGCAGGAAAAGAGTGTTTTTCCTTTTCACTGTAGTTTATTGCATATCTGAAGCCCAGTACCACACCTGCACTCAGAAATTGGTATTTCCTGATCGATCCTGTATCCCTTGCACTCATCCTCCGTGTGCCCTTCCCGTCATCCAAATCTTCCTTGAGGTTCAGGCTTAGCGGGACTGGGCAAAGTGGCAGACACAATCATGGGTCAGCACCTAGGACACTTGGGTCCTGATGGACCAAAGACTGGCTTGAATTTTCAGCCCCTGCTCACTGTAGTTTGTGCTTGCCAGGCTCCTTTGCAGGGGTTCAGAGCTGGACCCCCAGCAAGAGGCTCAGACAGGGAGCGAGGCACCAGCCTCAGGATCCCACACTCTCCCCTGGCTCTGGTGTATCACATTTCGCCTTAGGAATTTCTTGCACTATCTAAAATAATAGTTCAAAGGAGGAAGGGCGACAGGTGCTGTGGACTGGGGGTATGTCAGGAGCCCATCACTCAAACATCATGCCTGGATTTATATTTGCACACCTCTGTAATTCAGAGGAGGGTGGAAGCACTGGCTCTGCTGCTTTGAATTATCTGAAGTCTAAATGGACAAGCTCCATGTGATGGAATGAAAGCAGGGACTCTCTGAAGCTCCTCTGGGCAAAGTGGATGAACAAGAGCTGTGTAGCTGAGCAGTCAGGGCTGGTCTTGTCCTGGAGCACTCGTGATCCCAGCACTGCGCTGGGATGCATAATGTATGGGTTGCCTTGGTTGCCTACATTTCCCATGCAGTGAATTTCCTAAGCATGATAGCCTTGATTGGGGTGGGGTGTGATGAAGGTCTAACCCAGCTGAGAGGAAGCACCAGTGATGTGTTTGAATCTGAAGGTACCTGCAATTACTGTGGAAGGTCCCTGCAGCCCTGAGGTGGTTGTTTTCATGGCATGAGGATTCAGAGGCAATGTGTCCTGTGCTTAGATGTCCAGGATGAGTGCTTAAATAGAAATAGCTCACTTTTCTTCAGATAAGCTCGTGGTAATGGTAGACATTTCCTAATAGAGCCTAGGAGATGGTGGACCTGAACTGTAGGCTTTTTTGTCAGTTGAAGGAGGCCTGAATACATAGTATTAACTTCCCCAGAGAGAAAGGTCCCCTCTCAGGAATATGCATCTCATGGGTCCGGAAGGAAAATAAACATACAGCATGACGCTGCAGACTGAACTGGAGGGCGTTCAGCTCCCAGCTGGCTCCACGCTTCTTAAACAGCGGCTGCCTCGTGTGAAAAGGAAAGGTCCTGGAAGCCCCATTGTCCTGTGCTAAAATACGATACCACAGTCCCCATGTGATGTGACCCCGGCCAATGCATGCTGTGCCAAAACACACTGTTAGAGTGAGATTTCCTCCAGGAGAGGCAGAGCTACAAGCCTTCAGGTTTGAACGGCGATGAAGTGGAAGGAAGGAGGGTTGTGTGCTTCAGGATTGGGATTATATTGCAAAGTGGTCTCTACCCTAACCCTGCAGGAGGTGTGTGCACCAAGGTTTTTTCAGAGGTGCCTGGTGGGTCTTGGGGGCTCAACGTGAGCTACCCTGAAGCCACAGTAGAGCCAGGCAGAGGAGGGACAGCTTCGGCACCTGGTGGCTGAGCACCTTCAGACTGTGCAGCTCCAGGCTTCACATTTGGGTCAAAGAGCAGGGAAGTCTGCGTCCACAGCCCCTGCCCACGAAGAGATCACTGAGTGGTCGGCAGTAACGGCTGCTTGGGGAATTCAGTAGGTTTCACTTCTTCTTGACCGCAGTTTTCACAATAGTTTCCAAACGTCCTATTCCTAAAAGCGTTCCTATGTGCCCACACACTGAGCAGTCCCCTCTGGAGCACAGAGATGCATTTATTGTGCTTTAATTTTAACCTTCAAACCTCTCTTGGACAGGAACAATATGGAATAAACAAAACTTGTGCTGAAACACACTCCTTCGCAGTGCTATATTGACATTCTGACTTGCCTTTTCTTTGGAGAATCTTGACACACTTTGCTCTTTAATGCATTAACCTTCACAACATTCTAGGAATGCCAGGAAATGGCATCTCTCTCCCTCTTGTTTTTACAGATAGGGAACTGAGGCACAGATCAGTTGAGTGGATTACCTGGGGTCAGGCAGCAAACCCGTGGCAAGGCAGGACTGAGATCCTAGGTGTCCCACGGGCAGCTAAATGCCTTCCAAAGTGCTTGTTTTGTACCTTTTCAGAAGACCCAGAGACCAAGCACAGAGGGGCGTGAGCCTGGGTGGCAAGGGCTCTGAAGCAGTGCAGTGTGTGTTGTTTTTCTCGGACGATTTCTTGGTCTGTGCTATGGAGATGGATTAGACTCCAGCATGATGGGAGTGGAAGGTTTGGGTTGGCCTGAGGGTTTTTTTTTCCTGCAAGAGAAGGTCTGAGGCTCCTGCTGGACATCGTTCACCTCCCAGCATGAAGGAAAGCTGGTGTCCCTTGGAAATGGAAATCAGCAGTTGGGTGATTTCGGGGTGTCCCTCTCCTATTGGTGTGTTACCAACTAGAGCAGTGGTTTTGGGGACATGGCTGCTTTATGACCTTGAAGCAGTCAGGCAGACCTCCAAGCCGTACCACTCCGCTCTGACGCAGTGGTACTTCTCTTTTACCTTTTAATTTTTTGAAGTAAGGAGCTTTTCCAGACAGTTCCATCCACATCAAGTGTCCGTGCTGGTGGGAAGGGGGCAAGATGGGACCCTATATCATTGTGAGTGCTACTGGACCCCCCAAAATGCTGAGAGTTTGGAGAGCATCTGCACAGTCAGTCACTTCCCTGAACTATCTGTGTTTCATGAGCCTCCAGCTCATGAATCTTGGAAGGAAAGACCTTCTCATGAGATTTGTGGTGCGTCCAGTCCCAGCTAGAAATACCACAAGAAAAGCCTCTCTTGGGGAGATCCCAGCTCTAACCAGAAAATGCAGAGTGATGTGAGAGCAAGAAAAAATCCAGATGTGACCACTATCTGCTTTATTTTTCTCTGGGAAATCGAGTTCTTTGTGGAGTATAGTTTTGTCAAGCATCATTCTCAAGCATATCTAAGCTTTGCGTTTGCCAGCTATAATTAAGTCAGACCCACATATCAAAGCTCTGTGTGTGTGTGTGTGTGTGTGTGTGTGCATGCCTGTGTGTATGGAGACAGCTTCCAACAGATCACTTTCAGTTATTTTTCTGCTAACAGACTGAATGGAGCTGCTCACTCCCACATTCAGAGAGAGCTCTGGCCCAGACAGCTGCCTTGGGAGAAGCATTGGCTTTTCTCCTGTTGGGCCAGTGTTGCATTTTTGAATTACTTTAACAAGAAGTGCTTAAACATTTGAGTTTTTCAAAAGTGAAGCAATTTCTCCACCACTAACCCATGTGTTGCCTTTGTTCTCTTGCACAGTTCAGGAGTTTTCTTTGCAGTGTTAACTTGCTTGCAGTCCCAGGCCAGCCTGGGAAACACACAGTGTAGTTTAATGCTGAGGAAAGTACCTCTTTGCTTTTAAAAGGGACTAGTCGGTGCGAGTGACAGCTACCCAGGGGGTAGGAGATGTTTGCTGGATTTTGGAGGGGTTGGTGGTGGACTTAGGGTCTGGTGGGGTATTTGCAGGAAAGGAAAACATCTGAAATTGTCAGGTAAGTGCAAGCCTGAAGATGAATTTGGGAGGTGTGTTGTGACCTCAAGGGATGTTGGTGCTTGCAGTGCTCCTGTGCCAGCTCTGCCCTTCTTGGCCGTTGGTCTGTGAGATGGCTGTGACGTCCAGGCTCTTATGGTGCCAGGGAGCAGGAGGGCATCCTATGCATAGCCATGGGCAGCCAAATCTTTATTAAACCTCAAAAAATCATTAATCTCACCCAAATATTTGACATTTGTTATGTTTAGGTAAGGGGTAGATACCCTCAGGTTTTTGGCAGCTCACATGTATAATTAAAATTAATAATAATAGGAACAACAAAGCAGAACTGCTGGCCATAACTCCCCCCACCCCTCACACACTTTTTTCAGTGCATCCAGTTGGCCCCAAAACAAAAGTGCTATTCCCCAGCAGAAACTTTCCAACATTTATTCATCACATACAGAGTCAACAAGTGCCTCCAATTCTCTAGTTACCAATGCACTAATGAACATCTGCTAGTGTTTCTTGCAAGTTCAAGGACTTGGGCAGGGAGTAGACTAGGAACTGATTTTCTCTGTGTGTCTGAATAAGGTAAAAAATGAATTTTATGCAGTGGCATAGTCTCGGTCTGGGGCTCCTCATGCTTCTCAGATAATGGCTTGCAAAATCCAAACCCTTTGAGTTACAGCTTCTTCTGGTAGTGGGGCTTTAAGTGAAGAAGTGAACGTATCTTGAACTATCAGAAGAACAAGAGATGGGGATCATTTTTAATTTGTAAGTAAGTAAGTTAAACTATTCCAAGTAAGTAGCCAGTGCTGTTGCTAGCCCTGGAGAGCTTGAAAGCTTCTGGCTACCATGCAAGATCTTGCTTTCCTACCTCTTGCTAGTGGAAATGTAAAAATTGGCCAGCAATGAATATGCAGTCAAACAGCCATTAGGTCCCACAGTGAAGATCTCTGAAAGACAGCTAATTACTTCTCCAAAAGATGGGAATATTTGCTCTGAGAAGCATCAAATAGTGAGATCTCCCCTGTACAGCAGTAATTGCTATAGAGTTTCCGCAATGTCACTTTAGTCCTACTCCTAGTATTGCTGGATGTTACATACAGGGGGAAAATTCAGCTTTGACTTAACCCCTTGGATTAACAGCAGGTACAAATTGGGGTGGTATTTAACTCAGTTTTCTAAAAAATAATTTGTGTGTGTTTAATGATTTCCATTTGTCTTCCTTTACACCAGCCTTTTAACTCCCTCATTCTGTGCTTGTCACTCATTACCACCCAGACTGCTGTATCCCGGTGTGAAGCTGGGATGTGGAAATGGCTGGAAATGAGGAATCCAGCTTAAAGGACCATGGGCTACCTGGTGGGTATTGGTCAGCCATACAAGGAAGCCTAACAGCTCTGAAAAATAAGAAAGATACATGTGAAAGTTGATGCCTTTAACCACTGGGGCATCTGCTTTAGGAGGTCACAGTCAGCATTTTTATTCGAGGCTGGAGCCATCTGTAGGTGGTTGGTTACAGGTGCTTGTGCGCTGCAGGGCAGTGGTGTCAGTACGAACTGCTGTGCAGCACACAAATCATTTCTGATGAAAATTAAATACCCGAAAAAGAAATTCCACTACCAATGGTGTGAGCAAATCATGCACAAATGACTAATAAATAGCACTGCAATCTCTCCTTAAGCTGTGATTTATCTGTCTGGAGACTTATTAAAGAAATGTTCCTGCTGTTTGCACAATTTTTAGCATGGTGCTGCCTTTTGATGCTCTCAAGCATCAGAAACCTCTTTCCCCACTCTGGCAGTCCCAGCAAAAGCCCCATATGTGACCCCTCCACTGTGCAATGCCAGAAACCCTGGCCTTGCTTCTCCCCCGGCCTCATGCTGCTGCTCTTTGCCATGGCGAGATGCTCTGGTCACGGTCTGTGCCACTGAGTGAGGTCTCTATGCTCTGCCTCCTCCTGCTTTTCCATTTTCCAGGGTCATCACATCACTGCTGAAGGAGCAGGTTATGCGAGTGTCCCCTCCTTCCCCCCAGGCAAAACCCACCCAAGTCTGTTCAGACCAGTAACGTACTGAGCATGAGTGGGTCAGGCTGCTTTGGGCAGAGCTGCCAGAGCAGTAGCTCCTGCTGGAGCCGTCAAAGCGGGAGCTGGGGACCACGACCCATTTCACCAACACCTCTTGTTGAAATGTGACTCCCTCTGTGTTCGGGGATTTAGTCCTGTGGTTTGAGAGGACCAGACCAACACCAGACCAACAGCCTCTGCTACCACATTACCTCTTCCTGCCGGTCATCTTTCGAGCACCTCCTGGTGGTGCTCATGCTGGGAGCCCACCACCCCACGGAGGCTTTGGAATCGCTACCTCTTTAGAGACAAGTACTTTGGAGGTCAGTGCCACCGGGACAGTGGTGTCAATCGCTGCTCCACACCGAGGCTGGGCACTGCCAGGTGCTGCATGCTGCAGCCCCCAGCTCATCCCCGCTGCCATCCCGGGCATCTCCCCCACCACCCAGGGATTTTTTTTTTATTTTACTTGGATTTTCACTCTGTTCTTCTCTCTGCACATGTCTGGGTGAGAGGGATATCTTTGCTCTTGCCAAGCAAGGAGGTGCTTCTAGTTTTCCTTATGACAGGTTGATTGGTATAAACAAAACAGAAAAAAGTAAGAACCTGGCTACCATGGCAGGAAACAAGTTATTTTAAAAATTAAAAGTGTTCAGGCTTCCCTGCCCTCCTCCTGGGAAGTGCCAGGGATGCTTGTAACGCTGGCCCCATCCCTTTCCTTGCGCGGAGCAGCACCAGGATGCAGGCTGGTTGCTTTGGTACCCAAAGAAAACAAGCCAAGCATTTTCTCTGAAAATACCACATGTTTTCTTGCCACTTCGCGTGTGTTTTGCATCCCGGCAGCCTATGAGCAGGGCAGGGAAATGCAGCCATGCTGGTGACAGCTGTCCCAGAGCAAGGGGAGGAGACATTCTTTTTTTTTTCTTCGCTCTTTCTTTCTTTTAGCTAAACACCTGCACTTCGCATGGCTGGCTTGACAGTCTGGCACATTTGGGGTTGGCAATGCTTTGAGGATGCCGGTGTCTTGCTGACATTATTGGATGATGGGACGATGGGACCCTGCTTGTCTCTTTGACATGTGAGATGTGACAGAAGCAGCTATAGCTGTTCTGACTCAGCCCTGAAGCACTTCTGCCATCAAAGTGTAGACACAGACAATGCTGGATGATCAGGAGTTTGTGCTGGATCTTTTCTCACTGCTGTCTGGGGAAAGAAATTCTTTAGCTGCCAATGAGGTTGATTTTCACTCTGACAATAGTTCACTCTGGAGAATATATAACATTAGGTGACATATAAAATTGGGGTATGATGTAATTTAGAGGTTTCTGCCCTCTTGATGAGATGCACATCCTACGCACATATCCCCCTTTTAATAAACAGTGGAGTATTTAGAAAATCTCAGTCCTCAGAGTAGGAAATGGGAGGGAGGGAAAGGGGCTTGGGGGTAGCAGCTTTCATCACCCTTTAAGGTAGTAGGACAGGGGATATTTGCACTCGTATCTCTCTTCCCTGATCCATTGGTCAGAAGTGCCTGCAACCTTGAGCCCCCCTGCACAGCCCCAGCTGAAAGAGCAGGTCCGGCCGCCCATCTTCCTCCTCTCTCCCCATGCCCTCTGGAGGCTGAAGGACCATCCCAGGAACGTGCCACACCTGTTGCCTTCACACCAGATGGTCCCAGGTCTGCACACAGGAACCACACTTACAGGTTGGTCTATCGTATTTCTGCCTGCAGGCAGGTCTGAGGAGGATGAAACCTTGTCACAGCAATGCTGGGAACAGACAGATCCAGCAGAAATAAGGTTTATTTCATGAATGAATTGATGCTGGGGATGCTCTTCAATAAAGCGAGCCAGCTCTCTAGATCAACCGTATTTACTTGCCTTATATTGCTTGCAAAATCATGATCCTCCTGTTAGGACCTTCAGGAGTACCATCACCCTTCCAGCATCAGCCGGGCAGGAGCTGGGGCTGTTGGAAACCATCATCTGGGCTGTGATCAGAGCTGCGGCTGCCCAGCCTGCGCCGTGGCCATCAGCTCCCAGTCCCTGTGGGGTCCTGCCCTGTGGCACCACACACACACACACACACTCTCATATGCAGACAAATACACATGACGGAGAAAGGCTGAAAATTTACTGCTTAATGTCTGCTGTCAGAAAACGCTGCTCTGCCAAAATTGAACTATCCCATGGGAGTGTGTCAATTCGGACGAACTTAAGTTTAGGGGAAAAAAAATCCGAATAACTCATTTCAATAAACTCACAGCAGTCAGCAGTCAGCTGTCAGAATGGGACATTTCAAGTTTTCAGTCTGAAATGACTTCTCTTTGGCACCACTGTGCATTAAGGTATACAACAGTACAAATTTCTTGCATGAAATAATGCAAAATGAATTATGAAACAGAATAATACTCTACAAATCTGGACTGGAATAGAAACATGGAATACTCAAAATATGAAATATACACTAAATATAAACATAATGGAATGGAAAACCTATAAAAGAAATAATCCAAAAATGCAAACAAATGTTTCATTTGACCTGAGGCTAAGTGTTGCCAGAATATTGTGTTGTCAGAGATTGTTGATGAACCCCATTTTTATCTTTCCTATTCAGTTTTTAGTCTTATGTCAGAATTCCTAGTTGGAGGGAAACACAGAACAATAGATGCATGAACATATGTGTAAATATACACAGATATAACTGCACACTCTTTTGTTCTGTTTGTCTGTCTGTCCTTCTTTTGCCCACAACATCTGTCCCATTCTGAAAATTGAAAATGTTTTTACTTTCTATGACAGACAGAGTTACTTACAAAGCAATCGACCCAGTCATTTATGAGAGTTTTTGGTCATACCACAGATGCTAAGGTGAGCTGTAGACCAGGGCAGGCAGCACAACATCTCCTGGTCTATCCCATTATTCAGTGGGCTGTGGCTGAGTCCTGAATCTGGAGTAAATCACTCTGCAGCCTGGGAAAGCTGCAGAAGCCTCACTCTTAGCTGGGTTTGCTTGAAAAATGTGTCTCCACGCTGCCTGTGAGTACCCCCCCATCACACTGGGATGCCCTGCAAGGGCTTCAAGTGCCCTTTTTTTCCCTTCACGTCACAGCCAGGGCAAACACAGAATATCTAGTGGTAGCACCCACTCGACAAAACTGACAGATAAAGCTAAGACATATGGACTGTCTGGAGCCCGCATTCCATCAAAATATCCTTCTCTGCAAAACTTAAGACCAGGGTGAAGAGAGCTCTGTCCTCCAAGGCTGCCTTTTGGACATTTGTCTTTGCTGGAGACGTGGAGGGTGTCTTCTGCTCATGTCTGGGCTGGAACCTGGTCTGAATGCACAAGGGACATGGTGGTTTGATCCAGTGGTCTGACACACCTCTTCTCTTCTTTCCCGCAACTCTGGGCTGCATCATGCCCTGTCCAGCGCAGGATGCTGCCATTTGCCTGGATAGGTGGGGAAGGTTAATGTCTTTCCATTTTTTCCTTCAAGGAGGCTTTGGCAATCCACAGACCTTGTGCTGGTCCTTGTGGATGTTGGTGAATCCGACCCGTGTTGCAGGCACGAGCAGCAAGTTCAGTACCGACATCCCTGCGTATGGGAGCTTGCACAACGCCTGTGCATGGAGGAGGCATGTCCAACTGCTGAGCTTTTGCAACTTTTCTGCAAGGCTCAGGAGACATGGGAGGCTTCTTTGTTGGCCTGAGAAGAGGAAACGTTACTTAACTGTAAACAAATGAAAGTAAGAGTGGCCAAAACCTGCATCCAGCAGTGACTCCCCTGCATTCCCACAGGTCAAGGGCACGGTGTCTATTTGAAGGTGGATGTTTCCTAATGCGCAGTCGTTGGTAACCTAAAGCAGGTTTATGACAGAGCCAAGATCAGGCATTAACGCAATAGGCTGGTAATTCAATCACTTTATAGAAGTTGATCTGTCCTTTTTATTACAATTATTGTCAGCCCGGGTGTTTCGTTCCATCACTGAAAATAAACATCATTTATCATACTTGTAAAGATTAGCCCCTGACAGCTCCAGCTCTGCTTTGCATAAATGTGTATTAATGTCGGCTCTGTCTGAAGTGGAGAGAGAAGTCTATATTTCACAAGAATGATTAGACAGTGTCACCACTGCTTTAAGTAATGTCTTATCATGACGGATAATCAAACTGTGAAGAAAACAACAAAAAAAAGGCAATTTATTGCATATGCATTTTTTGCTTTATTGGGCTGAGAAATAGCAATAGTTTTGCTGTTGCAACACTGAGGTTTGTAATGTCCGGGCTCTGGGCTGGTGATGCTTCTCTGGGTTTCAGGAGGCGCACAGTGTCGCAGCTCGTTGGCAGAATTGGAACTTCCACCTCTCTGTGAGGCTGCCTGAGTCTTCCCATTTGAAGACCCAGAAGTCTACAACTTTGCCAGACTTTTAACGGTCCGTGCCTCGGGCTGAATTTGATTTAGAATGTTTCCAATAAAATGATGCCGTCGTTTCTGAGAGTGAGATTAAGGGAAAATATGATGTCCAGGATAAAATATTCTTACAGACATTTTCTAGAGAAGCTCTAGGGCTCCTGAACCTTGGAGCGAGGCCTCAACAGTTGGCATGTGCGTACCCTCAGGTCAGGGCTGCGCTTTTGCTGCTCCCATCAAAATGCACCCACATTTCCCATTGCAGGGGAAAAAAAATAAATCAGTTCATCAGTGTGTACTTCAGAGATGTCAGAGCTCAGCAGCCAAACTGCATCTCCATGAGCTCAGTGAGTGCTCTGACCCCCACACAAATGTGCATGTACCACCTCCCCAGCTGGACCAAGCCTGCATCCGTGGGCTGGTAAATAAGACTTTTCTTGCAGTTCTGCTGGTGGCAGTGTGCTTGGGGTCTCAGCTGACAGCAGGGACTCTGTTCCAGGGGCTGTGTGTCCTTTCAGTCACCATGGAGGACATCTGCCTAGCATCCAGAAGGATGAAGAATACCTAAGGGCATGAGCTGAAGTCTTGCTCTTTGCCAGTGGAGCCAGGGCAATGCCAAGACTGTTCTCTTGTTTGCTGGACTGTGCATTCACTGGGAGAGAAATGCACATGGGCACCGATGTCCATCACACACCGGCTGTAAGTCAGCTACCTGCTGTGGTGCAGAAAAACAGCTCTGCAACTTTCATGCAAGAACGTCAGAGCTGAGAAGTCCTTCTCCTCAGTATCAGGTTTGGTATTGGGTCTAGTTTCACCAGTTTTAGAAACTGAGGAAATGAAACCAAACACCATGTGTATTTTCAGGTGCCATTTTTTGGTGAGCTGGAGAAGCTCGAGTACTGCACTGAAAACGCTTGTGATTTCTGGACATCACATCTGGTTTTGTGAAAGCCCCAGGTTGTGGAGTAGGGGTGCTTGTGTGAGAGAATCTGCTTCCATTGTTGCTGGTTTTTAAAAGTTATTTCCAATGGTTATGCCTTCAGGGGGAATAAAAACACCCAACAACTTGGAGGCATGGATCCTTATAAGCAAATGTCAAATAAAATATTTGATTTATAATCTTATCATTTCTAAGCCAGCCACCTTATTTTGGAAGGCTTGTGATTGAGATCAGTGTTAATTGAAGATGATGCCTTAAAATTAGCCCACTGTGGAGGTATCTCATTGAATCAGATCCTAAAGGAGCAACAGTACATCAAATATCATATATGACAGTAAATAAACCTCTTCCTTGCATAACTAACAGCCACTTCTGCTATTAAAACTAAAGCATTAAAAGCACTGGAACTATACTGAGTGGTTATATTGTTATTTTCTCCTTTTTTTTGAATGTCAGCCTCAGTTTATTCCCTTTCAGGTTATAGTTACCACCAGTTTCACCTCCTCTGCTCTGGTTTGGTGGTGGTGGTGATGCACAAAACACTGTGGCGCAGCCTCCCTTTTGCCAAAGAACCTGAAACTGAAACTTCACTCTGGAATAAAACTGAAAAAGCTGAAAAAACCAAAAAGCCAAGTGTCTGCCTCAAAGTAGCCCAGGTGAAAGAGCCAGTTGTCAGTGGTGGAGGGAAGGAGCGAGTGAGGATGGCATTGGGACCATTAGCCATTGAAGCAATGCTGATTTTAGCCAGTGGTATTGGCAACTGGTTCTTTTTGAAGCGCTAAAAGCTTTGGACACAGATTACCATGTGCATATTTCAATTTCCCTTAAATCCAGGGAGATTTCCTCTTAAAGCATGCTCTCTCTCTGTCTCGCTCTCTCTTTTTTTTTTTATTCAGCTAGATTGTGCTTGATGGGGACCGTTAACTGAATACAGCATATTATATATTACTTCAATAAATCACCGACAGCCGAAGCATTCAATATCATGCACAGCAGTAATCAGGGGAAGTCTTAATCACACTTTAAATGGTTTGGATTTATGCTCTGCTTTCCACGAGCTCCTGTCACTGCTGGAAAGGCGCGGAAGCACGACTCTGTGGTGGCCCACCAGGACCTGGTCCAGCCCGGTGCCAGGGGCCAGGAGCACAGCCAGGGTGCAGGGTTTGTGCCAGGGGCGCAGTGTTTGAACCAAGGAGGATGAATGGCCACAGGGTTATTCCTGGAGCTACTTGAAACTCTGTAACAGCCTCTTTAGATTGCTTGAGGATTTTGGGGTAAAAAGGCATCATTCTGGTAGTGTAAACACCAGCTCTTATTGTGTTGAGGTTGCACAGATGTGTGGCGAGTCTTGGCTTTGTTTTGACTGAAAAAAATATGTTTTAACATAGAATTTTGTTTTTAAAGAAATTATCAGATAAGAGCAAACCCAGCTGCTGTAATCTTTGCTTTTTGCTGCTCTGGCCCTTTGCATTTGGTCCAGGAGATTAAAAATGCCTCCTGGATTTTTGTCGGGGAGTGGGAGGAGCAAAGAGGGAGAGCTGGCTTAAAAAAAACCAAACAAACCACAAAACCCCTAAATATAATTTTTAAACAAATTGATTTATGATTGATGATCTGACCCACCGAGACTTTCCATGAAAGTAAAACTTTCCAGCTGGGGCCGTGGGTGAGGTGCGTGTGGATCTCACAGAGGCAGGTGCCAAGTGTCAGCCCACTGGCAGCCACCGGCAGAGGATGGGAACCTTCCTCCCCGGCACCATCATGTGCCCGACCTTCACCTTCCCCTTGCAACAATATGCAGATGTGCATGATGTCATCCCCCCCAGCCACAAGAGAAAAAGAGGAGCAATCATAACAGAAAACAATAGCCTTTTCTGGGGGGAAGTTAACTGTTTTGGTTAACTCCACACCCTGGAGCACGGCAGCGCCCGTGAGCGTGGCCACTGGCATCGCTGCTTGCTGGGGACGTCTCGTGGGCCAGTGGGGAGGTTAACGGGCTTGTTAACCGCGTCTGGCTGGGAGAGCCCTGTGCGGGCTGCAGCTGGCTTTTCTAGCTCAGAAATACTTTGCGGGCCCCTTCAGCTGGAGCACATGAGCTACCCCTCCCAGTTAAAAGTAGTCACACTGCCTGTGCCATAAATTACTGCTCTCGCAGTGGAAATTTGAACAAGACCCAAGTGGAGCTGAGACACAGCAGCTGAGACGGTTAAACAATAGTTCTACACAGGGGAAACTCTCCCATAATGGTGGATTTAAGTTCCAAGGAGCTTTGGTATCTGACTGTTGGGTTTGTCCACTCCACCCCCCGTTTTGTTTTTCATTCAATTCCATGTTGTTCGTGTCTCTTAATAGGGCATCTTTCATTATCATTATCCCTAATAGTGGTTTATTGTATTAGTTACAGTTAATTTAAATGTTACCGAAGCATTGAAAACAGATTGCAGATGTTTTGAAACAGATGTTATTTTAATGTTAAAACAAAATCATGAATATTTATGGGTCATTATTGCCTGGGTTGAATTAGACTCTTTAAATAGTAATGTATGGGCTCAACGTCTTTTGAAGGAAACGCTCCAAAAAAGGTGAATGGAAAAACACTGTCATATAAAGATGTGTAAATCATTTCTTCTGGCAATACTGAGTTTTCCTTTATGAACAGTCAGAATTAATTACTGTTATATTACAAAACCAGGTACTGTTCTTGTTCTATAACCGAAGTTAACCTAAGAAAAAATTTTTAGCTCAGAAACACCTTTCCATCTCTCTGTTTCCTAGAGAAGGGGCCCACCAGCTCCCTGCAAGCAGACCGAAAGCCGTAAGGATATTTTGAGGTGGAGTCATCAGTATGAAAGCAAAATAAGGTGAAGATGATGCAAGTGCACAATTCACTTGGTGTCAGTCTTTCCTTCAGAAACACAAAGAGGGTTTGTTAATGCCATATGCAGGCTGTCTCTGTTCAAGTCATATTTCTTTCTTTATGGAGATGAAGTTAGTCTTTAAGGCATCAGCTCAAAATGGCCTTTCATTCATTACAAAGTTATTTAGTTACGGATAGGTAACTCTAAATGACATTTCTACATCTTGCACTTTATTAGTTGATCCTAGCTGCTAAATGACATGGAGAGATCAGCAGACTATGGCAGGGGAGTTCAGTGTGTTTTGGCCAATTTTGCATGGGGTCCAACCTTCTGGAGTTGCAAATTTGCCTCCGAGATGATAAGCTTGTGTACATCCCTCTGGGAGAGCTCTTTGCGGCGGGGGGGGGGGGAAGAAGAAAGTAAGAAAAGATGGTGAAAAAAATAAAAAGAAGAAGATCGTAAACACAGCGATTATACCCTGGTCACCAAAGAGCCAAGCAAGCACTTCTGCTGCCTTAGATGCGTCGTGTCCTATTTAGGAGAGGAACAGCCTGACCATCGGCTCGTCAGCACTGACTCTGGGGATGATGCTGGGATGGAAAGGCGGGTGGACAGGCTACCATGCAGCCACCACCCGTCTTACTGTGCTTTGCTTGTGTCCACTAGTACGATGTGCTCTAACCTGCAGCATTGAGCTTCTTTCTCCCCGCCCCCCCCCCGCCCCCTCCAAATTTACTAATTTGGAAGAAATCCTGAGTCCTCCTGAAGCTGGCAGAACTCCTTGTCTACAGGCACAAAACCCCAGAGCAGATGGGCACACATTTTGGCTAACCGCAGTGGCAGTTGTTGAGCATTAGGGTCCATAATCTCACACAGAAACATCCGAACAGCCGCCTTTGCTTCTCCCTCGGCTGAGGGGAGCAAGCATCACGCGCGCTGCTTGGGCTGCTGTCGCTCACTGCTGCCACATGCGCGGCAGGGTTTTGCCCCAGGGACTCAGGACCTGCGTTGTCAGGAAAGGACAGCAGTAACGTACAAGCCTTTTCAGCTTCCGCAGTGTGATCTACGTATAGGGGTCACAGGAAAAGTGCTAAAACGCCGCACACTGAATTTTGCTACTGAAGCGAGTGGTGGCATATAGCAGCCACGACTGCTGGGTTAGTTTGCTGGCTGAGGGATGGCCAGGCTGCAGGGCTTGGTTGCATTGAGGTCCATGGAGCTCTACCAATTGACTGCATTGAGGCACCTGGCCACAGAGCCCTCGCACCAAGGCTCATGGAAATGTTAGAATTTATTTTGATTACCAGAAATTGGCCAATAAAGTTTTCTGTTGTGATCTCATCTCTTGATTTTAAAAGCCATACTGAGAAATGACATACATCCAAGTGAAGAGATGTTCCTTCAACAGCTTGGACTTGAACTTCCACTGCTTTCATGTCCCGAGGATCATGGAAAGCCTGGTACAGTACATTACATTCAGTAGGCTGCCAGAAAGAGAGTTCATTTAGTTTGATGACAGATTAATACTGATTCACAAATTAATTTTGTCTCTTTGTATATCAAGGGTGTCCGCAACTTATTTAATTTGTAATAAATATAATTATAGAAATGAATGAGCTATCAAGATTTTTAAAGTATGATCCATCAATGTTGGCATGACTTGTAATCCTGGTCATTATAAATAAAATGGGTCTTTTGCAATATGGAATGCAATTTTCCCTGTAGTTTGTCTCATTATTTTCTGACATGTGGGTTAATATTAAATTACAATGCCTTAATTTTCAAATCAGGGCTCAATTTGTAAATAAGAGGTTAATAAATAACCTTTCCAGCTGGAGGCCTTATTGTGACTTAATTAAAATAAACTTTTAAATGAGATATTTGCCTCTTGGTTGAAGCAATGATGGTACCAGCATTGTCTCATCCTGTACATTGCAAAACAAAAAATGAAGCTCGCGTGGCTGCCAGAAAACCCTATCCAAAGAGTCATTGTGCCTCCAGTATTTTCATATGGTCTTTTAGATGTCCCTCATAACTGGATTATACCCTGACCTGCTCCATCATCTGCTTCCTAACACACAGAACACATACCGAGCTGTCCTTCATTGTATGTCACCTTGAGCACACTGTGAAGGCTGCAGGTGGCTGGAGCTGGATGTCATGTATTGTGCTGTATGTCTTAGTGGTCTTTCAGTTGTTCGTCCTACCTGGGTGATACAGCTTGTCATTTCTGAGTCACTAAGCTCAGGCCTACTCCTGCTTCTTTGTCTACTTTCTGCTACGCTTCATGTGATGCTCATGATTGTCTCACCATGGCTTTCAGTGAAAAAATAAAAGACTTCTCAATAGGTGCCACATTGTTCTTCACAGAAATTTCATGTTCTGAGCTGTAGAGTTGGATTTCCTCAGTTTGCACAGATGGAAGGAAAGCTCTGACTTCTCCACTGAAGGCACCTCTGACTGGCATTGTTTGGGCCCTGAACCTAAAAACTAAGTTGGTTTGGGCTTTTCCCATTGCTGGTTGACCAGCTTGGAAAAAGGCTATTTCCCTTGTAGCTGAAAAGAAAGCAACATTCTGAGCAGTTTTATAAACAAACAAAAAAAGAAACCCCAAACCAACAACCCCAAGATACAGTAGGAAAATTCCAAAACCCCCAACCCGCTCTTCAGTGAATCAGCAGGTTGCTCTATGAGACAAAAGTTGAACTAAGGCAGCTTGTAAAAGCAAATGGGTCACTTTAAACAGCAGCTTTTCAGGCCTGAGTATTGGAGTAACTATTTTCAAAAGAGACCAGCATGCTCATGTCGCTTTGACCAGATCAGACCCACATCTTTCAGCACTGTCCCACAACGAGCAGCCTCACTCCTGCCTTGCAGCTGAGAGTTGCAAATATCGCCAGCAACCGCCCCACCGGGCCAGTGAAAGCAGCCTGCACCACTGGCAGTGGCACTTGTCCAGGGCAAGTTTGCTTTAAAAAGTGGCATGCCATGCCCAGAGGAAACACCTCAAAGCTCCAGGAATGTGGGGCAATTGTGACCAGAGGGGCCCCATGTTTTGGTCTCCTCTCACAATGCTGGACAAAGCTTTTCCCATCCCTGCTGCTTGTCTGCAAGAGCATTTTGGTTCCTATATTGCTGGCCACACCTAGTTAAAGCACAACACAGCCTCATCTTGCAGCTCTCCTAAGCAGGTGCGTTCATCTGCCTCCAGCAAAAATCCCTCTGAGGACAGGTTTAAGCTAAATCCTTGAGGTCAGCGAGATATTTCTTGGTCAAGGTTTCAGCCTTCAGGCTAGTTTTACCCATGAGTGCCGTCTCTCTGTGCTTTCTTTAGCTGTGAGCAATGGTAGGCTCAAAACTCGATGTCTTAAGAAAAAACAAACCACTACCACCAAAAGAAACATACAGCTCAGGCCCAGCCCCAAGACCTTTTCTGGCTTAATTGTATGGGCTGGATGTAAGAAATGCTCCTAGCTGACAGTGTGGTGACAAAAGCCCTGGAGGGGGTCTGGTTTTGCTGACAGGAGAGAATTTTTGTCAGATTGAAGGGATGTATGAGCGTGAGGAGCAGAGCATGAAAGATGCAGGGAGAGCGAGCAGCAGCCCTCGGCAGAGGAAAGGTAGCTACAAAGTGCAGGAGCAGCTTGACCTGACATGGGCCACTGGCCACCCTGGAGAAGACGGGAAGGGATGACCGCTTGCCAAGGGACAGGAGACCTCAGGGTAATGGTCCCATTGGCAGAGTATCTCAGCGGTTGGACCTCTACCCCCCGTCCTACTCACCTTCCTCCTTCATAAGGCTGTTAAAATACGGTCTTTCCACTTTTCACCTATTTTCCCATTCTTCACACAGCCAAAGCACTCTTCTTGGGTCCTCACATGTGACAGAATGGCCCTGAGGTAATGTAGGTAATGAGGCAAATTATGCTGCCTCACTTGTGCTATTCATGCTAGAGGAGAATCTTTGGTTTTTGGCATGATACCCGGTTTGGTTCATTTGAGGATTTTTTTTCTAATTTGAGTACTTTTCATTCAATCTAATAGAGAGCACTGATGCACGTACACAAGAGCAAGTTTACAACAGCAACCCCCTGATGGTTCTGCAGTTATTTTTATTCAAGAAACGGCAATGTCTTTTTTTAGTAGTAGTAAAGGTGTTTGAAATATCTTAAAATAAATAAACCTCCTCCCCTCCGTCTGTGGGGTTTATTCTGAAGGGAGAAAAGACCCCCTTTGTTCACCAGTTGTGCTCCCAAATGAACCATTTCTGAGCCCTGCTGAATCTGCTGAAACATCTGTGGACCAGCCCTTTGCCAGAAGTACCTTGTGTCAGCACTGAAATGAGGGCTGGGAAACACGTTTTACCTTAGCTCTTCTAATTGCAACACAGTACAATACTTTGTGTGTTAGTCGGGATAATTTTAAACACTAACAATACGGATTTTCCTGTTATAAGGAGGGATTATGCTAATCTAAAAGGCCCTCAGCTCCTGACTTTATTTTACACCTTCATCTTTATTTTACACCTTCATCTTTTGTGAGATCTGCTCGATCCCAACTTCTCACATGTGGAAGAACTTCGTAGGAAGAGTAGGGGTGGAAGACAGCTCCTCGTGGGCCTCTTGGAGACGTGAGTTTTTCTGGTACTGATTCACCCATGACGAAGCCAGCCCAGCTCTCTGCATACTAATTTTTTTTTTTTTAAACGTAAATGACAGTTAAAACATTAATGAAAAAATGTACTGATAATATTTTAGCTGAAAATCCTTTTGATGACACTTTTACAAGACTACTTGGGAAGTCATGTCTCAGCCCCATGCTCTTCTAAATTCAAGGTTTAGATTTGGAAGGTTTTTAGGCTAAAGTTGTTAATGCACTATTCGTATGTGTTAAATTTTGGGAAGGCTTTTTGAATGGGGTCAGATTTTAAATTTCCCTTCTAATTTGGGCAATTACAGGCCATTTTTTGGAAGTGTTCAGTGGCCAAAAGCTGGCTCTTGTCTCTAAGAAAAGTCTTCTCAACTACTTTGGTGCCATTGGTGTTTTCAACACCTGGACCACTGCTGATCTGTTCAAAATGCTCCCACTTCCAGTTAGTGATGGAAATGCTGGGGTCTATTTTTTTTTTTTCCAATTAAGTAGAAACCTTCACCTGGCTCAGCCCCAGTTTCTATTCCCTGAAAACATTTTTTGTATTCACTGACAAATCTCCTGACATTGCTAAGACAAGCGATCATTTCCTGAGAGCTCCTCAAGCAAGGTGAGACCTGTTCAGTTCTTGGATGACTGCTAACGAGGGAAATTCACTGGCCTGCAGGAAGCGATTAGGATCACCATTTGGAGCACCCTCCTCAGTTGGTGCTGGTGTTACAGGGGTGCAGCCTTTTGGACTGCAGAGCAAAACCCGTTTCCTCACCTCTCCTTAAGATCTCCCAGATACGGTAATGCCGCCCACTTTCAGTGTGCCTGGAGTGATGTTTAATCCTCTGTGCATTTCATGTAGCACTATCGAATTTCACTTATCGTCATTATTGATGAGTGACACAGAGGTTAAATGATTCGCATCAAGACATTTTGCTCAAAAAAAAAAGAAAAAAATTAATACATCACTTTTCAGTCAGTTGAGACACTTTGCTCAGATGCCAGTCAGATGGGTAAGTGCAGCAGGCAGGTACCTTCTCAGAGGGCTGCCTTGCCAGCTGGGAAATGGGGCCAATAAAGCCACCTGGAGATTACGAGGTTCTTGCTATACAATAACAGTAGGCAGAAAGGGAGAAGCACGTTTGTTTCCTGCAGCTTGGCTGAGCTGCAGAGGCTGGGAGCGCCTTTGCTCTGAGGTCTGCAGCCAAGGGCAGGATGCTGGCGTTGCCAAAGGGTGGGGCAGCCCACCTACAGACTCCAGGCCTGGGGCTGCTTTGCCTTTCCAAGCTTGCTGTGAATCAGTCCCAGCAGTGTTCCTTGGTCGCCATCGCTGCCACAGTTGTTTCCATCCGAGCAGGTGGCTGAAGCCCTCCAAGCACCGTACAGCTGCTGTGCCACCAGTCATGCTGCCTTTTCAGGTGATGGCTGCTTGCACGACCGGTCAACCGAGTAGTGGGCAAAAGAGGTAACAGAGCTAAAAACGGTGGTTTTGTTCCCAAAAGCCCTTTATGTGAAGCTCTACAGACCTAAGCCCTTAAAAAATAGATCTCTCATACCTACATAAGCATCACTTTGTTTTGCTTTCATCATGGCCAGTAACTCCTCATGGTCCCTGAAATTTTGCAGGTGGGAGACACACTGGGAGACACAAAGCCATCAAGAAAATTAGCCCTGCTTTGACCAGAGTTTTGCTTCCTTCCCTGCTGCTCTCCTCATTTCATTTGATCTATTTTAACCACCAGCACCGCACTGTAGCACGAACCTTGGTGCTTTGGCCAACATCCAGCTGTGAAATGTGTGCTCTTCTTCTGCATGATTCCCTCTGCAGGTGTCAGGAAAACTGTTCCTCATGCTCCTGAGTCGAAAAATCCAACTGTCTGTCTGTCAAACCCTGGCAGAGGGGATGTTTGTATCGGCAGAGCACTCTGGGGTCCTCCCCAAAGAGGAGCAGAAACAACAGGGAGAGAGGAGGTATTTGTGAAGGTTGTCTTTATCTGTAGACTTTCTGTATAGTGAACTGAGAGAGAAGGGGAGAAAGGGAAAGGGAAAGAGACTCCTTTAGAAGGCATTCAGAGTACCAGACCAAGCTTCTGCTTTGAGTCCTTCCTTAAATATCCTTTCTCTATGGAGACTAGCCTGGGCTGTACTTACTTAAGAGTTAAGACTAGCCACAGCAACCTAGACCAAAGATTTATGTAGCCCCATGCCCGGTTTTGTGGTGCAGAAGCTGCCTTTTGGGGTGTGTTGTCATGCCTGCTGCTCCTTGCTGATACCACCCTACAAATGATGGTAAAGGTGTGATGGCAAAATAGCCTTTGATGGACAGATGTAGCAGCCGCAGAGTTTGCTTTTTGGTAAGCCATTGATACTTAGAGAGACATTTCCAGCAAGTGCACCGTAGCTGAGTGCAGCAGCTCTTTCAAAGTTGACAGCAGGCAGGCCACTGTGCCCCTACATATCTGCCTGACAGGCCAGTGTGGGGAAAATGGAAATAGGGAGGGGAAGGGACCTGTGTAATGAATCAGAGGTGCTAGTGCAATTGGAGGAAGCTACAGTAGTCACAAACCTTCAGCATGTGTGAAAGCATCGCTTTTTGTTCTTTTTTTAATTTTATTTTTATTTTTTACAGCAAACATATTTAATATAGCCATTTCAAGTTTTACATGAAGCATAAATCAAAGAGAAATAAGTATATTGGCCACAACATAGGTTGTTTTGTAGCTTCTAAATTTCTTAAGTGTTAGGTCATTTTACTTACAAGTTAAATAGCTGTCTGCAAGAGGCCTTGGTTGGTCATAAATTGTCCTTCCAATAATATAAACCACACCATTTATTTACAACACGTATGCTCTTCCAAGTAGATCCAACAGCTCGTAAAGAACAAGAGCTCCTATGTCATCCCTACTGAGACCACTGCAATAAAGAGCCGTTGGAATGACTCCATACTCAGTAAGTGCAATCAGATCCAGCAACAGTAGCTTTTATGGGCTTTTTCTCCCCTCCAGGAAAACCTGAGATATTAGTGCTATATTAAAGAGCAGTGATGGTTTTACCTGGAGCAGGATCTTACTCCTCCTATGCCCCCACTTGTTTTGGGAGTTGAGTGAGGTAACACTCACCAAAGATGGTCAGAATCACCCCTGTTAGGATGGTTCATTTTCATAAGGGATATGATTTATTAAAAAGAAGGTTAATTGAATATTATGAAGCTACCACAGTAGTATAAACTCCAGGCTCTGGCTTATAAACAACATTTGTTGCAGAAGGGTTATTACCTGCTTACAATTGGGGCAATGAGCCTTTCGATCCCTGTTTATTCCAGGATGGCTGAGCAGTAAAAATGCACATGCTGGTACATGACCTCGGGTGGGCTCCTAGGAAATGTTGGCCTAGTTTAAGTAATAAATATGTTCTTACATAGGCAGAGGTGTGCCCTGATCGAACTCTAAAATGAAATACCAGCTAAAAGCAGCATTTGATCTAGATTAGAAACTCACTTTAAGTGTTTGAAGCAGAAAAGCAGTAGGAGCTGATCTGAGTCTCCAAAGCCTTTTGTCAATAGAAAAGCTCTGAACAATTTCCTTTTAATAATATTACTACATTTTTTTTAACGTGATTTCTGTAGTTCTTGGACAGCACAGAGGGGTGTGATATTTATCCAATGGATTTGCAGACTAACAGGATCATTAACACATTAATCAACATCTTAACACATTAATCAACATCTTGTTCACTGGCTCAACCTCAGACTGTGCTGAGGGTGACTAGATTGGTGCAAGCGATTCACAGGAGCATGGGATTCACCTCGCCCTACCGGAGAAGGTATCTAATCTAAGCTGGCTACGTGGTGTCTCTCTGTAATTAGTGAGGAGAGTGACAGACATCTTTCAGAGGAAAATCCACCTCATCCTATGTGTCTAAAACAGGAAAGATTAATTCTGTCTTGGGATATGCCAATCTCTTGCCATGGACTATGAGGGAACCCAGACAGTAGGGTGAAGATTTGTCCCAAACTTACCTGATTCTACCAATCAACTCAGCAGGGATCCTGCATGGAGGAAAATAAGGCCATCCCCTTCAGTTGCTTCTGCAGGAAACTGCTGGTTCACTCGCACCAAGTCCCACAGCTGATTCACTGGCCAACTGCTTTGCTCAATAGCTGACTTTATTCCAAACTTACTGCTGTGCCTGTAAGGATCACCTATGAACAGCTTCCCCACCCTCCCTTAAAGCTCTAGCCCTGTCCACACCAATCCACCTCTACGAAACCAAGTTGAAAATCAGCCTCTTGAGTGGCTGATCTAACTCTTGCTGCAGTCAAATGAAACCTTTCTCATCAGTGGGCTGGACCACCCTCTAACTGGATCATTACCGATGTATCTGTTGCTCACCATATCATTGCTTCCCATCATGTACATAGTGGACAGATTCATTTCTCCTTTCTTCAGACTCAATATTCAACCAGTCGCTGTCATGGCCCATCACAGCTCTGCTGATCTGTCCTGTTTCTGTCTCCTTTTGGACACTGACAAAGACGGTCAACAAGCCATTTTGCCATGAATCTTCTGGTTGCCAAATTTCTCCAGCCCTTGCTTCGAGCCCTTCTCCTGTGCTGTCCCTGCTGCATTGTCATCCTCCTTCAAACCCCCTCTGCCAAGAGGCCAATGAAAGCCACCTGGGCAGCATGGCTGTGCTTGCAGCAGCACCCCAGCCTCGCTGTCCCTCGGCCACCTCCAGCCATTGCTGACTGGAAGCTCTTCAAGGCAAGACCCCTGCACATCCAGCAGTGACACACACCAGGCCCATCCAGCTCCTCACCAGCTGTTCCTAAGCACCACCAGAGTCCAACTGATTAAGTTGACGTGGCAATAACAGACCAAGACCAACCACCATTACCAATAAAAAGCAATAACAACAGGCACAAGGAATTATGAAAAAAATTACTTTTTAATGTACAAAAGGTTTATATACAGGTTCAGCATGTTACCTCCGTTCTTATGATGTAGAAAACAGCTAAAAATGTTCTTAAGATATAAACTTGACAGAACAATTCACCTACAGTACTTTTAGTAATGATGTCTTCTATACATAATATATACAGTGCTGGAATGGTTATTATACTTTTTCAGTAAATGAAGAAAGACCACCACTGGAAAGTCTGAGAAATCTCAAGTCACTGGAGATTTGGTTTTGCTTTTGTATTTGATCTTTTGCTAATGAGATATCTGTGAAGAGGGACTCAGTAGCCATCGTTGCCCTGTGCAGCTGTTGAAAAAATCAGATTAGCAGTTGAAGGACACACGAAAGCCTGATCTGTCTCAGCACAAGGGATGCCCAGTTATACTCCAAGCGTCCAGGACAACATACAATGTCCTAAAATATGTACTGCCCTCTTTTCATAAATGCAAAGACAAGGGCAAGGTCACTAACTGCAGGAGAATATATACAGCGGACTATAAAACAATCCTTTAAACACAACTTTCTTGGGAGACACAAATAAACAGCCAGGCACCTTGCTTTGCTTTCCTGTCCTCATGCACCCTGGACATCAGCAGGAGGCACGGGGGCCTCGAGGGGCGAAGAGCATCCTGTGCACACCCTCTGCATTTGGGATGAGGACGGGTGAGATGGCAGGAGGCTGAGCAGCAGCTCCCTGCACCAGCCGTACCCAGGGCTGCCTGGCAGCAGGGCTGTCCCAACCCACCACTGCCAAGCACAGCTGCTGGTGTACCTGATACCGCAAAGTTTGCCTGAAGGTAACACGTGGCATTTTCTTGCCAGCCCCTGGTCATGCTGGGAACAGCGAGCCTGACATCAGTTTGTGCAAAAGGAAAGCACCTTTATAGAGCTGTCCCTGTCCCACACAGGGGACGGTGTCAGACGCAAGTGAGAACATCAGATTGGTATGAGGGGGACAGGGGAGACGGGAAGGAAAGAGTGAAGTTCTGCAGACGCTTGTCCGGTCAAGCTGTGAAAACCTGGGGGCGAATGTCACACTTGTCCCCTGCCCTTCAACATACTGGGTACAAAATATCTGATACTATGAGAGCAGGATGAGGAGAGTTGTCCTTATCCAACGAGATCAGAAGCTAAGCAAGGCCTCCTGCCCAAGTACACGCACCCCACCACTTCTACCCTTTTGTCTAAGGACAGTAAAAATAAATAATGCAACTAAGATTGACTTCAGTGCCAGGTGGGACTGGCCTGGAAACAGCTGATTGTTATTACAAGCAGTTATATTTTGGTGGAGGATTTGGCTTTGGGAGGCCCTGCTCCTCCCATCTCTTCCCCAAGGATGTTTCCAAGAAATTCTCACTGACCGAGCTACTATTTTGACTCAAATACCTGTTTTGAGACTATCCAGATGTTTGCCTATGCTGTAGACTGCAGGTGCAGTGCTGAACTGAACCAGGTTGGGTACAAAGAGTAGCTATATACTGTAGCACAAAGCACTAGCCAAACTAACGCCCCGGGCTGTCTATGGTATATTTTTTGGATACAGCAGCTCTTTTCATGCCGACCAAAGCTGTGGGACACGTTAATGCAGCACTGGGTACGTGCCAACAAGCCTCCTTGCAGGGCAGGGTGTATTAGCTCACGCTTGGCCTCGCATCAGTGCAGCCACACACCTCTTGTATGCATGGAGCCCAGGCAGAGCCCTGCATGGAGTATATTACACAGACGAACCCTGGCCAGATAAACCAGCGCCCACAATGCTGCCACAGTGCAAACTGGGCTGAAATGATCACAAAACTCTCTCCATCACCATCACTTTTGTATGTGAGCACCTTAGCATGGAAAACCCAACAGAAAGCGAAGCTGTTGCAAAGCTGCACAGGGATATGGTAATGTGTGCTTCAGAAACCTGACATTAAAGATGCATGCGGGGCCCCTGCAGAAAGTCACTGCGCTCAGAGGGTGCAGCGTTATGCGTGTGTGTCAGTCGGCACGCCGGAGCCTTCCTGCCACGGGGGATTATTTCCCAGTGATTGCTGTTCCCAGGCCTTTGCTCCACTCTGCACATGATATAAACCACGTTGTAAACACATCTGATCAAAGTGTGCATTCACCTTTTATGTGTCTCATCAATGTGTCTTTCCAATGTTTTCTCAGAAACACCACTATGTTTTTATAAATGTACATTTTATATACGCTTCTGGCAATACACTATATTTGATTTTTAAAGGAAGAGAGGCCTTGGCTACACGAAAGCATGGTAAGGCACTTTGCTGAGAAGCCGTTTGGAATCAACGCTCTTTGCAAGGTACAAAGGTATTTACGGTATAAAACAATACTGCTGGCAGAGGGCTTGTTTGGAGACGTAACTAAACCCTACTCTCATCAGAGCAGAATACATAGTATGGCTTTTATTCTGATCAAAACCGCATCCTCCCGCTTCTTTCTGGGGTGGGTTGAAAATGGATTTTTTTTCAAACATAACTAACGGAAAATGATGGGGAGTGCTATTTACAGGGCTGCTGGGGAGGGAGGGTTTCATCTCTAACCATGCTCATGCAGTCTCCTAGCTTGGTGGTGATATCGTTCAGTGCTCTGGGAAACGAAGCCAAAAAATAACACTAGAGGTGCACCCTTGTGGTGCTGAATTGCCTGGATATAGTTTACATAATTCTGTACAGAGACTTTTTAAAATTTTCATTTTGAATCCCTTTAATGTATTTAATACTTATTAAAAAAATCTACTCTATTGAAACAGATTATTTTTGAAAAGCACATTCATAAAACTGCTTCACGCACAGCCCCTTGGATAGCGTTAAGGCCTTGTACTTTACTGTTATGACATCATGTTTAGAAATTTACTCTCTTCCGCCAGCGTGGTTAGCATGGAGCTCATATCGCCTATTGCCATATTGCTTATTCCCGCGGGTATGGTGGGCAGTGTCAGAGAGTTTCGTGGAGTCGTCAGGCGAGAGGAGTTCTGGGAGAGGTTCTGCAGGATGCTGGGGCTCAGGGTTCCTGACATCAGGCTTGAATGGTCCCCATCGTCCATGATGGCATCAAAATCTATCTGGGGTGGCTCAAGACCTTGCGAGTCCACCGTGCTGGACACCTGGTTCGCTCCTGGGGAAGGCAGAGCGGCCGGCTTGCTGTTCAGCGCACACTGCTGCTGTCTGACCCGGCAGTCCGCGTGATTATCGAAGCTGCTGTTCTGTTCGTACATGTGGATTTGACCATAATAGTACATCAAATTATTTTCCCTCGTGCCGTCCGCACACTGCTGGGCCGGTGCCGGCAACACGTCGCTGGTTCTTTTATGTGCGGCCTCTGCTGCCTCCTGGCCTGGGCTGATGGTGTTTGTGGGTTGGGGAGTTCTCATGTAGCCCAGCTGCTGGATAGTGCGGAGGCCTCGGGGTCTGCTGGCCGGGCTCGGCTCGGGTGGAGGACGAGGCTGGACCATGCCAGGTGGATACGCCTGCGAGGCTGAGCCCATCATGCTCTGCTGAGGCTCAAAGCTGGGCTGGTTGGAGGTCATGACGGGCGGATGAAAGGCCTCCTGAGCCATGGGGAAGTTCAGGTGGGTCGGCTGAGATAAGTAGTCCTGCTGACTTGGTTCGTGCATGACCTGGCCCAGCATCGTGCGCTCACTGTTGCTGCCGACCATTAAAGAAGGGTCAGTCGCCATGTCCATTTGCTGAGGGTGAAGGTGGGGTCCGGACTTTGCTGCCATGCTGCTACAAGAAGGAGAGATCGGATTTGGGTTGCCACTGATTGCACTGGGACTCAGCATCTGATGAGGTTGGTTATACCCTGCATGCAAACCCAGATCGGGGTTCATACCAGGGCCTAGGCTCATTGGCTGCTGCCGCAGCTGCATACAGTTTAGCCTCTGCCCGTCCATGCCCACATTTCTTTGCATAAAGCTCTGCTGTGTTACATTCATGCTGTTCTCTGGCAGCTGCATCTGCTGCTGGTTGTAGTTCTGGTACTGACCAAAGTTCTGCTTCTGTTGGACCACCGCTAAGTTCCCTTGCGAAAACTGCTGCTTCGACTGATTGGACATGATATCAACCGTACCCGAGCTGACTTCGTTCCACTGGACGGGCATGTTATTTTTATTCATGTCTGAGGAAGCATCAAAGCTCATGGGACACTCTGCCATCATGGGTCCCAAGTGGCTCATACTCGCCTCGGCCACCGCCACTCTGCGCTGGCCGGGCAACGCTGGAGGCTGCAGCTTCCCGCTTCCCTGGAAACTCTGCATCTCATTGCTGTACCCCATGGAAGTGCTCTCAGCTGCTGTCCCGTTGCTCTGGGATTTGATGTACTGCACCACGTCATCTGGCAGCATAATGTCATCGTCTCCCACGGGCACCTCTGCCTCCCCGGACATGGCTTCCATGGCGATGTTTTCGCTGATGCTCAGCGGCCGGGGCGAGTAGGTGTGCCGGGGGAGGTTCCCGTCAGAGCGACCATAGCTCTGGAGGCCAAAATTTCTCCTGTCAGTGGGGTGTGGAGGATGGAAGGGGTTCATGCTGTTGGTGCTGTTGAAGCGGTGAACTCGTGGGAGGGCCTGGGGCTCTCCGGCAGGTCTCCTCACTGGGTCGCTTGCCCGCCTTGTGCAGTTGCCTGGCATCTCGTGAGGAAACACTGCAGCTGATGGGTAGCCATAGGTGTTACCATCGCTGCAACGCCTGGGGCCTGGCGGGAGGCGGATGGAGGGCAAGGTGGGGTCGGGTCCATCCATAAGTGAGATCCTGTTCTTCAGGGTCATCCTCTCCATGTTCGGCAGGGGAGTTGGAGGAGGGCCCCCCGTGGCAGCAGCGTACTTAGCTTTCAGCCTGTAGTGCTGAGCTGGTGTGAGGTTCAGCAGACCTGGCATCCCACTGCACTGGCTTGCCTCACTCGACCGACGGGAGGCATCCGTCGAAATCGGGTCGTAGGAGTCGGCAGAGCTTGTGTTATTGGGACGGTGCCCGAGCTGCGAAGCCTCACTGGAACGGCGGCTGGAGAAGTATGGGGAGATCCCTGATGATCTGCGGCTGACAGTGTAGGCGGAGCTGATGGTGCTTGTTGTACTATCACGGCGCTCGTTGAGTTGGTTCAGCATTGTAACCTCATTGACAGACAACTCCATTATTCTGGGATTAGGCAGCGTAGCAGAAGAACCACCACTGTTTTCTAGAATAGAGCCTGCGAGAAAGGTTGCAGGGAAGGAAAAGGTTTAGTTAGCTGAGAAATTCCACTTGGTAGTGTTCTTGGTGCCAGAATACAGACACACACCAAATATTTAACGAGAACGATACTGAATTTCATTTGCTGCCAGTGAATTCAAAGCTTCATTTCCAGCTCTGTGTCCACGCACAAAGAGCAAGAAGGCTGGGGAGAGAAGACAAGAAGTCCCTGCTGCAAAGTCTTTGCAATGTGTACCCCACTGATGCTCAGTTGCTGAGGAAGTGCCTCCACATGAGCTTCTCTTAGTAGGAAAAAAGTAGGACTGGTGTGAACAGTACCACGGGGACAGCACGTAGCTACAACCACAGCTGCTCACTGGGACAGATGCACAGCAGTCAGGGACAGGAGGCTGAGAGCCCAAAAGTTGACACTCAAAGGCTCTTCTCAGACTAAACCAAGAAGCTCCAATATACTAAGCCCTGAGGTTTAGTATAACCCAGGCCCTATGCCTTGGGACTTCTTGGCAAAGTTAGAGGAGCACTGAAGGGATCATAAAGATGCCTTTATCAGGAATCCCCAGCCAGTGGGAAACTAGCATATGAAACTATAGGCAATAGCCAGGAGCTCTCGAAATGACAAAAGGCCTGTCAGAGCAAGATCAAGGACAAAGGGCTTGTCTGGATTGCTGCTGTGCTCCAGCAATCTCCCTGGAGGCACATCAGCCCTTGGGGAATTGTTACTGCTGGAACAAACCCAAGCAGTCTTGCGGCTGCCACTGGGACAGTGAGGACAGCTGCGGCTGGGTCCTGGGCAGGCCCAGGAACAAGGACACCAGCACTTCTACCTCTTTTCTAGCTCTGTAGCACTGAGCATCTGGGTTTCTGTTGCACATCACCAGACGGCTGCGTTTACACCCAAGCTCTCCATTTTACCTGACATCTCTATCCAGCAAGGGCTGGCTCAGAGGCAGTAAGAAATGATCCTCCTCCAGGACAGACTCTTGGTTATGAAACCAGAGTCAAACTCTGGAGGATTCCTACAGGACATGGTCCAGGCCCAGGGCTTACCGTTTCCTGAGATGGGAGGCAGCTTGGTGTTTCTGGCTTGTGGAGCTGGGCTCACCCATGAGCAGGAATCCTTAACTGTCTTGAGTTTCTCTTTCTTGAGCTGTTCAAGTCGTTGCATCGTCGTCATGTGTTTCCTTAGCTGCAGGCTGACTGTCGAATTACCAGATGGGACTGTTGAGTCCACAACAGGAGCGTTGTCATCCAACGCCGTCAGATCTCCCAGACTTCCCCCGCTGTGCATGTTCATTTCTACTCCACTGTCATTGTTGTTGGTGCTGCCAAGGGGTGATGGCTCACTGCTGCACGACGACTGGCCACCAGGACTGGACTGACACATCTTGGGGAAGGAAAAGAGGAGGAGTTGGGCAGGTGGAAACATGGATGGAAAGAAACCAGGAGCACAACATCCTCAGTGGGCTCCACATGTTTGGCCCTATCCCAGGCTCTTCCCTCTCTTTTTACCCTTCCCTGCTGCAGGATCTCAGCTCTACCAGAGGGCAGGGGCACCTTCCCTAGAGGGGGACGGCAGGGCAGCACCCCACAGCTGGAAAAACTATGGTGGGTTCAACTGGAGGATGGAAAGAAACCAAATGCTGTTCCTCCAAAAGATTAAGGACAGATGCTTCTGGAAGAAAAGCAGCACGTTACCTGATTGTGCAAGGTATATTGCAGCAAGCACTGGCTTATCTAACATAGGATCAAGGCCTAAGTATTTCAGACACAACGTATTTCTGTCTTTAAAATACCCTAACAAATAATTAGGTTAGCTGACAAACTTCCCAGCCAGATAAAAACCTGGTTCACTGTTTGCAAACTCCCACTTGCAGATAAGGCAGATAAGCACCATAAATATTTATTTTATTTACATTAGGAATTGCATTTCACATTGAGTAGTTTATTTGCAGCAGACACTAAATGGTCTGAACTTGCTCTGAGGTAGCTGTTGCTGCTACCAGACAGGACGCCTGGCTTCTGCGCTTGAGGCCCATGCTCCAGCAACTGTCAGAAAATGGGAGTGTTGAAAAGGCAACGTACTTTGCCCCAGGCCAAAGTGGGAGTGCAGGGTGATGCAGTGTTTTACTTTGCTCCCTAGCAGCCCTCATGGGCAGGGCTGACTGGCTCTGATGGCCTCATTGCCCTTCAACTGGGATGATAGAAATTGCAAACCCAGGATTTAATGGCAAGTTGTGATGCTGGGAGAAAGGCGGCAAAGGGAATCCTCAGGCACTGTGTCCTCCCCCTTTCTACACTCAAGCAAATATCCCCTGTCCCTCCCCATCGCTCCACATGCCTCCGCCTCCACCCTGCGGGGGTTAGCTGGAGAGAGGACATCTGCAGGAGACCATGCTTTATACAGCTATTTTAATACAAAGGATTTCTTTGCTCACCTTAGTACCGACTGTCCTTAGGAAGGTAGAGTAAGGAAGGGTAAGTGGGAATAAAGAACAGATTGTTAGGACAAAGACAGCATTAACAGAAAGGACCATGTTAGTAAAAGGAGCAAGAGGGGAGTGCAGAATACAACACAAATTGCCAACATCACCCCCTCTCCCGTACCCCATCTTTCCTGCCTTCCCTCTTTAGGGGCCCAGATAAAAACCCCTAGGAGAGACTTCCCACTCATCTCCATGGGTTTGGGATGAGACCCAAAGATGGGTCAAAACAAGGGGCCTCGGAGTGATGGGAATCAGTGAAGTATCTCACCCCTCCCACCACCCTGACCTTAACCAGGAAACAGGAGTTGGACATGGGCCCGCCAGGTCAGATGCTGCCCGTTAGACGTGCACGAGTTAAGTATGCAGCGCTGGACGGGAAGAGTGGAGAAGAACATCCGACCCATGGCCCTGCCGCCAGCGAGATGGTTTGGCTGCAACCCTGGGAGCGCAGAGCCCTAGGAAAACAACCCCACACCTTCGGGAGAAACGGGGTGGGGAGCTGTGATTGTGTCCATGTTTTCATAGAAAAAAAAACCAACCAAAAAACCAAAACACATGGAGGAAGAGTATTGGAGAGAGGTCATTCTGTCCAGTGGTTCTCACACTCAGTTTTTGTAACCCAATACAGAGCCTCATCACAGTAAAACTCTTCCTTTAGTCAATTAGAGACACTTTGGATGTGAAAATACTCAATTCCTTCCTAACCGAAACATGCTGCTCATTAGTAATTTGTCCAACAACACAACCCTTAACCTTTTTTAGAAAATCTTTGTAGCTCCAGGGCATGTTATTTCATAGGAATAACAATCTTTTAGCCTGGATTCAAATCAAGAAAATATATATTTTGTAGTTCAAAGTCCTTTCAGCTCTAGTGAGAAGTCTGGGGACTATGTGAACACTCTCCTTTGCAGGTGAAGGACTTTTCTGCTGTATCCAGCCCATACCCTGCCCCACTCTGAGCTGGCGCAGCAGACCAGAACTTTGGGTACGAAGGTGAAGAGAAACATCAAAAGGTAAAAGTGACCCATGTGTTGCAATGCTCCATCTCCTCCACCAGCAGTGGTGTGCTGAGGAGCAGGTGGGCTCCCTGCATGGGGTGGAAGAGGCTTAAATATGTTTGGACCCATCACCATACACACCTTGTTAGCACCATCGGCCACACTACTGCCTACTGTGGAGCTGCTGTAATGGGCAGAAGGCTGATAAATGGTCTTTGCTTCAGCTGGTGGCCACTCATTGGGCTGTAAAGCATGATCACGGTTGACTGCAAGCCCACACTCTGTGGGCCACAGCATTGCTCCCATGTTTATTCCTGGTTTCACTCCCTTGCCCCATCGTCCCACTACAATTTTCTGTTGCATCTTGGAGTTGTGTACTGAACTCATGTGCTCCTGAGCAATCTGCTCTAGCCAGTCTTGCTTGAGCAGGGAGGTTGGACTAGACGATCTCAAGAGGTGCCTGCCAACCCCAGCGATTCTGTGCTTCTGTGTATGGTGGACAGGACTGAGGAATTGAACTTGCTTTAAGATACCCAACAAAAACAAACCAGCTACTTTTATCCCCACTGGCTTCATCAGACAGCCCACAACAGAGTTGTGCCAGCAAAACTGCTGTGCAGCAGCAGCCTGGAAAGAAAAACAGTGAAGGGTGCAGGGAGGAGGAGAAAAGGGACTGCTTAAGCCAGGACTTCTGCTTCAAGAGGCGTTCATCAATCTGTGCCCTATGGTCATCGCTCAATTTAAATTGGTGAGGTAGGTAAAGCTCATTTGACCACAACACTCTGAGTTTTACCCACTTTCACAGCACAGGGAGGCCAAGCTCAATACCGGGCATCACGTGGCCCCCATGACTATGAGGGCGGGAATTTGTGATGCTGGGTAGGAAGGTGCAAAATGTACAGGACTGTGCCCTGACCTGCAGTTTCATCTCTGGACTTGAACTCTAGGGTGTTGGCAGGTGAAGGGCAACTGCCCAGAGAGGTAAATGGCATGCAAATGCTTCACGCCCCCATTGCGTTGGAGAAATTAGGGGCCGTGTCATTTCTGCCAAGAGCAACTGCTCTTACCACAGAATTCTCCGTTTTTATCATTTTGACTTGTAAGCAATCCTCCATGCTCCTCGTGGTGCTGTTGGCCTCAGGGCTGTCCTCTGAAACCTTGCTGCTCTGCTTGGCGCTTGCCTCATTGTCCCCATTTTCCTTGAGCGGAGGTGGCCTCGGGTGAACATCATTGCGCTGCTTCTTCGTGACGTGGGCATCAGGCCCGTGCACAGTCTTGACGTGTTTCCTGAGGGAACTAGGGTCTGTGTACCTCTTTGTGCAGCCAGGGATTTTACAGACGTAGGGTTTCTGTCAATACAAGCAAATCTTGAGTTATATTTAGAACAAGCCCAAATATTCCCGGTACAGTGTATGGGCCAAGAAAATACAATGAGCATAGTGGCTGGCAGCAGCAAAATGTGGAGCATCATCTGCTCCACGGGATTCTGTAAGACTGAGATCTCTAAGATGTGATATATGGGCTGCTGATGATCCACACAGACCTGGCCAGTCATTTGATGTTGGCTAAAGTCCTTGTTTTCAGTTTCTGGATTAAAAGACAGCTAAGAATTCATTAAATACTTTCCTAATATTACTTTCCCATGTATGTATTTGCTTGGGTGGCCACAGGAATGTTTCCTGACTATGGATGGGAGGGAGGTGATGTAGGGGACTGGCCATAACACATTCTCTCTGCTAAGGTGGGGTCTACACCGAGAAATGTCTGAGACCTTCTGGCTGATGGAATTCCAGCAAAACCAAGCCAGACTGGATTCACCCTACCCAATCTATCATACCACTCCAGCACCTGTCACCTTGAAATCTGTTATTGTGCAAAACAAACCACAGGCATGCAATGTTTTTTTCAGATGATAGCACTCTAGTCCTGAATTCATGAATCATTGATTGCCACAGGAAAACAAGGCTGAAGTCATGCTTCTGAAAACAGAAGTCAGCAAACAGATACTTTTCTTCTTTTAACTTTTTTTTTATTGAGTTTCCAATTCCAAAGTGTATTAGTGCTGCAGTTGTTTGAGCTGGTGCTGCTGTGCTGGAAGCTCCGAATTCATCACAAGTTCCGCTTTCAGCCTCACAGCTACTCTAAGTATTTTTCTGCCAATGCACTAGGATAGATCCATGAAAAAAACCAGATAGATGCTGTTTGAAGGCTACCCAAAAATGACCATTCCTATTCTTTTTTTTATCTGTTTTGTAATTTCGTCCAGAAGCTTAAGTGAAAAAATACAAAGGAGTATATATTCTTTGCAGAAAGCCAGCATCATCACATGAAAAACACTGAAAGTCTGTTTTTTATTCAAAAGCATGCTTCCTGACTGATCTAGGCACATCACTTGAACAAACGAAATCCTTGTAACACCCCACTGAGGTAAATATTTAATATATTTTAAAGCTGGGTAAACCAAAGCACAAAAAGTAAAATAGTTTGTTTATAAATCTCATGCAACCTTTTGGATGAGGCATTATAGAAATATTTTTGCTGCTATTAAAACCTATTCTAAAGAACAGAACCCCCAGCACATGTGCTAAAAAACCCTACATAAAACAGTTCAAGGATTTTTTATAAAGATCCTTTAGGCCCAATAATTCTGATTTTTCAGACACCAGCAATTAGGGTAACACGATCACTGTTGCTTGGACAGCAGACACTCCACCTAACGGGGTACAACCATCCTCTTCATCAGGCCATACCTCCTGCAACTGAACTGAGCACAACTGCTGTGTTGTTGGCATGCCTTCATATATCCCCTGGGTTATCCAGATTCTGACATCTAATGCAATGTATGCCCTAGTGAAGTCAACAATCTAGATATCTCAGTTGCCTCCCTCCTACTCCCATACACATACAGCATGATACTCCTTAGGGCGGGAGAACTGGAGAACTCCCCAGGCACTCAGCAGAACTGAATTTTTGCATTTTACCCTTGTTTAGCTTGAATTGGAGAAAATGTCACTCCGAGCCTTTGGCTGGCCATGAACTCATGCTGCTCTTTTGTGTATGCACTGGAGAGTGGTCACAGGATGAAAGCCCTTTTCCCAGGAGTAACTTTGAAGGTATCCCCTGAAGGGATTCAAATACTCACTGAAAGTTTAAAATGAAATAGTGCATGTGACATTTCAACAATCAAACAAAAGCCAGCATAGTAAGATATCCCCAGCCTTGAACTTCGGCATGTTTAGACCATACACCTACGTCTTGTCACACAAAGATGGAGACAAATACAGGGAACCTGGAACTTCCCCCTTAGAGGAGGCATGGATGACTAACTCTCAATCTGTGGTGTATCCCAAGTAAACACTGCAAGCAGAGGAAAATATTTAGTAGGTAGCTAGGAACCACAATAGAGTTACCAATGGCTAATGGGAAATATAAACAGCCACAAACTCCTGCTTTGCATCCATGTGATTTTGTCAGCCAAGATCTCAGTGCAGTTTGCTAACCTACTGGTCATGGCCACAGCCGGTTGCAGGACCCTCATCTTAGGCCCACTGCCCAATGCAATGAGCTTTGCTATGAGGGATGTCATCTGTTGCAAAGGATCATGTTATATGTTCCTTAAAAAGAGGGTGTCAAATATATGGCCCAGAGAGCCATTATATGCAGCCTACAGATGTCCCACAAGTCTTGGGGCATGCCTGTGTTGCATCAAGGAGGGTTGAACAGCAGTTCAGGAGTGAGCATGGTCACAAAATATAAGATCATGCAGTGCCGTGTAGTTCTCATGGTAAGGCTCAGCTGGTCTGGTACAAATACTCCACTAGTCGCTATGCTGTTTCTGCACCTGAGAAGGCTTTGGCATCCTCCAGGGGAAGCAACAGCAGAGGATAAAAGCCCCATCTGTTATTGGAGTCTTTAATTTGTGTTGTTGGATGCAGCCTGTGCCAAGTGTCGGTATATTAGATCAGGGTCCACCATAGACAAGGAGTTGGATGCTCCTGCCCTACAGCCTCACCTTCTTGTACAATGGGAACCCAAAGGAGCAGACCTTCAAGTGTGTCCAAGCTCTGCACAGACGAAGTGAGGAGTTATCCCAGATACAGTGCAGCTCCTGATCTGGATACCTTGGGAAACTGAACCCATCAAAGAAATGACATTTAATAATACAGCCAAAGCCAAAATTCCACATGTAGGAACATGGGACACCAGCTGGCCCAACACAAGGGAAACTCTGGCCTGCCTAGGAAGGATCCTGGAAAAGCTCTGGGAATCTGAGCTCAGGTCATCTACGGGCAAAAAGTAGCTCACGTACTGCTTCAGTGTGCACAAACTGGGCAGAGCGAGTCTGTATCCAGCACTGAAAGTTGTACCGGCAGTCTTGATCCATCCACAAGAGAATCCTTAGCGATGGAAGAGAGGTGCAAAATTGATTTAAGGACAAGAAAAAATGCTGCAGTAATGGGAATCTTCGGTGACTTGATTGACTTATTTAGCTTATGACAAAGCAGATGGAAAGTGACTTAACACTGTAGTGTTAGGAGGTGGAAATAGCAACAATGAAAGGGACATTGGATCCAGCACAGGAGAGAAATCATCCAGGGCTGGAAAACAGGCAATTTCTAATACCTGAAATGTGAGATTAAATCACGACTGCCTACCTTTCAGGAGAGCTTTAACAGAGACCAAATGATGTTTTAGTCAAACACCAGTTACTGGGAATGCGGGTTGCTGAGCAGACAACAGGTTGCATGTCTTGTTGGTCCCTCCTGGCCTCAACGTCAGTGTAGCCTCAAACCAATCCCAAACTACCCAGTGCCAGTGCGGATATGGGTTAATTTTAACCTGTGTCCTGCTGGGGAAGTGGCTTACTGGTGAAGGACAATCCTGACGTTTGGGTTCATACCCAAACCAATTCAAATAACACTGGGATCCAGGTCATTCATTGCGTCCATCTCAGCATCACATAGCATGGAAGGGCATCCTAGACTTTGAGTCCTTATTCTGACTCCAGCAGAATCTCTGAAACCTACAGAGCTTTGGTTATCACTGACAGATATTATGCCAAAGATAGAAATACTCCCAACAAGCCCTTTGTAGACACAGCATCTCTTTAAAAAGCTGTCATCCATGGCAATTGTATTCCATTCTCCAATAGTCTATATTTAACTGTTGCAAATTAGGCTACAGACTGAATTCCTCATGGCTGCAAACACTATTAGAACTTTGGAGTGTTGTTTTTTCTTCCCCTGTCAGCTAATTAGTGGTAATATAAATTTCAATCGTCGGCCATGGTTGATTGCAACAGACCATCACATGCGTTACAATAAAGGCAATTTCCTCTGCTCCCCAACTACTAATAGTGGGTCTTAATTAGCCAAGGTTAACAAAGCATTGCATTGTGCTCTATCATTGTACATCAAACAATGAAGGGAGCATTATTTCCAGAGCGTCAGGATCCAGGGTAGCTGTTATACTACTGCAAGTCTGCTCCACAGTAATATTAAACACCACATGCACAACTGTACAATCCTATTTGCACTATTAAAAATCATAAATTTGGAAAATTCTAGCTTTAATTTCCAAAGACGATTAAAAAGTTTGCATACTTTAACATCTGTTTATGATTTCAAACATGGCTTTCATAAATATAAAGCTAATGTGGTCTGGCTCTCCAGCAAAATAAATCCCATTAAAAAATAAGAAAAACCTCTCATTACAGTAGGTTTCTTTTTACATGAGTCCAGCGTGTAAAGTGTATTTTTATTGTCAGCAAAATTAAAAAAAAAGCCCTCCGTTGAGCTGCGGTGAGCCCAGGCTTACCTCATTGGAATGCGTCCTGTTCTGGTGCTTGGCTCTGTCCGAGGCATTGGAAAAGGCTTTATTGCAGCCTTCGTGTTCACAGACATAGGGTTTTTCTCCAGTGTGGGACCTCAGGTGTGTCTTTAAGTTCTCCAGGCGGGAATAGGCTTTGGAGCAACCCTCAAACTAAAATAAAAAAACACAAGAGGAGTGATTAATTAACCAGAAAAATTTGATTTTCCCCCTGCCTAAACCCTTCTCATCTGTTTCTCATTCTTTCTTTTTTTCTTCCATTTAAAGGGCTTGTGTTTTAGGGAACAACATCCACTTTGTTGGGAGAATTCACTTCCCTAGGCAGGCTGAGAGTTTCAGCAGTGATTCATATTTAAGGTGCTGCTCCTTGTTAGGTACCCACCTGACATTTCAACAAGAGACTCTTTTTTCCAGCAGGGTTGAACACCCCTCCACTCCTTCCAGGGCTCTCTTAGACCCTCCTGCCATCCCTCTGCAGCCAACGCACTCAGAAACGGAGGCCCTCTTCTTCCCACCCAAAGAACTGACGGCTTCTTGACAGTTTGACCAGCCTTGCAACTTCACTAGCACCAGCTCTGGAAAGGCCAGACCATTCTCTAACACACAAGCAGAAATCTAGCAAGCTTTGAAGTTTCCCAAATTACAGCTTGGGTCTACTCTTGGAGGATGCTGTGGTCAGGCCGTCTGACATTACCAGTTTAAAAAACAAGACTCTCAATCTTGAAGACAGATGGATTTTTGGATGACAAAACAGGCCAGGAACCTTCCTCCTGGAAGGAAACCAGCTGCCCACACAACGAGAAGGAGCAGCTTGGGAAACATGGTGAGGCTTCGGGTGATGTAAGTCCTGCCACGCTCCACTCTGGCTGGGCTGAGGGCTTCTCCCTGCACCTGCCCCGTCTGCAGCATGGCAGGATTTCACCTCAAACCAAGGATGCCATCTTAAATGCTCTTTGATGAAACTAGTGGGAACTTACAAACACTGGAAGAGGTTTTAAGAAATGCAAGGCTCCCTTCCAAATTCTAGCTAAATGCTGCACTCACTGTTCAGCCGGGAGCACTGAAAAGCCCATGCTGCACTTCCTATGCAAGCACCTTAAAACACACTTTAAATTTCAACAAGCCGCCCCTCTGTTGCAATGTATGCAAGCCGCAAGGCACTGTATTTTAGTCAGATCACTTAAACGTGTCTACGAGTTCAGTCCCGATGTGACAGGACTTCACATTGCTATGTTTGAGTCTTGGGCAGTGAAGAAACTGGTTTCATAGCAGGACAGGTCATGCCACAGCTGAGTGTCTGATTTCCCTGTGGGCATCTGAGTGGTCGTATGTGTCCAGAGATCTGGCCCTTCTGGGCAAAGGCCAAAGGCACCTGCATGCAATAGCAACAGTACCTGTCTCCTTGTGCTCCATGGGCATAGGATTCGCCTACACTGCTAAGGAGTGAGGCAAACATGCTGCCCGTGAAACCCACGAAGCATATAGGCACAGGCTGATCCCATATAACTTTGTTGTGCTGGAAAAGAAGTAGGGTTACTTAAGCTTCCCTTTAAGGTCTAGCATAGGGATGGTGGACATAAGGCAAACTTGCTCTGCTCTCTTGAGATAGCCAGATCTCTTCAAGGACAGTAGGAGCATCCTGCAAGAGCTGATTCCTTCCACAGCTTTGTTGGGGTGGGATGGATCCAGTTCCCCTTCCTCAGACAACTTTCATTAGCCCATTTGGCCCATAGAACATGCCACAACTTTGAAGTAGCACAGTATATCCCTTTCTTCTCTTGCCCTGTGCAAACAGTCCTTTACAACTCAAGTTGCTTACGGTTATTGAAATACATCATTCCACTTGCTGGAAAACAAAGGGAACTCAGCACGAGGCAACTCATGTATCCATTCTGGTTTTGTTGGATACTGACACAAAAATGCAGTTATAAAGAGCAAAAGTACTGAGGCCACATTTTCAAATAAGAGCTTCTCAGCAAAGCAGCCTGTGCATGTTCAAAGCAGTTGTTCCCACTCTTACGTGTGGATTTGATTATGTCAGTGGGAGTTCTGGCTGTCATCTGTTGAAATAATCCTTGACCAAATCCCAGGCTGCAGTTGGGCTCATCTGTAGCTTTATGTACACCACAAACTTCTTGTCTGAAACAAATGGCGCTTTGAAAAATCACTGCCAGACTTGGACAAGGAATGCTCTGCCACAGAAGGGCACCGTCTGCAGAGCTGCCGTGTATTCCAGGCAATTGGAAACCGGTGGTACTCCAGTTTGGGGAGAGTTGCTGTGGAGGGACTGCAGTTTTCCAGGAGGCAGAGGATGACTTGAGACTCAAACACACACAGCCTTGCCATTGCTCCAGTGCGACACAACTGAGGCTTGAAAGAGGCAGGATTGTGCAGCGGTGCTTTTTCCTGCTCCATTACAGCACTGAAGAGGATGCAGTCCCTGATGCTTTTTGTCTCCTGAGTCCCTCTACCTCCAAGGGCAGGGCTAGACTTTCCCCCACTGCTCGCTTTGTAGCACATCGACAATCAATATTCCTTGATACTTTTAAGGAAGATTGGTAAAGCACTAGAACTGGGCAAAGTGCTTTAGAAAATTAAAACAAAGGACATGGCCCTGTGCCCCAGGGAGCTTATGCACTAAATTAAATGAACACAGGGTTGGAAGATTGATAAAGGAGTCATGCAGCAAGCAAATCATACATATCCTAATATTTGTAAGCAGGAGCTGGGGTAGAGCCAGGGAGGGAGCAGGGCTGGAAGTGACTAATGGAGCAGAAGAGGAGGAAGATATGGGAGGAGGGCTCAGACATCTGCTGAGCAGAAAGAGAGACTCATCCCTGAGACTCTGGGGAGAGGAATGGTGTAATGCTGACAGCGGAGAAGGAGGAGAAGGCAGGAGCAGAGGATATCAAAAGACAGGGATGAACCTTTGGGAGGAAAAAGGTGTGAAGCATATGTGGAAAGAGATGGTGAACACCCCTCCTCTCCTACCAGTTGACCACAGCCACTAAACTCCACAGCTCACTTCTCTCTTGTGATCCCCATCAGGCATCCTTGGCTGCCCCACGTCAGCCAGTGGTTCGGTGGCAGACTCCATGTGTGAGGGCAGATACAGGCTTTAATATCTCGAGGTTGAGGAGGAGGTGAGCCCAGGTCTCTCGTGCTAGATGAGCCTGTACCCACAGGGCTGAGATACAAAATAGCACCCTGTGCTCTTCCTCAGGCAGTGTTTAACACTAGGCACAGTGCTGCTTGCATGCAGAAGGTATGGGGACTGAGCTCCTCTTGGGGTTTAAGCACCCAGGGGTTGACCTCACCTCTGGATTAAGAGAGCAGAGGCAGGAGGTGTTGGGCCAGCTCCTCAGGCTGGAAAGAGGCTCGAGTGCACACTCGGGTATGTGGGTGAGGGAAACTTGCAGCCCCAGCAGCAGTACTGGTTGATGCCGAGTTAGACACAACCAGGGTTAGGTGGTTCCCCACAGTGCGGGGTTACCAGATTTCCTTCTTGGATGTAAGCAGCTAAATTGGCTGGTTTTCCACCTTAAGTGACTTGTCCTGAGTCACTCTGGATCTCTGTGGTAGAGCTGAACCCATTTTCCCCAAGGAAATGCAGTTTTGCCCACTAATACCTTGACCACCCTTCCTGACCGCTTGCCCTGTCCCCAGGGTGTAACCTGCAAGTAGCTATAACCTGGACACAGAGAGCTGGACTGGCCCTGAGCTGGGTGCCGGCAGGTACCCTGGGAGAGCCCTGCTTGAAGCCATGCCTGTGTCGGCACACACTTTTGTGTGACTACCAAAGTCCAGTGTCCCACTTGCCAAGCTGAGATACACCGTGTGTCCCTGCCAGCTCACCGTGCACTTGTGTGGCTTCTCTCCGGTGTGCCTTCGCATGTGCACCACCAACATGTACTGAGCCTTGAAGGGCTTCTGCTCCCGCGTGCAGTCCTGCCAGCGGCAGACAAACTCCTTCTTCTCCCCATGGATGTGATCGTTGTTGATGTGCTGGTAGAAGAGAAGGGAGAAGCAGGTCACTCCTGGAAGAGCTGATGTCAGTGAAGCACGCATAGTGCTCCGAAAGCCAGCCGTTCCCTCCCCAGTGCTTGTGGTCAGGCATTGCACCTGGGTCCCAGGTGCACAGATAACACCAGGGACACGGGATCCAGCTCTGCGGTCTGGTGCGTCCTGCAGGAGAAGGCACACAGCACCCAGCACACGAGGTGCTGGGTCCAAAGCAGCTATAAATGGGAGGTTTGCAAAAGCAATGAGGACCCATGGTGCCAGGGGGAGAGGAGTACTCTCAGTGTCTCCTGGGCTGCCTGATGCCACTGTTGCGGGGGGATGACAGAGTAATTTTTGCCTCTGCTGAACCCTCCTGTGCCACATCTATGCAGCTGTGACCCTTTCTGGGGCGTTGCTGGAGGATGAGGGAGAGGAGGAGACAAGCCTTTGTTGGACTCGATCTTAAAGGTCTTTTCCAACCTAAATGATTCTATGATTCTAACCCTGCTTGCGCACCAGCCCATACTCCGGCCCCAAGACATCCACCTGCTGTCCAGCGCTGGCGGCTGGCAGGAAATGACAGCATCTGCGAGCTATGCGCTAAGGAAAACTCTGCGGCCTCAATTACTGCTAATTACTTGGGTCCGTAAAATCCTGTGCTGGGGCGTTGAAAAGCGAGACCCAGAATGGTGCCTTCGTCCACCCTGGGAGGAAGATGAGGGTTGCTTTTTCCCAGCCTGGGGCAGATGAAGCCCTGATGAAAATAAACAGAGCCGGAGACCAGCCCGTCAGCAGCGCTGTTCCCGCAGTGGCCTTGTCTCTCTGAATGGGGTCTTGCTGCCAAAAATAATGCCTGTCCTCGCTCCTGTGTTTTCAGCAGACATTCACTGACAGGAAATCCTAAAATAAACCACTTTGGGTTTGGGTTTTTTTTTTTTGCACTGAGATTTTTTTCCAGCCCCCGCCTTTGTCCCCCCGGCCAAGGCCAGGCGCACATGTTGCGGCTTGGGATGAGACTTTCTCAGGGTGCTGGGGCAGCACGAGGACACAAAAGCATGTTAAAACAGAGTCATTGCCCTTCACGGTCCCAGCTCAATCCAGCCCTGGCATTTTGTGTGCTGCGGCCCAATCCTGGGGACAGGGACCTGCTGCTTGGGGCACCAGGTCTACCCAGGGGCAAGAGGAGGTGTGTGGAGCTCAGCTGGTCCCTCAGGCACCACAGCTAAACACCAAGAGCCAAAGCTGTGTGCCGGGAGGGTCGGGGGAGGCTGGGTTTGGGAGAGGTTTCGGATGGGTTTGGAGGTCAGCTGCCTATGGTTCTGGTTTTATAACATGGCATCGGTGTGAGATTTTAGCCTCAGATGGTGGAAATCTAGTGAACCCCCCAGGAGACCTGTGGACATGCTAAACCACATCCAGACCAGACTGGGAAGATATGTCTCCTGGCTCTGTTTGTGTGGGAGTCTGACTTGCAACCAAGACTACGCATGGCAGTGCTAGGAGTGGGGGAGTGCACCGGCTCGCCCATTCGGTCCTGCTTGGGCCACAGGAAGACACATTTATGGGAGGGGGACTGTAGTCCCCCTTCAGGCTTATTAACTCACTGTCTGGGCAACATCTGCTTCCCATCACATGGTGGAGGAGCAGTTGCACAACTCACCACACTTCAGCTACGGCTCCATAGCCCCCATCAAACCCCCACCTGGCCGGACGCTTTGCTTGGGCTTCTCTCAAATTGTGAGTGTGACCTTCAAGGCTGGGAGCAGCAGTGGTGCTTGTAAAAATATGTCCTCACTCCTGCTGCTCCCTGTTGACGCACATTTCTGCCACAAGCTCATTACCCGCTGTGTGTGGAGAATGGACCCTGCACGCCCAGGTACTTTGCTCTGCACACAAACTAGAGTTTTTCCATGCACGGTGGGATGCCGCCTTCTCAGAAGGTGGCCCACGACATCTGTATTTCATTTGCATGTGTATTTTGGGCATCAGAAATCCACAACCCATGTTGCTAGTAATCATAGTACAGAAGCCTCCGTTTTTATAACCTTCCAAATTTAGGAAAATCTTGGACATTCTGTCAAATATTTTTCTTTGGGTTTTCTCTGGAAATAAATTGTGCTGAGCTGCCCAGATCTGCCCTGCACTTTGCTCTGGGTAGAGGTAAAGAGTTTTTCTTATGTCTGAGAGGGAAATGCACAAATACTGCTGGACAAATGTGACCCCAGTCCATCTGACAGGGCTGCTGTAGTTTAACCCCAGAAAAGCAATGCCCCGTGGCATGCAACGTACAACCCATTAAGCACCTTATCACTCATTTGGCCCCGAAAATAATTTCCAAATCTGTCTGTACTCAAGGACTTGCTGCACTGAACCAGTGACTTCTGGCAGAGGTGGGCAGGTGCTAGCCTTAGATGGAAGAAGAGCACATACTCAAAATTATCATTTAGAGTGTGGTCCCTCTGGGCTAAGATAATGTTTGTGTGCAGAGCTTGGGGAAACAGAGACCGATGCCTACTTGGTGGCATCTAAACATGACTAAAATTAAGATATATAAAAAAGGATGAGAGCAGACACGAGCTCTTCGAAAGAGGGCTACACGTGAATCACACACCCCTGGCAGGCTTGGAGCCAGGCTGAGGCAAGCAGCAAATGGCTGAAGGGAAAGGAGAAGATAGTGACTCCTGTCACAAAATTTGCTCAATCCAACATTTTGCTGCAAGCAGCAGGGTTGCTGGGGCTGGTGAATTCCCAGCAGCTCTGGGCTGGCTTCAAACAAATGGGGCTCACACCACAGATCCAAAATAAGGACGGGGAGGGTGCTAGGCTGGGGGCAAGATGGGGCTCAGACACAGATCACACCTGATTTCACAGGGACTCACTCCAAGTTTGAGGGATTTGTTGACCCCAGAAGCCAAAGGAAACCAAAGGGTGGATTCCCAGGTGAAGCAAAGCACACAAAAGGTTCTTGGAATTAATTAGAACTGAAAATCTGATTAATGATTTGGTTTGGGGATCCTTCAGGGAGCAGTTTTGAGACTGGTTTGGGGATATCACTGTGATTACGGAAGCCCTATTTCCCAATTTTTAAAAAATCAACCCACTTTCTCTATTTCAGGCCCTGATGGAGACACTGGAGCATGTCTCCAAACTCTGGAAGTGCTCTATTTTTGTGGGAGGGATGAGCTGAGCAGGCCAACAGCCACTAAGTGATATGGCCCCACAGCTCATGCCACAGCAGCATAAAAGACTTTCACGGCCTGGACAAGGATGGAGGACAGTATGGACGATCCTTGACCCATAGTTGCTGTAGATGTGTGGGGAGGCTCAGTGAATATGGCCAAGGAAGAGGGAAGGGCTCAGCCCCCTTCCCCATTTTCTAATCAGGTCCTCTGCACGGAGCCTTCTGTCATTGGGTCATGCATGAGGGAGACCGAAACTGCAGCCTCAGCAGCTGAGAAGAGAGCAACATCAAATAATCTATGAGAAGCTTCCTGCAGCTAAACTCCTCAGGGAGCAGCGACCTGCTTTGGCAGTGTTTACACACCGTATCTCTGATTTGCACCTTTAGTAGCTCCCAGAGTGAGCTCTGGCTGTACAGCTGCTAGTGATAAAAAATGACAACAAGTGCACAGAAACCCAAATTTATCGCTGGGCTTTCCTCCCAACCATTACTCACATGGACGAGCTGCTCTTGAGTGTCATATTCCTTTGTGCACCCTTCCCAGTGACAGTTCGTCTCATAAATAACCTCAGGCTCCTGTTTACATTCATCCTTATCTAGATCTTCTTTCAGGTCTGTCAGATGCTCCTGCAACACACAACGGTGCATTGTATAAGGTGAACTTCTTTCATCTGAATTCCTCCGTCACTCATAGATTACAGGGCAGGTATCAACTGATCACAAAACTGTGCTCATTGTGGCAACATACCATCCTTGATTACTGTGAAATAATGAGTTACAGAGTTTTGGTAGAAATGGATCAGAGTTAATGACAAGACACGAAACACCCTGAAGCCACAATTGAAGCGGTGGCTGGCTCCAGCCAGGTCGTGGGCAGTCCCAGGAAGGGCTGGAGAAAGGAAAAGGCTGGCTTTTGACCTTTGGTTTCGCCCTTTGCTGGAGCAAAACTTCTGATCTGGGGGGAGTGGGGAAATATGAGCATGAAGAAACCACAGAGCAGTCAGAGCCTAGTGGTTACCACACTCACCTGACATGGGTTGGGAGGGGGGGTTCCTGTTTTCTGCATCTTTCAATAGATCAGAAAATTATACCTAACCCTTATCCAAAGATTTATGCCTGCAGGGTGCTCCACAGGGACAAAGTGGTGAGCCCCCAAAGCACTCCCCTGAGATCAGCAAATTTGGGAAGCTTGAGCAAGACCCCATGATGAGTTGGTTGCAGAACAGAGCTCTGGACTCACAAATGAGGTAGTTTCATGTTGAGCACACTGTGAGCTCTATCTTAACTTCTCTGTCTAGCCAGCTCCTTGGTGCTAAATGGAGCACTGAAGATTTTTTTTATGGCTGCTATGAGGATTAAAACATTGACACCTACACAATAGAGTAACATATGACATAATTAGTACAATGCAGAGGTAAGGACAACTGTCGCCTCTGTGTGCCAGACACTTGTACTACAGGCGAGGCAATCAGCATCCAATATTAGCTTGGGAATTTAGCAAAACAAAACCCTGCAGGTTTTGACCCCCTCATTCCCTTTCCTCCCAATTACTACTACTGCCCAGCACAAAGCATCCCGCCTCCAGCGCAGATTTAGACAGGAGTGTCTGGGGTGACTGACCACATCAGGTGCTGTTCCTCATGATCTGATGCTCCAGTTGGCCTCATAAGTGTGTAGACACAGCCAGACTCATCTCAAACTGCCTCTGACCTGCCCAAATGGACCTATCTGTCTGCCATCTCCTTCCCCACCAACACCCTCCCGATGCCTACTGAGGGGCTGCAATGATTAATGACTTAATGGCATTATATGGCTTGGAAAGTGAGATGTACCATAAGAAAGTTCAAAAATTTTCATTAACTAACTCATGACATACATGACAGCTGTGACTTTTCAATTCAAAAGTTTAGATATGGAGAGGAAGAGATTTGATTTAAATAGCTCTTAATTTAAAAAAAAAATAAATCGTAAGGTGGCTCTTGGGACAGGAAACTGTAGTAATTTACAGAAAGACTTCTGGAGATTCAAACTATATCAGAGCCCAGAGCAATAGTCTGAGAAAGTTCAAACAGCAGCTTCTTTTTCCTGCAATTCCTATTTGGTTGAGCTGTGAACATTATTTTTGTTGAAAAGTTTCTCTCCATGCAAAGTGTGGTCTCTGGAAAAGTGAAATTTTCTACTAAAAATCTTATTTTGCCAAAATTTTTATACTTTCTGTTGGAAAAATGGAATTGAAACCATTTTAATTTGTTGAAGAGGACCATCTTGTTTCATTTCTGGCTAATTCAACGTTAATCTGAATCTGTACTGGAGCTACCGTGGTATTGTAAGAGCACAGTAACTCAGGTCCCTCATGCCTGGCGCTCTACTGTGTCCCACAGATCTTGTCTGGATTGCATTTTTTATAGCACAAGCCATCATGGGAGATACTGTCTGGCCAAGGATTTTAAATACCCAAACCACAACTCACATGAGGCGTTTCCAGTACAGCATTTCCAAAACAAAACACACACATGTATGCCTTTTTTTGGATGGCTGAGCTCCATACTCTGCAAAAAATGTATCAGCCAATAATTAACTGACTGTAACTCAACTTTTCAGCACAGTCTCCTGCAGAACAGGAATCCTCAAATTTAACAAGTTGCTGTCGCTTAGACCAACTGAAGAGGAGACACCCACTACGTTCAGCCTTTTAACCTGTTCTCCTTGCCAAGAATGGGCTGTCTCTTACAAGGTACTTTCCAGTAATTTCCCAGTCAATACTGAAATGCTGCAAGACGTGAAGCCTACATTTCCCTTGGGGTATTACTTCACAGGTCTCCTCATTAGGAACTATTAGACAACCAGCGTGCATTTTCCTTCTCTTAATTTCACCTTGCTATTCTAATCAAGCCTCCTTGCACCACTTTAAACGATTCTCCCCCTTCTTTCAGTGTTTATCTCACATAAGGCTCAGTGGATGAAACTCTGGGGCAGGGCTGCAGGGTTGAGCCAGGCTAATGCTACCCAAGCACTCCCTGCCATTGGGTGCACACCTCTTCAAATCGGAGCAGAAAACGGAGGATGACAGCCATCAAGCAAGCAGCTGTCTGTCCCACAGCTCCTCTCCTACAGATGCTTGAGAAAGCAGATGATGGCTTTCAGGTCTTTTTTCATTTGCTGCAAGAAATAAACATGTGGCCCTATTAGCCCGGGTGGTGGCCAGATTGGTTTTTCAGGGCATGTGCTTTTGCAGCAGCATGTAGATGCACTCTTAAACTCAAAGCTCCAGAGAGATGCCTCTTTGCCCTAATCGTGCTGACTACAGCGTGTTTATCTTTCCCTGATATGCTATCTTCATCAATTTTACCAGCCCCCTGATGACTGCACACGTTGCTGTCCCCATGCATCATGCTGAGACCTGCTCCTGAACCAGGGCAGAAGGAGAAATTTGTCATCAACTCTTCCATTCACTTGACAATAACACGGCCTAATATTTCATGAAAATGAAGTGCCCAGAGCACTCCTGATAGTTTACAATTGTGATAAAGGACGGTCAGATGGATACTGTCAGCCATTAAACAGTTTGCAATCACAGAGCTCCGGAAAGAAAGCAAAGGCCTTTGGGCCCTTCTTGGTGTCAAATGTTGTGTCACCAGTGTAAAGGATGTTCCTAGAAGCAATTCCTTGTTGAATCAAGAAGTCATCCTTTTTTTGCAAGCTTTCTACCTACATGCAAGATTCCCTCGTAATCTATGTTTGCTCTGAGACACTTAATGCTGCTTGCTTTGCAGCACAGAAAACTCGGACATCATTTTTAAAGTTATGACGCTTGAAATATTCTCTCCTTCCTTTTTTTCTATCCAAGCACAGCAACAGCAAGCTGAGTCCCAAGCACCCATCGAATGCTTTACTCAGTCACTGCAGTTGTGCCCTGTACCTTGCTGGGCTTCATGCTCCAAGAGACACCCACCTGCCTGGCAGACTTCAATGCCTTGCTCCCAGCTGCAGCAAAAGGTGCCAAGAGTATCGTTCCCAAAGACAACAAGACCCAGCAGCTTGCTGCCTCAGCCCCACAACACGTCTCACACCAAGAAGGTTACCTGTGTGGTTGGGGATGCTGGGGGCAAGCCCTCGACTTCAGTCTTGACTTTGCTGCGCTTGTTAATTACTGGATTGACTGTGCTGCTAACGGCCGACTCGCTGCTCTGCTTGCTCTAGGAAAGAAAACCAGGCAAGTTATGGTACCGGGGTTTGGGATGAGAGACAGACTGCAGCCCACCTCTTCATTAAAAGTTAACTAAAAAATCAGTCAAGGTTGAACTTCAGGAGTGGCTGAGGACAACGGGGTGTTGGCCTGCTGGCCATAAATTGCCGCGTGGGCTTGTGCAAGGCAGAGAGATGGAAGAGAGGGAAAAATCAAGGACAGTATCAGCTTCTGCAGGCTCACCAGTGAGCATGGCCTTGCTGCTGCTGCTCTGTTTCAGAGTGATCCAGGCCCTGTGAAAGCCATCGAAACCTTATGCAACCCCCACCCAAGCCACGAATTTATTTCTCAATGCGATGAAATGATTTGTTGAGAAAAAGAATTCCTGGGCGGAGCTGGGGGCTCTGGTTACATGCGAGGGCTCCAGCGTGCTGGGTGCGTGAAAGGCTACGTGTGTATTTTGCTAAGCTCTTAAAAAATGAGAACAACTTCAGGAGGAAAAACATCTCATTGTATGTCCATAAAATTGGAACATTAACATTTTAAATACACTCTTACTAATTGCTCAAGATTGGTCCTGCAAGTTATTAAACAGAGTCATAACTCCTGCCAGCCACATTATTTTGGTAGCCCGTTTGTGAGAAGAAAACAAAACCAATCAATCAAATAACCTTCAATAACAAACGGAGTTTGCAGCACAGCAGCCATGAGAAACCCTAAAACAATGAACCAGTCTGAAAAGTTCAGTATGATACAACTAAAACAACAATTTGAAATGGGTATGAAATGAGGTGAAATAAGTCTTTGGGGAGAAAAGTAACTGCAATTTAAACTTCCAAGGAATGAAAATGGGAAGGAAAAATGATTAAAAATGTGCTAGACATATTCACTAAACCTGTGCATGTGGAGGGCTTGTGCACACATGCATGCGCCTGTGTGAACTCACAGGTATTTGCAAGGACACATTTGAGGTGTGGAATTTCATACACATCATGGCATTCCCAGTTTTCAAAATCTGGCCCCTGGTTTTGCAAACCTTAACAGTAAAAATCAACAGCAGGGATACCTCGAGAGACAAAGCTACTGAAAAAGAAGCAACAATAAGTAAAATGGCTAGAGGTCCTAGGTAGGATGCACTTATTTGTTCAAGAGGAGAGGAATAAGGTGTTTTAAGACCATCAGCATGGTTCACGTCAGTAGAAAGAAGGAAGGAGAGATGGTGAAGAAACTGATGAAGCTTGGTTCACAGTGCTCAGGTGCTTATCTGGCAAAACACTCCAGCATGTGCTGACTTCCCTCGATTTCAATAGCACATAACGTGTTCAAGGAGATTTGCTGCCTGAGATGACCCTGCATATCATGTTCAATGCTTTGATGGATCAAGGCCTTTGGTTCCTGCATGGGTAGGTACATGTGTGTGCAAGGAAGGGAAGTAGGTGCAAAATTTGGTGGTGACTAGTCCAGAAATGCTTTGCCAGGAGGAAGAAAAAGCAATGTAAAGGGAGAGCATGAGTAAAAACGAGAGTGGGTAAAACTCCCACAGCCACCATGAAGGGTAGCATTCACCCCATGGAGAATGTGCCTCCATTTCCCCCATGTGCCATGCATGGAGATAGCCAGGATGGCCGTCCCTACCTGGCTGGAGTCAGAGATGCAGTTGCTGTTGCTGCTGATCTGTGCTGGTGGTGGGTTGACGGAGATGACTGCCATGTGCTGCCGTGGGGGGAAGGTCGGGGATGGCTGGATCAGGGGAGGAGTGTGTCCGAAGGCTGAGCTCAGGCCTCTCTGCTGGGTCAGGATCTGCTGGTACGTCACGGGGTTAATGGGGTGGGGGAAGCTGAACGCCGGGCTGCAGCAATAGGAGGAGGAAAAATGATGAGGAGTTATTTTAAAAAATGTTTATCACATTGGCTAGCAACTGATTCAAGTTTGGTTTCCTGGAGACTTCCAGGAAGACTTCCAGGAGACAGGCTGCAATGCCCCAGCTAGATGCCTTCAATGCCACGATAAGCCTGACAGCCTGCTTTACTGCAAAGACGGGATTCGTCTTGTGTGTGCCTCAGAAAACTTGTGAAACATTTGGACGCACGTATCAGGCTGATTGCAATTTCTTTGCTTCCTATGTTTGAAAATAGCCAAAGCCCTTGGCAGGGAGTGCAGAAGAGGATGGGACTTGGACACATCTGGCTTTGCAGCCCCCGAGGCTCCTAGGTTTTCCCAGGCAGACCTACTCTGCAGACTCTCAACCTTGGGGTTATGCTACCCTGCATATAAAAAACCAGCATCACCTGGCTCACCTGGCACAGATCACAGCAGGGGTGAATAACTATCCATTTAACATAGTCCAAAACCATGCAATTTACTCTGCATTCAGGTGAGGGGAGTGCTGGCTCAGGGGACTGCTGAGGTATGTCACCCTTCATATGTAGGTCACCGGTTCAGCTCCAATCTAGGTCAGTGGTGACCAGAAACACCACCAGCCCCTGGCTGCTTGGGTGCTAACTGGGGGAAATGGGTCTGAGCCAGGATCACAGAATCATAGAATCATTAAGGTTGGAAAAGACCTCTAGGATCATCTAGTCCAACAGTCAACCCAACAACTCCATGCCTACTAAACCATGTCCTGAAGTGCCATGTCAACACGTTTTTTGAATTCCTCCAGGGATGGTGACTCCACCGCCTCTCTGTGCAGCCTGTTCCAATGCTTGACCACCCTTTCAGTAAAGAAATTTTTCCTAATATCCAATCTAAACCTCTCCTGACACAACTTGAGGCCATTTCCTCTCATCCTATCACTTGTTACCTGGGAGAAGAGACCAACCCCCACCTCTCTACAACCTCCTTTCAGGTAGCTGCAGAGAGCAATAAGGTCTCCCCTCAGCCTCCGCTTCTCCAGACTCAACAATCCCAGTTCCCTCAGCTGCTCCTTGTAAGACTTGTTCTCCAGACCCTTCACCAGCTGTCAACAGCATTAAAAATGAAGCGCTGCCTCTGGAAACAAGAGGTTCACTCCCAGGGGTGAGTCCCCTTGGCAGAGATGGAGAAGCATGGGAGATGCCCTGCTCCCTGTACTCTAGGTGGGTGATGCATGAACCATAGACTCTCAGCCCAAAAATCGATTCTTTGCCACCTTTAAGAGGTGGCTGCCCTGAACCTTTACCCTCATGGTATTTTCTCTCACATCAGTAAAACTGCCCACGGTGTGAGTGCTCAGGGAACGGGCCCATAATTAGCAACACGCTTCATTTCCAATTTTGCTTTTAGAGAAAATACTTATTGCTGGTGACCATACAATTAGTATTTCTGTTCCAGACCAGTTAATGACAACTTGACCAAAAGAATAAAGGGCAAAATTCGCTACAGTGTAAGAGAGCTCTGGGAGTTAAATACGCACTGCAGCAAATGAGGTGTGATGGCAGGCTGCTGCACAGCTTTGTTATGTTACAGCAAAGTCCAAAAATGACTTTCTGAAGTGCTACTAGGATCTGGGTCTGAATGGGTGAGAAAGGATTTCATTCCTGCCACTAAGACATTGTTAAAATAATAACAAAAAAGTCTTTTCACCCCAAACTGCTGACAGTTATCCTGTTATATATGTAACCCATTTTACAATTCCTGACATTCAAGATACACTTTTAGAACACTGAGAAGAGTTTCAAATTCAGTATTATTACTTGATTATTCCCTCGGAAGCCAACAACTGACCGTTGGGTCAGACTCTGCACCCTACTAATTTGTTGAAAATACCAGATGCTACCCTGAAAAGTTTAAAATCTGAGTCTAAGATGAGATGCTACAGGGATGCCCAGTTAAAGATAACAGGTGACAAGACTGGAAAAGGATGATTACCAGACAAGGAGTTGCTATCTGTTTAAGCTAGCATTATGTTTGATTCTATAGTCAATTTCTAAATGATGCTGCCAGATAAAGTAACTGATAAAATTAACGTTACAGTTACTAATGGCAATGTCTCTGTTTTCCCCTACAAATTTTAGAAGTGCGTGATCTTTATAAACCCTGGCTTTGCAACATCAGTGTTAATTAGAACTAACATTTTTAACAGTTAAGTAATAAAAAGAATAACATTGTGAAACTTGGGTGAAGCAATCACGGCAGGAATTGACAACAGTGAGCTGCCTAGTGTCAGTGCTTTTTAATTAAGGTTTGAGCAAAACTTTACTCAAGGGCTTAAATTTGTTTTAAATATGTTTTTAGAATTAGGCTCTTAAATCCACCCAGGCAACATTTTTTTTTTTAAGGATGTGGACCAATAATTTGGAGAATACTTTGGGGCAATCTCTTAAATCAGAAGGTTTCTTAATCAGTCCAACCACTCACAATGAGCATTTTTTTAGATTAATTTATTCTCCATTTCTGCTTGCAGGGAGGTATGATCATACCGTAATCACTGGAAATCTGGTAACCAATAATCCCAATCCAGCACAACACACCCCCCCCCCCCCCCCGAAGTAACCAGATGGGGGCTTTGATTTAGTGCACTACACAGCCCCAATGCACAACAGCAGAGGTTGCGAGGAAGGGAAGGTCTCCCTTGCTGGAGGATCACCCCTCCTTTGGGGGGATGGTTACACAGCTGAACGGAGCTGGTCCCAGAGCTTTACCTGATTGTCCCAGCAGATAAATGGCCGTAGGAGCCACTCGCCGCTGAACTGCTTCTGGAGTTGTTGATATACGCCACGAGAGAGTTTGGGGAGGTCCTGATCATTGTCTGGAGATCAATGCTGGCATCAGACAGTGGGGAGATAGACAGGGCTCGTTTTCGGCTTAATCTTGGAGTCACCCGTGGGCTTGAAAACCGGGACACTGTAGGAAAGAGAGACTTTGTCAGACAAAACCAGCGGGCTGCTCCCTTCCCACAGTGCGGCAGGAGGTGCTGAGACCTGCTGCACTTGTGACTGCTGTGGGATGTTCAGGAGCCGGGAGCAGCACGGAGACCAGCTACACTTTGATGGGAGGTTTCCTCTCTGCTGGGTGCTGAGTGACAGGGGTCAGGCAGCACTGTGAATGCCTGCTTGCTTCGCCCTCCTCGGGGGATAAACAGAAGCCTGTCCATCACTCCTCTTCATCGGCACTAAATTAACTTAAAATTAAAAGGGAAAAGGCCCTGCAAGGTTTCTGTGAGCACAGCCGTCCCTGTTGACTCGGTGGCAGGAGCAGCGGGCCAGAAAAGCCGCACGTCAGAGCCAGGGCGACTCTTGGAAATGGTGCACGCGCTTGTGCGCGGAGGGACCGGAAACCAAACGAGTGTGAGCACAATGCTGACCATCCAATTAACGAAGGAGGCGAGGCTCCAGGAGCCCCGAAAGTAAATTAAGAGTTTTAAGAAAATGAATTTGGCAGCTCAGCCACAAAGTTCAAGCTCTCCCCCTCCAAGGGGACCTGCCAGTGCCTGGACCCTATTAGCAATTGTCAATCATTCGGGCATGAAGTCATTTCCAACCCTGCCAGTCCTGTTTGTGGATCTGCAATACATGGCGAGTTACTACTGTATGAATTTGGCCTCCCCCAGAGTTTCAGCACTGCTAACTGGAACGACTGACTTCATCCAGAGGAAACTCTGCCCAGGCCTGACCCACCTCCAAATCTCCGGCGTGGTATGGACAGGAGCTGGGGATGGGTGATATCACAACGTTTCGTGATACCGGGGTACCAGATCCAAAGCCTGCCCGAACCCTAGCCCTGCCTGGAACGGCTCATCCCTCCAAAGAAATGAGAGCAACGTTTAGATTGCGTGTTTTTTAAAAAAAAGATTTCTAAGGGTAAAATATGCCACTCAGCCATGGGGTCCAGCTGGTAATCCCCATCATCCACCCAGGGGTGCAGGAGGGCTCAGCTTCTCCACCTCCTTCCCTTGATGAGCGCAGCACTGTATTACTACCTGGCTTTTCCAGCGGCAGTCTCCCCAGAAAGCTTGCCGTGGGTATACCCTATTAAACACTGTGAATAAAACAGTAACTTGCCCAGACAGGCAATATGAGCTATTTTCCACTAGTTGGTTGGACAAACTGATTTTGGTTGCATATAACCAAATGCAAGCCCAGCACTTTGCAAGAGCATAAACTCTCCGTCCTGACGACAGTGCTGGTATGTGAGAGGGTGAATGGGATGTACAAGGAGGTAAAATATATCCTGCCAGCATGACCAAATAGTTCCTTGATTTGTGTTGGCTTGCAGAAGTTTGTGTCAACATTTCCCTGAGACCAGTGGCTGGGTTGCAGTCTCCCAGTCTCCACATGACTCACCCATGTACCTAAGTGGCTCTGTCATTACCATGCCTGGGTGCTGTGTAATCAACGGGGTTTAGTACCACTGTCCCCTTATTACCCATAACGTCCCTTGTTGCACAAGACAAATGACTTACCCAAGGTCCCACTGGAAGTCCAAGGCTAAGCTGGTACTTGAACCAAGCACTCTTGTGACTTTTGTCCTATACCTAAGAAGCTTCAAGAGTTGCTAGGTGCAATACTGACAATATTGGGAATTTCTCCTAAAAATCAGGTTGTTGCACATCTGCTGAACATGTTCTTCTTATAGTATTTTGTATAACCACATTTTGCAGCCCCATGGGGCAGGGAGAAGCTTGAAAACACGACTTTAGGATCAGGTAGCAAACAGAAAGAACACACAGGTCTGTAAAAATCACCTCTTGAGTGTTAAAGCTGTCCCATGATTTGGAGGGACTAGACTCAAACTTTCCTAACGCTTGCGGCTGGCAGTTTCCAGCCCTGTTCTGCCGTGGTGAGTGGCACTTCCCTCGGGAGCTGGAAAAGGAGCAACCGGTTTGTAAAGGCACTATGGATGCAAAACCAAAATGAGCGAACAAACTCCCCTCAGCAAAGGCTGGCCCTGCCTAAAGGCTGGAGTGGAGCATTCCCAAACTTCACACCTGGTTCGTGAAATTTTGGCCCTGCCAGAGCCCTGGACCAAGCAACTTGAGGGTTGCCTGTGTCTAGATCATAATGGTCAAAACTGTGCTCTGTCTGCAACACATTAATGTATGGATTTGAACTAATTAAACTTTTTCTTTCTTTTCCTTTTTCTTTTTCCTTTCTTTTTTTCTTTTTTTCTTGTCCTGACTATAAGGCATCTTGATTCAATACATGGGCCATGGCCTGGGAAGACCTGGGTGCTGTTCCCAGTCCTCCCCAGACATACCTCCTTGAGCAAGTTGATGCTTCTTTCTGTGTCCCTATTTCCCAGTGTCATCTGTTTAGATGAGCTCCTTTAGATAGGGTTTGTGTTTTATTCTGTGTGTATTGCACCTAGTGCAATGGAGCTCCATCTCAGATGAGTTGTCAGTGTTTCTGTCCTACAAATAATATGCGTCTTTCCAGATATAGATATTGTTTTCTGCATTTGCATTCCCACAGTCTCCTCCTTCTCTTACAGAAGGAAGCAGGCCAGATTTGACAGTCATATTTATCTCTGTTACTCCCACACCTCAAGGGAGATCTGTTTATTAATGTGCCACTTCCCTTGATAAATTACTAAATAGAAAGAAAAGCCTTGTACTCATTTCTCGTTGTTCCTTCCCATGATTTATGTCCACAGTGCTGGTTCAGCCATTGGTCGCCATTAATTTGCAGAGGGAAGAAGTCCTGATGTCCAACAGAAACCTGGGTTTTCACAGTGCATCCAGCGTGAGCACCCCTCCCCGCTGCACGCAGGTATGTCATTTTTTCCCCGTGTAAAACTCTGCTAGAAGCTGTCAGATTTGCAAGCTCGCCTGGGACTTCTCCAGCCCAAAACCAGTAATATGCATTGCGTTACCGTCCGCTCTAATTTAGATCCTGTGAGTACCGTGGGCAAGCCTCTTAGGTCTTGTGGGCTTCCAGGGAAAGCTGTGACCTAAAATTGTGCTATGGATGAACAATTCCTCTCTTCTCAATGACAGCCTGCACAAGGTGCCCAGGAAGGGAAGTGTCTGGGAAACGGAAAAGGAGTTTAACTACACAAAGAAGCGCTCACCAGTGCATATAGGAGGAGGGAATCTTTTCAAAATTATTATTCAAGAGCAGATTAGCAGCACCGGGATTATTCTTAATAATAAAATGGGCCTGACCTAATCCTCTGAACTGAGGACACTGAGCACAAATGTTAAATGATACCAGGCAGCAGCAAAGATAAGCATTAGTACAGCTGTACACATAGGCAAGGTGTTCGATACAGGCTGACCGACTGCCACTTGAATACATAAGCAAAATCCTCTGTTGCCTGAGGTCCAGTGATGTTTCAAAGGAAAAACCACATACAACTTCTTCAGCAGTGACTGTGCCCAGAGAAGTAAATGAAGGCGGGATCCATTTTTCAGACACAGAGACGAAGAGCCTCGGGAGGATTTATCACTAGCACTCCCCCTCTCATCTCCCCTTCAAAAATGCTGACCTATCAAAATGAACAGGGTTAGTTTTAAGACTTTCTTGATGTTTGGAAAATATGTTAGGGGAAGAGTTTCCACACTGTCAGAGTAGCCCCTTCAACACTCTCAAAACAAAAACAATCTGGTATTTTTATGTTGTTGTTCTAAAAGATGTTTTGTTGAGAAACATAAAGTCATCATAGGTTAAAATGAATTTGAAAAGGTCACAAATTGAAATAAAAATAGGAAAATATTTTAAAATTAATTCCACTCATCTGCTAGAGTTTCAATTTTTAAAATTAATTTCTCTGTGCCTCTCTGCCTCAGATGGAGACCTTTATTACCTTCAGTTTCTTTCCCTTTAATACTTCTGAGAGATGGGAAAACTCTTTCTCACCCAGAAGAAGTGATGGGCCAAAGCCCACAAGCAAAACAAGAAACAAGACAACTCCATGAGGTACTCCGTTTCACTGCCTCCTCTGGTGTTCAATAATATTTCCAGCCAAGTAGATTTACAGCATGCCCAGGGTGGGTGTTCTTTGGTTGTGGCTCTTCCCGTATCAATTTGCTCTGCTACTTCTACCTCTCATCTTGAATAAACATGTATCAAAGCCAGCAGATGCTTTCCATTGACTGCCATGGACTTTGGGACATGGAATATATATGAATTTAAAAGCTGACCTACAGACATCCCTGTTTGAGCTATCTCATCTTTACTTCCAAACTAATTCTTTCCTACTGGGAAAACATGCTATGTTTATGTGCTCATTTTTGGATATATTAACAGCTTGGTTTTTATTTATTCGGTGTATATTAAAAGAATCGGCTCTGAATGGAAGAAATTTGATTTTTTGTTGTTTTTGCAAAAGCTAAAGATACCTGCTTAGAATTCAAAACTCTTTCAGATTTCAAGCAACAACAAAAATATCCTTTGGCCTGAAGTAAGACACAGGAAATTTTAAGCCAAAAGACTGTCCCCGTCTCCTTACACTCTCAGAGTTAGGAGGAGATTAAAACAGAGATGTAAAGTGGTGAACGGAAGGGTGCAGTAAAGATTAAGCCCAAAGCTCTGGGCATTGGCGATAGTGGATGGCAGTCCATGAAGGTCAATAAAAAATTTACCATGGCCTTTGCCCCCTGCTGCCTCTTCTTACAGAAAGTCAACTCCAGATACATTTTATAGTGTTTTAACTGGAGCACACTGGCCCTTCCATACTATTTCATGCACAGACCCAGATACACTGGCTGTCACAGTCTCAGGTCTACACGCTAGAGAATAAAAACAACCCATGTATTTTAAAAAAACATTTTAAAACTGCCTGGAATAACTTTTCAGTAGAAAAAGCTTGACTTTAAAGCAGCATTATTTTTCAGGGTAAATGTAAATGCCACAGCTCACAACTGAAAGCCATTTCTCTCCTGGAGGGATTTAAATATCCCATTTCTAAACTAACAAGAATTCAAGGCTGAATTTTTAAGTGACACTGGCCACATCTGCGAAATGTCCCAGCGTGGTCCTCCAGCCAGCCTAGAGCTGGGAGGAAAGTTCAAATTTCTTGGTAAAAAGCTAAAAGTTTCCTTGGTGGTTTCCTACAGGGTCTACGAATTATCATATCCATGGGTTGCTCAGAAACTGGGATTTTCTTCCCCAGTTTAGATTTATCCACGACAGGCCAGCGACGAGCCAAATGGTCAGCCTCTCATTTTTACACGTGCCAGCTTGCGGTCTGACTCCCGTGGCTCTCCCAGCGCTGTCGTGCTAGGTCAGGATCAGACCCCGCGGGGCTCGTGTGGGAGACGGGAGCAGAGGTTCCTGCTCCGACCACTCGCCATGGCTGTGGTCCATCAGAGGTACATTAGAAGAGATGGTTTTCCTGGAGGGAGATTTCAGACCTCCGTATTGCATTAGAAATAGTGGCAGCAAAGCCCTCCTGAAAGGAAATGCCAGGCACTCAGTGGGAGCTCCTTCAGGGCAAGGAAATCTCAGCCATCTCTTTACCAACAAGCATGTTGCTGTGATCTCGACTGCAGAGGGACATCGGGGGAATCTGCTTCCAAACGGCTGAGCACGTAAGGCAAGTGGGCTGCAGATGGCTCACGCCCCTCCTCACTGAAACGCGGCCCGAACCACCTCTTACCCTGCATCCCCTGGCCAAGCCCCGGGATAAATACAGCATTATCAAAATGCTCCCTCTTCCTGGCCGCTCACCAAGAAAACTCCACCCAAAGCGTACAGAAATATCCCCCTCCTCCCGTCATCAGATTAAATCCAAGGGCGGCATAAAAACACAGGATGATCCCTTAATCAATAAGCAGCAGCAATAAACTACAAACACTCTTCGCATAACCAGTTCCTTATTCCCCTCTCCCCTTCTGCAGCGGCAGCACACGTCTTACTTAGACTGCAGCAGATGCTGGACATTTGTTCTGGCACCAGACGCTGTCCTGGGACCCTTCTTTCTTCCCTCCCCGGGCCTGATCAACTTTGCAGTTCAAGGAATACTAATGCCTCCCTCAAATCCTCGCTGAAAGACAAGGCTGCATTCTTCTACTCCCAATCCACAAGGTAACTGTTTAGACGACCCAACTTGCATATGTAAATTGAATTCTTTAGAAACCAGAGTGCAGCGGGATTCCAGACAGAGCGCTTATGGGATGCTCTGGGACTTTTTCTCTCTTCTGCACATATTTTTCTGGGGAGGAAAACAGCATTGCTGGCTAGAAATGGGTGGGAAATAATTTCCCATTCTCTGAACCTTTTCTGAGATTTCAGCAAGTTTCCATTCTGTGCTGGGACAAAGAAAACAACAAAAAAAAGATCTTTCAGAGGTTTTAAGGAAGTGACTACAGGGCGCGCCGTCTGCCCGGAGCAGCCAACAGCTGGCTTGTTTGGGAAGTCATCTTCGATCCAGCATATCCAGCCTTCAAACCCAGAGCTGCTGGTCCCTCAAGCCCCAGGCGAGGCACTTCTTTCCTGGGACGCCGTGAGGCTGGGCTCTCTCTGTCCATCCTGATGGAGCAGTCACTTCACATAAACCTGCTGGAGGGGAGTCCTGAGCTCACCTCTCACAGGCACACGCCTGCTGACGGCAGTAACCACTGGCCTGCACTGCCAGCCCTGCTCCTTACCCTGATGGCTATTAAATCATTTACTTGAGTAGAAAGGCTCCAACAACACTGACTGAAAGAGGCCAGTGAAGCTGAATCACTGTTTGACTTGGGGGAATAAAGTCCTGCTTGATGATTTGCCCACGTCCCAAGCAACTGCGCCAGCTGCTAGCCGGTTGGCTCTCCTGGGCTGAACAAAGCCTTTTCCCAGTTAAAAAGCTGGTTGTGATCAAGACATTAGTGACTGCCATGCACCAGGCAGCAAGAAACAGGGCAGGGATCCCCCCTCTAGCTCCATAACTGGATGAAATGCCATGACAGCACTGCAGGGTCATCCCTGCTGTCAGTAACTGTAAGGTTGCACAAACGCATCTATGCAGCCCTCCTGACCTGAGTGACTACCTCTGTGCAGCACCGCTTGGACCTAAGTTGAACTCAAAACCTTTTTCACCCATTCCCTGACTCAGTACGGACAACCCATGCACACTTTTGACACTGCAAACAGAAGTGATGGATTTAAAGCTTATCTCTGAAAGTCCTTACTCTGAAGATCAGGGCCTTGGTTCCTAGAGCTGCCACTTGCCACTGCTCTGCTCGCTGATGATTTGATCTTTCTCTTCGGGGTCTCCAGTGATGAAACAGCTTTGCTTCGTACAGTACTTTGAGACCTTCTGATGTACAGGGCTATAACAGTACAAGCGTCAAGTCAGTCTGGATACGCTCCACTTGAGAGCAAATGGCACCTCCTGAAGGGCTGAGGGTAATCACCCTTGTGCTTAGGAAAAAAAAAGGTCGGATGCACTAAACATGCTCAAAAAGTTGTAGTCATCTCCAGGTTCATCTGTGCTCCCTACCAGTCTTTACTGCCCCAGGGATGCTCTTGTGCAACCATTCTGCCACCTGGAATAATCTACCATGTGGCACCCACTTCTAGAAGATAAATGCAAAAGATAGTTTTGAGCTGGTGAATAGATCCTGTAAATTAGTCTCAAAAGTGTCCCACCAGCAACGCTGACACATTGGAAAGCAGTTAACTTTTGATTTAAAAGTGTAGGCTTTCCAGAAAATTGATTTAAGCCTGGATTCAAACTCCATTCTTGGATTTAGAGTCCCTGTTTGAATGACAGAATGAAACAGGACAGCTAGCTGAAGGGTTATTTAGTCTCCACTGGCATTGGCCTGAAGACCCCAGCAGTCTGGTTCATAAAACTTAAATTTGGTCTACTTTAGTGGTTTAACTACTTCTAGCTGCACAGTGAAAACCCCGCTAAAGAGATGCAGCTCTGGGGCACCCTAGCTCAGTCACCACTGAAACACTCAGCAGACCTGACACATGGCTGGTACCAACCAGCTGACACTGATGCCCTAGACCCTAGACACCTGATGGGATGAAAAAACACTGACAAACACGGAGGCATTGAGAAATCCTCCAAGAAATGTAATTACAGCAACCAGAAGAGCCCAGGTATGTTTCTGTGGAAGAACTACCATACCCAGTGTCTACAGCTCCCATGGACCTGCAGATGTTTGGAGGTGACGTGACACTGAATAGGCCAGTTTTAATATACACTTATCTGCTTCTTTTTCTTTTGCAGGTGCCAGTGTTATCACAGATGTGTGATAGGGTTGCCTGTGGTTTGACAGGACCTACCTGCATTTTCAGCAAACTAATTCTTGTAAAGTTCTTATGTTCTGGGGCTCTCTGAGAAGACAAGGGCTCTCTGAATGAAAGATGCTGTGAGGTGGTGACTCATTGGGGTTTTATGTATGCTACTGATATTCTTGTCTCAGAAAAGCACCATAAGAGGATGCTTTATTAAATTATCTGTTCAACTATTTACTTAGTCCCCGCTGATTTAAATTTTTGAAATAACTTTCTAAAATGAGAGGGAGACTCTGGTTCCTCAGCCAGTGTTTCAGAGCCGTCCATTTCAGCCTCCTTCTTGGTAATGTACAATTCTCTCTTCTCTCTGGCTGATGGATAAACCCAAACATGTAGACTGCTGCTCCTTTTCACATTTTTAAAACAGTAGCCTTCCGGTGTCTCATGTCATATCCTCATGACGTTTGAAAGTTTTCATCTCAGAGCATGTGAAGGCCCAGAAAAGGCTTTCCAGTTACTCATGAACAAAGCTTTACTGAAAGATCAAAATAAATGCTTGGCAAGCCCTGGCTTTCCAGTGAGTAATGGTTATGAGCTTGGCTGCATGAAACCAGGACCTTTGATACGTGATTTACTCTAGAGCTGTTTTCAGGAGAAGGCAAGCAGGAAGAGAGTCTTCTGCCAAGGGGAGTATCTCAGACAACTTCAGATAAAGACTGATCTTCGGCAAACCAGAGGATGGGCGTCTTGGTGTGCCGAGAGTCAGCCTGTGCTAGCATGAAAACAGTCGTGTTTGCTTCCCTTACTGGCTGTTTATCTGGCAATTCAGTGAGGCACCGCTGGTCAGAGATGGACTAATAAGGAGGCAAGGAGGAAGGAGTCTTGTTCATGAGCCCGAGGAGAACTTGGCAGGGCTAGTTTGCACCCATCTGCTATAACCACAGACATTAACCCTTTGGAGGGAAGACAGAGCAGTCTTACTGACCAGCTGCTTTGTAGCAGAGAAGCTCGGAATATATTTTGGGTGTTAGAGGCAGGTTGGTACCAAGAAGCATGTGCTCTCCTTTTCAGACTAGGATCCAGCTTCCCCATCAATCTAGGAATTGGCAGCAGAAAATGACTATTCAGGTAAAACTTCCGCAGCAGCTGCAGACGAGAAATTGTTTTTTCATTAGAAATATCTATAAGCCCCTATCACTGAACAGCCAGAGCAGCTTTTATCATTCTAAACCAGTCACTTTATGAAGCAGCAAGACCGCAAAGTCTTTCATCTTAAAAGCTCAACAACAGAAACTTTGAAGCGGTAATGAAACGATGTAGATCTCCACTCCAAAAATTATAATGGTCCACAGGCAAATCCAAAGGCAGCCCAGAAAACAGAACCCAGTATCTGAAAGTCGAGCCGAGATTTCTCTTTCTTGCAGCAGAAATAATCCCCAAACTGCCCTCTGTAATATCTGTGCAACCCCAGTTCTTACAAGATGTGGCATGAAGTGAAAGGAAAGAAATTTCTAACGGCTCTAAAAATCACTTGGACCTCGGATACGTTTCCACATAGATTTTACCCATCTCACCAGGGCAGCGGTCAGGCCGCAGGGGTGACTCAGCACCGCAGCACCTAACATGATTTTATTTCTTCATTTAGCCAGGAGCCAGAACTTTCTGGGCTTATAATGCCTGATACTAGCATAAATACCACATTCCTGCAATTTTTTTCTCCTGCAAAGTACTAACATATCCTCTCCACCATGGCTCCCTGTTAACATATTTCTTCTCCTTGGGGACCTGAGAGGTCCCAACCGAGATGAGGAGTCCATCGTGCCGAGCACGGCTATACATGGAAATGGCCAGCCTTTGCCCCAGACACCAACCAGGCTAAACCCAGGGGCAGACAGGGTGGGATGGGGAGCTGGAGCTCGCCCCCAGGGAGGGTACGGTCACCCGCAGCCAGGGCAGCTGGTCCTGCCTGCCGGACCAGCCCACCTCCTACCTGTGCAGCAGCCATGCCATCCTCCCAAAGAGGCCACAATGTACGTATTTCAAATTATGTATATTTTATACATATATATGAAACAAGGAGACCTTTTAAGCCAGAAACTATAGTGCAACGCCGGTGAGTTTCAGCAGGGCAGAGGGACCACGTACAGCAACCTCCACCTGGAGGACAGCCCCATCCATCTGTCCCAAAATTTCAGCCATGCCGGGGAGGACCCAGACCACTACTCACCGTCGACGGGGCTGAGGTAATCGTGGAGGTGGGCTGTGCTGGCTGCTCCCCCGCTCTGCATCAGGAGGTCCCCATAGGGGTTTGGGTGGCCGGCCATCAGCGTCATTTGGTGGTAGTAGTCAGCAGGGTTGGCTCCCGGTGGCGGCGGGGGCAGCCCGAAGACACCTCGCTCCTTCAGGTGCTCGTGAGCCACTGCCGGAGCCGCGGGCAAGGAGAAAAACATGGGGAGAAGGTTCCCACCGCAACGTTAGACCTCGGCGCTGACGTTGGCGGCCCCGTCTCCCCCCGCGCCCCCCACCAGCCCCGGCCGCACAGCTCCACGTAGGGCTCTCATGACGTGTGCTTGGGCGTGCTTCTGCGGACAAAAGAAACTAAGCTGGGGCCTCTGCATTCCTCCATTTCCGCAAATTTATAAACAATCTCTCGTTCCCCCTTCTAATAATCCTCCCGTTCGGACGCAGCCGGCACCCCAGGGAGGGGGGAGAGGGCCCAGCCTGCCGGCAGCAGTAACCCTGTCAGCATTAACATCCCTGCCTATTAGGAAGGAAAGACAAATGCGGCCCAGTTCCCGATAGCAGCGCGAGGAAATTAAAGCCAAGGTCTAATGCATAGAGTAGGTTTAGTGTCTGGCAGCATAAAACCATTTTGGCTGCCAAAGCCAATTATGCTCACTTTCTCCCAGCTGTAATTTTTCAAACCTGCCTCCCCACCCGCTTGCCCCATTAACTTATTTACCACTGCCTTAAAAAAAAAAAAAAAGAGAATAAAAGGAAAAGAAAAGCAACTCAAAACGCAATGCCTTTTTTTTGTAGCAAATAACGAAACTGGCTTAGGAAGGGGAAGATGGGGCAGAGCACACGCGCATCAGCCATCAGTCCTCTCCGCGGCAGGCGGCTGGGAGTTTGGATGACGTTTTGGGGGAGGGAAGAGGACGCATGCATCTCCCCATCACCCTCGCGATGTTTTTTTTTAGCCATAGAAGATGGTTTTATACTGCCAGACACTAAGCCGGGGGCCTTGGCACTCTCTGGTGCACTTGGCTTTGCGGCGGCGAAGGGCTGCTTGTCCCCACAGCAGCTCGGGAGCTGGGAGATGCTGGGGTTTGCCGGGTGTGCAGAGGCTGAGTCCCCAAACCCCAGCTGCTCCCTGGGCACTGAGCCAGCTGCCTGCAATCGTGTCATGAAGCACTTCTGATGAAGTAAGTCACAACTTGCACCTCCTCAAACGAAAGCAGAGTTGTGCATTTTCCCCTTGCCCTGCTTGGCCATTTTTGTCCCCAGCTCCCCAGCACGGGGTCTGCCGGGGCTCGGAGAGCATCACCACCTCCGCGTGCACCCAGTGCCAGCTCCCCGCACGCCCTTGCCTTCTCCCGAAAGCTGCTACTGAGCAGCTCAGGAGTAAGGAGGAAGAAAGTACAGCCCCTCTCCTTCACCCAGGAGCCATCCTGCCCCGAGACACAAAGCCAACAGGGGATAACCCAGCCAGCATTGCCTCATCTCCGCAACATCAGTCCCAGCCAGGCCAGGCAGCTGGAGCGACTGTGACCCTCTTTGGGGGAAGCAGGGCTCCCGGTAGACACATAAGAGCAGGGAAGCTCGTAAGAGAGCTGAGAGCGCTGCAGAAAGGAACGTACTTTAAGCAAAATATTTATAATATGATCCAGCGGTAATAGCTATTCTCACGCTCTGCTTTCTCAGTGCAATGATGCAAAACAAATGTGTAGTTAAAGGGGGTGGGGGGGGAGAAAAAAATACAGCTCTCCTACTTCAGAGAGCAGCTGCGGAGCCTTTGCAGCTGTAAATCCCCGGGTTTTAGGGAATTTCAGTGCTGGTGAGCTACAAAATCACTGCAGTACCAGTAGCACAGCGTCTTACCGTCGGCCGGGCTGAGGCCCCTGGCAGCGGAGATGACGGAGAGCGTGGGGCTGCCGTGGACAGAGCGGAGGTAGTGCTCCATGTGGGGTGCCACGTAGGGGTGCGGCGGGCTGAAGGGCGACTCGCTGGGCCCGGCGGGGTGCGGAGACAGGCGGATGAGGGAGATGTCGGAGATGACGGGGCTGCCGCTCAGGGGAGGAGGCCTGGGAAGGAAACAGAGACACGCCATCACTCACAGCATCCCCAGTGCAGGCATGGCTGCCTGCTGCCCTTCTCCCTCCCACCCCACCACCTTCGCCCATGAGGGAGGAGGTTGAGGACATGGTGGGAAAAAACGCCCCTCTTGGCATACGCAGGGCCTGAAGCCAGTGCAAGCTTCCCGTGGACCCGCACCCGCATTGCACTAAACACCTATTTCTGCAACGTGGCTCACCCCAGCGTGGCTGCCTTGAAAAGGGGCATGAGCTGCTTCAGGCACCACCTGTGCACGCAGGCTGCGTGGAGCATGCCCGCTGCTAGAGATCTCACCCCGTCTCCTTGCACGGAGAGGCTGGCTGCATGAAGATGTTCGAGGCGAACCCGGGGTTTGCAAGCTCCTCGCTGCCCCTGGGTATCCAGAGGTTTAGTGCTGCCGCATGCAGACGAAGCCCCGGACAGGGCTGCCTATGAAAGGATGCAAAAGGTGCAAGGAGTACTTATACGATCTGGAGGCGACGTGCTTTGCTTGGCCCAGCATGCATGGCTCGGCCAGCGCCAGCGGAGCAGCCCTCCCCGCCTGCGTCCATCACGGCTTGCACAAGCCTCTTTGACAGGTCGGCGGTACGGTTCAGAGGGCAAAAGTTCAGGAGAGGTTTTATTGCATGCTTTCTGGGGGCCACCTCTGTTAAATCCTTCAGATCTTCCTCAGGCCAAGTGTTACCTGAGAAAGAAGTCAGTAAATGCCGAGGGATTCAGCAGGTAACAAAAAAACCCCCCTCACAGGCATGTTTCAGCACTCGAGCAGTTTTCTCAGGGTGAGCAAAGATGGAAGAGAAAGTGCACGGACATCTCCCAGACATGTCTCCTACTGTACCCTCCAGCCTCTTAGACAAACCGCAGAGGGTGCAAGGAGGAGAGGAAAAGTTACACACCCTGACCTGATAAGCAGAAAATCTGAGCTAGACAGCAAAAGAGGCAGAGCTGTCATTAGGCAAAACGAAAGAGCAAAATCTGCTTTGCATTAGCACTCTCTGAACTCACAGACCGCTGGAAGCAGAGCTGGTGTGGAGACGCAGGTCACAGCGGGGACGGCGTTCGTCCCTGGCTAGGTGCTTTTGCAAAGTCGAGGGAGATGGATGTGCACCCCATGGGGCTGCACCCTGGGCACAGGAGACCATGCGAATTCAGGGTTTCAGAGGTCAGGGACCTGGGACACGGGCCGAGCTAAGGGATAGTATTACAAAGGTCCTTCCCTAAGAATATCCAAATACACCATTAGCGAGTGCACGTAAGATCCATCCCTCCATGCACAGACAACCACAAACACAAGGGTCTGAACAGTTTAGGCATGCCACCTGCATCTCAGGATTGCGGTCCCACCCTGCCTTATCAACAGTTCAGGTGCATTTTAATTTATTTGTAATCCTTGCATATCAACAAAACCACACAGAAATGTAATATAAGCTTTGCAGACTTATTCAGCAGTTTACAAGCATGTTTGTCTTTGTTTGATCTTCCGCGTGTTTCTCTGTCTTTCTGATAAATTAGTAAACCTTGTGGCTTTTTGAACACTTTCTGCTGATGGGTAGTAAATTAAATGCCTTTTAAAATATTTATAGTTCAAAGTACTTTCCTGTAGCAATACACTCCGTGGCTCACTGGTGTGAAATACAAGGCAGTGAAAACCTATCAGATATAAAGGACTTGCGGAGATGCAGTGCCACCGACACACACACACGCTCGTCGGACCGAGACCGGGGTTTCGCTAGAGGAACACCCACCAGCATCGAGCCTGTTTTCTTTTACAGCACTGAAAGACAAACTTATGATGGCATGGCTATTTCAGACCTCATAACCTCCCCACCTGCATCGCTATGGCATTTTGTTACCAAAATTATGGGGCGACCGAAGTCCCTCTCCGAGTCACTCTCCGGTGCCTCTCGCCATGACGTCAGCCACGGTGGCGGCAAGCTCGGGAAAGCTGCAGCCGAGGCCGCCAGGGCTGGTTTCTGTCGAGGCTGCTAATAAAGGCGGCTGAGCACGGAGCCGACCAATTTATTTCTATTGGGGAGGAGGGAGAAGTGAATCAAAGTCTCTGTTCCAGATTTAGTTTCAATTCATTTCTAATAATCTCCACCGCCTCATCTGGAAAAAATGAAACGGGATTAAAAAAAATGATGTCATTAAGAAAACATCTGACTAATTTTTCTTCTAACGAAGACTTAATATAAGTGAGGGGGGATGTAAATTAAAAGCAGCCCCAATCTTCCCTGGGCCACAGAGCCTGCCTTAATACATAAGCCATGAAAGAAGTTTTCTTACATATACAATAAGTTCCCTCTTTCATCAGTACTCACAGCTTCTCCCAAAAGGGTTGTGAACTTCTTTGATGCAGGCTTGAAACTATGTATTACCAGGTTTACGAGCCTTTGGAGCCTCCGCTGATCAAACTGTGAGGCCGGCATCTAAAATGTGTATAACAATATGAAGGGTTTGCTGTTCATTTTCTCTCTGCTAAATTGGGCAGAAATGCTGGAGTCCCTCAGAACAGGAAAACTCCACCCTGGCCAAAAAGGTAACACTGGGAAAAAGATCAAGAATTCACCCAAAATGCATGCAGCTGGAGACCCGGGCGGTGTTTCAACATGAGGCTGACCATGTGCGTAAAGACCAGGTTGGCGAGCAGGCTTCTCCGTACAGCTCTGCTTAAAGCCTCCCCTTGCCACATCTCTCCATCTGTGGACTAGGACAGCCCTACTCCCAGCCACGTCTGGCTCCTGTAAGCCCTCCCAGGCAGGGATCACCTCTCACAGCTGTACACCTACAATTCTAGCAAAGCACCATCCCATGGCACAGCACGTCCCCAAATAACGTGCCTTCCAGTAGCTGCCCACCAGGAATGACTCACTTGGCTGGAGGGATCCTCTGCTCCTAACTCCCCCAAAAGTTTGATTTTTCCCCTTTTTTTCCAGTTGTGCCACAGGCATTATTTCTTATCTAATTCCCAAGCCCCAGATTGTGCCATCGCATCGGCACTCTGCAAATACACAGCGAGAGGCAGCCACAGCCTCACAGGTTTGCTCCTAGACTGGCAAAGGGACAACAACTAGCTGCTGCTTTTCAGCGGCAGTGGCTTAAATGGGGGAGGCAGGAAGCAATGCTGGGGGACGGTGGTTCTGCCCCCACGCCCAGCTCACCTCCCAGGCAAGCGGGGCTCCCCACCCCTATGCCCCGAACCCCGCAGCGGGACCATCTCCAGCTTGGTGCGGTGAACCAGCATGTGTAGTGGTGCCACGGTGCCAGAGCGGGGTTTCTCGGTGTGTCCGCAGGGCTCCCTGCCCAGACCTCTGCTATCCGTACATCACCCCCTGCTCCCTCCCTGGACCCTGAGGATGGCACGAGGAAAACACCCCAGCGCCGGGGGGAGAGCTCCCGGCTCTACTGAAGCCAATGCTGTAAAAATCTTGCTGTCTGCAGCAGGACGAGGGACTTCACCTGACCGTGTGTATTTCTGAAGAAACTGGGATTCTGGTTTTCAAATAGGCTAAGGGAATTGGGTGTCCAAACGCCATTAAATTTAATGGGAGCCAGGGGCCTGTTTTCCCCGTGGCTCCGGCGAGAAGCCCAGGCTCTATAATTAATGCTCAGGACTCGTAGAGCAATTTGCATCTCCGACGAAGCACACGAGCCCGGATTCATTTCCTCCCCCACCCAGGAGAGGCTCTCCCTTCCCTCCTCTCCAACAGACACTGAGGTGGGGGAGACATTACCTGACCCCACCGAAGGGCTGCGGGGCCTCATGGTGGGCTGGGGGCATGCACGCTGCTGGAGGCTTTACAGAGCAGGTCTTTACTGGTGCAGTGGATAACTGTCCTGGGAGAGCAGAAATCCTTGCACGATTTACCTGGCTCCAGCCCCCTGCAGAGCGGGACCGTGGGACAGCGGGTACACGCAGCAGCGGAGGAGCACGACCGGCACAAGGAGAGCCACCAGCATCTGAGATGTGACACACGCTGCCAGCGGGACACTAGGAGGTTTTTGGTGGTTTCCCAGGGGCTGGTCACTCCTTGACGGTCCTTCACCGGGGAAAAGAGATCTGCTTAACTTTCCTGCCACCTGGGTTTTGCTGAAAGGAGCACCAGCTTGTCTGAAGCTCCACAGTCTCATCCCAAAGGCTGGGGGAAGGAGCTGGTAGTTTTTCTTTGGAAAGCGAGGCAAAAAAATTCAGCCCATGGTTTTCAGTGAGGTGGACCAGCGTGTCCCTGCGTGTGCCTCGGAGCCGGGCAGGCACTTGCCCCCGATGCCGCTCTTACAGGAGGTGTGTGCGTGCTGTGCTCGGTGCATCGCAGCTGGACACAGCGCTGAGAAAGGATCCTCGTGGTCCCATGGCAGAAGAGCAGCATCATCTCTGAGGAGCTGGGCTGGGCTCCCGGAAAGAGAAACCCCTCAGGGACTGGCAAAACCAGTGCTGGCTGCTATGAACAGGGCCTTGGGGTGACTTCTTCTCATCCTGCTCTCCCCTGCGGTCATGCACCAGCAATCCCAAAATCTTGTGTGGTGGAGATGCTGCGTGCAGGTCTGGAGCCTCTGCAAGGGCACCCAGCAATGACTGCAACAGTTAAAGAAGTTGCACATTTCTGAAATAATCTCCATCAGTTAAATAAAACCCAGAAAAATGGAGACAATTAAGCAGCACTAATGTCCCATGACTAGTCTAAATTAATACTTACGTGCCAAATATATTCATTCAGCAGAAAACAAAGGGCTGAATACTTTTCCATATGCTTAATGGAATATGGAGACTTGCAGGCAATTGTTTTGCTGTACAATAAAAAAACTGCATAGCTGCTACACAGAGATGGAAGCTAGGAACAGAGCTGCTCATGGGGAGGGGTATCATAGCCTGGTAGAGTTTTACTATAAGAAAAAAGCTTTTAAAGCCAACAATCCCCTCTAAACCCCACATAAAAATCCTTGCTTTTGTTTTGTTTTAAATAAAACTTCCTGGCCTGGTTTTTGCAAGTCCTCTGTACCCAGAACACCACCCAAAGTCCGCACAAGCTGGAGGAGAGCCATATGGATGCCCAAAAAAGGGACCGCACTCGTGGCAAACACTCTACATATGGGATGCCAAAGCTGTATCCAGCAGGAAACCTAAAAAGCCCCAGGATTCATGCTAAAAGATTCAGTCTAAACATCTCTCGTCAGCCCCTCAACTTCACCTCTGTTTATTTCTGATTTAAAGTCCCTTACAACATGAAGAGCCAGAGGTCGCGACACTTGTGCGATACCCTCAGAATTAAACCCTGCAAGGTCCCTCAAAACAAGGTACCTTTCAGAGGTCAAACTTGGGCCACAACTATCAAATTCACGTGGTATTCGATCGTTCACAAAGATTTCCCCCCTCCCACTTTTTTGGCTCAGAGAACAGAGGATGCGTCGGGAGGAGCGGCACGGAGCTGCCTTGCAGCCGCCTCTCCCCGCCAGCCACTGCCAGGGAGCGCGGGCAGCCTGGTGATGAGGCGACGGGGAATCACTCACGCTTCCCAGCTCTCCCGGCACTGCAACAAGTTGATAATTATCCAGTAAAGTGACCTGATGCTCTAATATAGGGCTATCGACTTGAAGACGCCAGCTTATGAGTCCCTCTAGGAAGAGATCGGGTTGGGGACCCAAGAGACATCACTGCTAACTCCCAGCCCTCCCCTGTTGGGATGCTCAGCACAATTCATTTTATTTCTTTTTCCTGTATTTTCTCAGCTCTAAAATGGGGTTAATAATATCTTTTTCCATACCCACAAAGGTGAATATTCTAGAAAATGAGAGCTACCTTTGCTAATTCAGCAATTAATGCACTCACTTATAAGAAGCTGTGAAGCTGGACAAAAATTGCTAAAGCTTCTCCGCAGAAATTTAACAGGCATGCTTTGAGCAGTTCCTGTTTTCTCCTTTCCCCTCAAAAATGGCTCTGAGGCATGGAAAGCATGAAAAATAAAAAAGATATTTTAATAGCGAGGGCAAGTTCCCATTAGATGGGTTTATGGAGGGAAGTGGTAAATTCAGTGCTGTTGCAAGACTTTATGGCAAAACTAGGTGTTTTTCTAAAAGATGGGCTCTAAGTGTACTGCAAGGTTTGGAGTTTTAATAGTAGGAAAGAGTAATTTCTCCCACTGTAGAAATCAAAGGGGGGAATCCTATGGCCAGTGTCACGGATATCAGATCAGATAACTGCGGTAATTCCTTTGGGCCTTAACAGACAGAAATCTCCGGATATGAAATCCCTTATTTGTGGATTTGTGGTTCAGGCACTGCTTTGAGAAGAATTTAAGTAGACATTATGAAAAATCCTACCATGCATCCATCAGCAATGGTAGCTGTCTAAATACCTTTAAAAATCATGCCTTAAAGTCTAATCTCGTACCACTGAAGTCAAAGGAAACTCTGCCACTGATGGCAGGAGCAACAAGAACAGCCTCCAATTCACCGATTCCTGTTTTCCATCTGCACCATGGAAACAGTATCGTAATCTAAGGTGGGTGCCATTTCTTAGCACAATTTTTTTTTCCATCCCTTAGCAAAACTTATTCAAGACTTAATGCAACTTCCAGCATATGAGGTCAATTTAATGTATTTGCTCCCGGTAAAAAAAATAATTATTTTGTCTCTAAATTTAAAAAAAAAGCTAAACATCTTTCATTTTTCCTTTCAAAAGACCATTCCGTTTTCAAACATACCTGAATTAAATCCTAAGTTTAAAATATCTAAAATAAAGAACAAATGGAACAAAAGATTTAATTTCACCTGATATAAGAGTATTATTATTTTTATCAATGAAATCAAAAGTATTTTGGTTTAGAGCTTGAAACATTTTTTTTCCATCTAAGGTCCACCAGGAGTTAACAACGTTCTCAAGGTCACAGTTTGTTGGCAGCATCATTTGGAGGGAGCGAATTTGCGAGCCTAAGTACAGGAATAGGCCCTCAAATTAGAAAGTCTCCTAACTACATATGGTTTCTTATTGCATTTATGCTGCATTTACCACAATTTAGGTCTAGTTTTGTCTGACACTTGTAGGCACAACTGCAACACAATAACAACAACAATATCAATATTTGCTTTTAAAATGGAAGAAAAATGCAAATTTTTAATAAGTAAGGTTGCCCTCCATTATACAACACACAAAGAAGCAAGACATCAAAGGCAGAAATTAGAGTTGATACGGGACCTTCAAACCCAAATCAAATTAGTGTCTTGAGGAGAGATGTTTGATTTAAGCTTAATAGTGGTGATTTTTTCTTGGGTTGTTTTATACTTAATCAGCCACACAGCCCACTGTGCAGACATATGTTCCCAAAGCACATCAAAGCAAGTAAACATTCTGTTTCAGATCCTAATATCCTTTTTTATCCAATTATCTTACTTACATGATCTTTTAATTTAAGTTCTGAAAGCCCACCTTTTCACACAAGATTTCCTTTAGCGACGCAGGTAGAAGGATGACCAGCTCAGTTCTTGTGAGATACCCACCAAAAAAACCCCACAACGAATAAATCAAAGCGCAGCAGATGAGTCTCTAAGATAGTTTCTTGAGAGATTAATGATGAAAGCCTTCAGAGAAGAAGCATATTTTAAGAAGGGGAACTTCAAGGAAGGTAGCTGAGGGGGAGAGAAGGAAGGAGACTGAGAGAAAAGGCATGAAAGAAAGCATGGATAAAAGCGCAAGAGCCAATGAAAGTAGTTCAGTGACAGACCGAAGGAGCAGTGCAAACCTGGAGGCATGTGAACTTCAGGTTGAAACCAACAGGCATGAGAACTTGATTCCAGTAGTCACAAAATTCCAGAGCTGGGGTGTCGAAATGCTGCGGGCTGAGAACGGGGAGGGGATGAGGGCTGGGCAGCAGCATTGCTGATGGGGGGGGGTGGCAAGCAAGGTGGGAAGCAGTGGGGAATGAGATGGGAAAGGTGTGGACATGGTCCAGATCCCGATGGCAGAGCTGAGTAGGAAGCTGAGGGAGATCTGAGAGGATTCTGCGCTGGTGAGGGCATGTGGGAAATGGGTGTTGGAAAGACGTGTCGGATGCGACACAGCCGTTTCTCCGCATCTGATTGATTTCCCTTGGGACACATGTTGAGGGTATTAGCACTTTCGAGTGAATACTTTGCTTGTAGCTGTGAAGACACTGGGCTTGGGAAAACAAATGGGAAGTGTATGTGTATGGGGAGGAAATCTGAATTTTTGATCCCTGCCTAGTGTCTTCTTGCCATGCGACATTTGGGTGGGGGCTTTTCTCCCTCAAAAGAAAGTAACGTTCAAGTGCTACAGAGGGGTTTAACATTTAAAAGACTATTCCTATAGTACTTCTGAAAAGTGCCTTTCCATGTTACGCCAGCACTAACCTGTTGTGGAGAGGGCAAGTCAGTGGCAGCAACACCACAGCAGTGGAGCTCATGGAAGAGTCAGGCAAACCATAGAAAATGCTTATTCGTTCATTACGCTTTAAATCTGCCTTGGCTCTATACCCGTCACATCCCAGAAAAGCAAAAAAGGACCATTCCTCTTCATCATGACTGTAATACAATCAACTGGCTGCAGCATTACTCTAACCAACGTTAACTAACAGAGTCTATGTCTGACATCTATAATTTCATGTTAACAAATTAGGTAGACTCCTGCATTTCCTGGTACCTTGAATGCCCAAGAAGCTCATAACTTTTCTTTATATGCAAAATGTCAGGGAAAGGGCAAACAATGTTATGCCAGAAGACCATAGCCAAATCACTTGGTTGGAATGTGCTGTAAATCATGGGGTGAATGGAAAATGAATCTTTGTTCCAGGATAGCGACTTCCAGCTTTAATGTCTGTTAATATGCTCCTTTTCTATTGGGAATGTCCTCTTCCCATAATCCAAGGTCCTTAAATCCTATAACTAAGCAAGACACCAAGGAAGGAAAACCTACACCCAACTAATTGTAAAAAGCCTGAAATGTCCTACTTCTCTTTCTGAAGTACAGGGGAAAACCATCTTTAGGAAGATGTGCTTGCTCTAAGCAGCAGTTAGCTGTTGTAACCAACTGGAAGCAACCAGAAAACCACGGTTAACAAAGGGGAATAAAAAGAAACAGGAACAGGTACAGCACAGATCTCTACAAAGCCTTTCTAGACACAGCAGTCAGAGACTCTCTGTGTGTAGAGGTGACTGTGATAGCCACACAGAAACACACCTGACACACACACGTGCACACACCCCAGACACACTGCCGGCATGCTGCTTGTGTACCTGCCTCTGGTGCATGACAGCACAGAGAAGTAAAAGGCATGCATTCCTATAATAGCAAAGCTTTTGGTCGGGGCTCCCTGGGTTTTCTGCAGGAATTAATTTTACTGGCATTTGACACATTTTAAACAGCAACAGCACTCACAGTAACCTCCAAAGGGAAATATTCCTGAACAATATATAATAAATACATTGATTTCTAATAATAACCATCTGCCCTAAATCTTCTTGCTGACAGGTTTAGTTGGACCAAAGGCCCTTTTCACATCTACTTCATGACAGTTCCCATCACTACATAAAGACTTTGAAGTGCCCTAACGTGCAGTAAAATGCAAGATAACCTACCAAACTGTCAATATTTCTTCGCTTCTAAAAGGAAATGCTAATGGCACTCAAAGAGCTCAAGATGTAATGTAAGATCTGATCCAGCAGGCTGGCTGATCTAACTATCCTTTCCTTTGCTACGAGTATGCTGAAAAGCAAGCAATTATATGGTGAAGAGCAGAACTAGGTAAAAGTTTTTCACTGATATGACTGCAGGGAGAAAAGCCTTTTTATTCCAAACAAGCTTTTCTCTTGGAAACGTCTAGAGTTCTGTACAAAATAAGAGAATTAACAATAAGTTAGCTCTTCCATTTTAATTCCTTCTTTTTAACCTATCACTTTTTTTCTTTCCTTTTTTTTATCATTAGAAAGGACGTGAACCAGAATGAAACATGGATGTTTTTAAAATCTGGACAACATTCAGCTGGGAGTTAATTGTCCATAGGGAAATGATGAACACAAATAATTCAGAGAAAGCTGAATCTCTCTACAATTGGCTGTGATAAACAACTGGCATTTGTCTACCAGCTCTAGCCTGTAGTGTAAGACTGAGAAAGGCTCTATAGCAGGAGAAACTAAATGCAACAAACAGAAGCCCCGTCCCGTGGTAAAACCCCAGCACTGCTTGCTGAACTGTACAACTCCAACAGACTTCAAAGGAGCCAGGATGCTCCCCCCACCCCCCAAGTCATCAACTCATGGAGGAGGTGTTTTGTATCTCATCATCCACGTACTACCCAAGAAGCCTTCCTTCCAAAACCCTTTTGCTCCCAGAGCCATTGGTGTCATTCTCTACAGCTGCTCTCCTATTTTTCCAGTTTTCCAATGACACAGGAAAGTGTAACATATTTATCAAGGAAGGAATAGGGATCTGACGTTCCCCAGCTGTTTACTGCTGAAAGTTTACACTAGTGCTTTTCAACCTGTGGTTTGCAAAACCCTTGGGAATCACAAAAAACTCGTTCAGGTGCTGTGAAAGATAGTAAAAAAACCCTGCAAGTCTCTTGTTATTCAGGCTAAATTCACTATACCATGTTTGACAACCCTGCTGGAAAATTTTTAGGGAGGCCACAGACTGTAATAGCTTTTAAACCCCTCATTGACACTATGCTTCCTGAAATCAATAAAAATTAGGTACGAGACATTCTCAGAGTAATCACTGACCACTGCCGCAACCCATCCAACACCCGCCAACGTCAGCCAGCGCCGGAGCACGCACGTGTGATTTAGGCATCTTCGCTACGCTGGCGCAGATGTAACCCCATCTCCCATGTCAGCAGCGCCGTATACCTATGGGACACCTCCCTCCCGCCGCCACGCAAAGGGAGACCTGCGGGCCTCATCTTTCATTCGCTTATCTCATGCAGCTATTCCTTATGCAGACACATTTCTGTATACAAATCCCATTATACTTGACCCTCGGTTCACCCTGTTTCCATTACAACGCTGTAGACTCAACCAGACTTGCTGCAGTGCCAACTCTGTGCTGTCATTCCTTGCGCAGAGTGGTAATAAAGAAATCACTGTTTTAAGCTGACAAAGAACAGATTTCTTACTAAGTAAACACTGATGTTTTGGTAGGGAAATTAAGTTATAAAATTGTGTCTACAAAGGGAGACCATACAGATGGAGTTTGTTAAAAGACAGCAATACAGTCAACAGTGGTTAATTCAATTGCCTGCTACTTATCAGATTTTTTTTTAAAAGGGCTTATCCAGCTTTTGTAAATGCAAATGCAGAAAAACGTTTCAAAGAGCCGTTGTCATCTTAGCTGAAGAGTGATGCACACATGCACACAGCCTTTCGAGGCCGAAGAGCCCGCCCTTGCGCATCTGCAGTGGTTGTGCCCGGGTCCAGCGGGTCTGGCACTTGCCAGCCTGGCAGGAGAGGATAGCTGAGCACAGCACAGCTCATCACCATGCCACCACCACCCTCCAGCGACCTCTGTCCTCACGACTGTGCCGTGGTCTTGCTTCCCCTGGCCACCGCTCTCGCCTGCCTTTCTGCCTGCATGGTGCCCCATACCAATTTTAGATGCCCCAAACCTTCCTTCAGCTCAGGTAAAAGCAGGGCACAAAGCTCAGGTGGGTAAAGATAGGACATTCAGTATCTCCAGTCCTCAGCTGAGCCTTAAGTGACCCCAACCCAACCTCAGATGTCACATCTCATTCCCAAAAGCGCCAGGCTGACACCAAGTCGCTGAAGCTGTTTCCTAAATGCAACAGCAGCAGAGGCACAGTCACTCTTTACCATCCCCTTTCCAGGGAATCACAGCTGGGTTTGGGGTGCTGCCTGAAAAACAGGGGGTTTTTTACAACATCAGTGCTGGCAAAGGCCCCCAGAACCTCCTCATGCTAACATTGCTTTCCACAGCAGCAGCCAAAGTCTGCCTGAGATTACATTCTAGGTAGCCTGAATATAACCTTAATGAACTGCTTTGGGGACAGTTTAAAATGACCAGAGAGTTGTGGGGGTTTTTTAAAACATTTTATCAGGAGGGATAGCGAAAATGATTTATTTTTTGCATAGGATAAAGTTCACTCTGGGATTCAGCATGTAGCATGATGTAAAGTCTCAGGCAAGCCAAAAGGTGTTAACATTGTGTGCCCTTTAAATGATGCACTTAGTCAGTAAAACGAGATGTGCTTAGGTTGGAACTATGTAAATACACTCATTTTATTAATACAGGGTAAAAATCTAAAAAAGATATATTACTGGGTAATTAAGTCACCAAATATCGGTTCTATTTAAAATTCAAGAGAAGGGATATTAAACATACTCAAATTTTAATGAAAACATTTGCAGTGGCTTTAAATAATTCAGCACAAAATTTTATTTAAACTTTTCTCTCTGGTTTTGGAAAAGGCAAACACAGGGCCATTGACTGTGGTCTCGGAATGAGAAAACAGAACTGCTCAGGTGCAGTGGATTATTTTAGCTGTTTAGACAACACAATGACAAACCAACCACCGCTGGAAATCAAAGCTATGCTGAAATCCCAGCAGCAAGGCTTTCCATGTGGTAGCAGCTTTTGGAAGTCCCATCAGTCATCTTTTTCTACCTTCATGTATCTTTTGCAGCCCAAGTTGATTTCAGTGGGGTGTAAGCTCCTACATGCATTCATTGTGGGAGCAGGCTGCTGATGGGATTTCGATGTCTAAATACTTCTGGCTCAGAGTTCACTTAAAAAATAGGACTTAAGGTCCTGCACTTTGCATGTTTTGGGGTTTTTTTTTAGTTGTATCTGCTGCTTGATTTGCTAAAATAAGCAAAGGACATAACAGGTGAAAATAAAGCAGATTTTTAAAATATTTTATGGTTTAAATAAGCTATAGTGTTATTAGTAACCAAGAAAATTCAACTATCCAGAATGGAACTTCTAATATTAACAATTCCCTTTATGTGCGTCGCATTACAGTGCACGTTTTAAAGCTGTTCATAATGTAATGGCAAAATAATTACTCTTACCCGGCACTGCAGTACACATTCAGTACTCATGAATGCTGTAAGGATTAATACAACCCTTCACTCCTGCTATAAAAGAGCTTCTAGCTAATAAAAAATGGTATAAGAAGGCACAGGCCATGTTCTAAGCTCAGCCATAGAGTATCTGAGGGACAGAGCAAGTGCAAGAAGAGTTGTAAGAACCTATGGGTAGAAGATAAACTTTTAATTACACAAGTCCCACTTGAAAGCTCTCATTCTGCTGTTCAATGAAGCAGGACAAAAGTTTGATGAGCCAAAAATGAACAATAAATGCAGCTCATGCTATTGTCCCCATGGATTTTTACTGACATATTTGTCAAGGTCTTGTGACACTCCCAATGATGCCAGATTCCCTGGCTGCACCATCCCTATCTTCTACCTTTGGCCTTCAAGAACAGCTTCTAAAAGTCTCCAGTTTCATTTTAATCAAAGATTTGCTCCTGGACTCCAGAGGCTCTTTCATTTGAAACTCAAATGCAATCAAGGGGAGTGCAGACCATGATGCACTGTAGGCAAGGAGATTATCTTTCAGCCTAGCTTTCACCCAGTGAGGATGATAACGGGAGGAGGAGATTAGATTGAGACCTTGCACTGGTAAGTAAGGGAGACTGCACACACACAAACACACATATACGCAAATCCTTACTGCACTGGAAGTTCTCAGATCGCAGCAATTTTGCTGGTGAATGTGTGAACCACAAAATTGCCCTGCCTGGGAGAAAAGCCACCAATGAACACAGAGGTGGTAGGGTTGGGGTTGGGTTTACAAATGGCAAAGCAATGAAATCAATCACAGCAACCAGAGTCTGGATGAAGGCCAGTTTGGCAACACAGTCAAAAAACAAATGAAGGGATAGGAAACCACTGCATCTAGTGCAAGATTTTAGGAGGAAGCATGATCTGCTCTTCAGTGCAAGGCACCTCGAGGAATTTTCTGTCCCTCAGTTTGTGCCATTTACTCACTGAGTCCCCCTGGTCACTCCCTGTCACTCACCCAATATGCTGCACACCCCCTGGTCACTCACCCAATACGCTGCACCAGCATGACATACCTGAAGCAATGCAACATCCGTGTGCAAACTAAGCCCAAGTCTCTGCTCACCATATGTCCTTATCAGAAACTGTCACATAACTCACCAGAAATGCAAACTCTGCTCTGCAGAGATCAAGCGTGGAGAAACCAGGCTGATAGGACCCTGAGGTCTATCAGCACATCAGGACCTGAAGGGAAAGAAGCTACAGCTCACAGCGCTCCTACCTTCTTCACATTTGGCAGAAGCCGGCTCATAAAAAAACAAACAAACAACCAACTCTTTGAAGAGTTTCTTATTCTTGCGGTAACACTCGTCTCGGCACTGACAGGATTCAAACCAGACGCAGTCAAGGGAAGTCTGGAGTCATACCAGGTTTAGATCTCACATGCCAAGAGAGGTCAAGACCTAGCCAAGCCTTGAATAGATGACTTGCAAAGAAAATCCCAGGACATGGAGGAAGTGGTGTCGGTGGGAGAGTGCCTTTCCCTCTGACTCATTAGGCAACACCATGTGATGATGGTCTGGCGAGGAACATGGAGCGGCTGTCATTCCTATCTGCTAAAGCCCAAAAGTCCAGTGCATTTGTCCTCAGTAAAAGTCCTGTGGGACTCTTAAAAAACATGGGTTGTAAAATATCTAACCTGGCTCAATTCCATTTTAGTCTTTTACGTTCTGGTCATCTCATTGCTGTCTGCTCTGAGGGAGGGTTTGAACTTTCCTGACCTAACCTGAAAATTGCTTTCGTTATGTATGCATGTACGATTTCTTTTCCAAAGATGGCTAGAAATCTATTTGGATTTTGGAAGTCTTCTATTTTTTCAAGTGAATAAAGTGGTTTGGAGTCTGCTGACACTGATTTTTTATTATGATAATTTCTGTGTTCAGAGAGTTTTACTGGAAATAATATACAAACAGGTAATAACTATTTAAGCATTCAAAGGTACTGGATAAAACTTTGCAGATACCTCACTTTTCATCAGTTCCTGGCATTACTTCTTACAGAGAAACAGTTGGGCTGGAGGACTAGGAAAAAAGGGAAAAAACTAGAAATAACTTTTATATGATTTCTCCCCTGGGAACTGACTGCAAAATCCTTCCCTCTGGTCTACAGAGAATAGAGTTATTCACGCTGACCTGGTCCCTACCATATACTAACTCTCATGCTGTACCCTGACCCCCACAAGATGCCATCACAAAATGGGTGCCTGGTGATCAGGGTAAAACAGCAGCAAAGGTCTCATTTCCGTTCCTTCCAAAGAAGTGAAAACATTGTTGGCTCCTTGAGGGTCTTTTCAAACAAGCAGGACCACCACACTGTCTGACCTGAGTGGTAATCAGTTACTCAAAGCAGCACCTCAAACACTGTTAATTCCTTGAAAACTTGCTCTTCGGAGGAAGCAAACACTGGGACATCTTGCCCGCATGGTACCATTGTGGCTAGGCTCCTCCAAGTTGGCCTGTTTGACACCAGTTCTGGGGTCTCTCTGATGATTCTGGACTCACAGCAATGTTACGTGGAAATAACCACAGAGGTCTAGTCCCTCTTCATCAGGCCTTGACTTCTACTTTGCCAAAATTATCTAGAGAAACATAACTGAATGTCCTGGTTTCGGCTGGGATGGAGTTAATTTTCTTTCTAGTAGCTGGTATAGTGCTGTGTTTTGGATTTAGGATGAGAATAATGTTGATAACACACTGATGTTTTAGTTGTTGCTAAGTAGCGCTTGTACTACTCAAGGACTTTTCAGCTTCCCCTGCTCTGCCAGGTGCACAAGAAGCTGGGAGGGGGCACAGCCAGGACAGCTGACCCCAACTGGCCAAAGGGCTATTCCATACCATATAGCGTCATGCTCAGTATAGAAACTGGGGGGAGTTGGCTGGGGAACAGCGATCGCTGCTCGGGGACTGGGTGGGCGTCGGTCAGTGGGTGGTGAGCAATTGCACTGTGCATCACTTGTTTTGTACATTCTTTTATCACTATTATTATTATTATTTTCTCTTCCTCTGCTGTCCTATTAAACTTCTTTATCTCAACCCACAGGTTTTACTTTTTTTCCGATTCTCTCCCCCATCCCACTGGGGCGGGAGGGTGAGCAAGTGGCTGTGTGGTGCTTAGTTGCCGACTGGAGTTAAACCACAACACTGAAGTAAAGCCCTTCATAAGAATACCAGCAAATAATCCATTACCATAACAGGTCTGAAGTCAACTGCCAAGTTCATATTAGCACAAGAAAAATCTCTAATATAAACTACTTTTACAGCAGGAATACACAAGTGGGATTTAGTAAACATTTCTATTTTATGGCACCTTCAGAAGAACACCTCCCTCCAGGACAGTATGTGAATATGCATTTAAGTTCCTCTGAAGTCAACAGACCTAAGCAGGTATTTCTAATTAAGCATATACTTAGGTGTTTTCCTGAATGGGGAGAGACTTAAAAACAGTTCTGTAGCCTAGATCACTTTCTGTATGTCCCTCTGCCTCATCAGCTCATAATTTCTTTTCAAATATCTTCTACAAATCTCTCTTCTCCTTCTTTGCTAATCCCCATTAGATTGATCTTCCTTTCATTTACTGATTTGATGACTCAATGTATTAATTCCTTCACCACCCTATCTTTCTACACCCTGCTTTTTGTCAACTACAATGAAGTTTTCTCTTGTAAAATATCGTACTACACTTGAGTTGGGATGAAAGACAGCACATGAAATCAAGTGTTTTATCTCACAGTGAAGACAAATAGTCTCAAACAAGAATATGCGTGTAAGAACATCGCCCTAATGCAGCTGTAAGCTTGAAACCTTCCTATTTTTAATGTATTAACCACACTCTGGTAGTCTTTCGTCTACCAGTGGTAATTTGGGATGTGTGGTTACTCTGTGGGATCTTAAGCAGCTTTCAGATGAAGCATTCAATCAGCAGGTACCATGTCCTGCAGCTGGTTTGCAAATCAAAAGCCATGTAAGTAGCTCCAGGACCAAGCTAGGAAAGCCTCTCGTGAAGGGGCAAGAGGAGGAATAAGACAAATTCTTCTCCAGGATGCTTTTACAGGACAAAAAGGAAAATATTTCAAAGGCTCTTACAGGATTTAGGAACACGCATTTATTTCTCAGAGAGACTTAAACTCAAAAAGTGACTGCATTTCATACAGCTCTTAACATACTTTTTCAGGCATGCCTGACTGCATCCAGGTGCTGCTATAAGTGACTTGGGTACATGTGTGCAGGGTAGGGAGAGGTGTAAGAGAGAGATAAAATGAGTTGCGGCAGGAAGAAATACTTCTGCTGTGAGGAGGCTCCACCTGTACAGATGCACCGCTGCACTCGTAGAAAGGGCAGGAGGTGGTGGTGGAGCTTAACTCCCACATTTAACAGCAGGCGCTCAGCAGTGGGGACACCATGGTACAGGTCCTGCTGCTGCCCAGGGGGTGGAAAAAGATAGCTCCTACCTCCCAGGCTCCTACCATGCTGTAAGGTGTCATCCCCCCTGCCAAGTATCAGCTTAAAAAATCATCAAAAGGCTCACAATCTCCTGGTTTCACTATCAGCTACCATGATCAATTATATCAAACCCCATACATGCCAATATAGTGAGCTCAGGGAATGCAGTAAACTTGTTCTTGAAGTGAAGTCTGGCCAACTGATATCAAGTAAACCTTGAATATGGTTTTTCCATAGCACATCCTCCCACGAGATTTGCCATGTGCATGCTCCTACAACAGAGAGGAGACAGGGCAGAAAACATCCCCATCAGTCCTACAGGAGCTGCATGACCTGGCTGTGTACACTGGACTCCAAGCATGCACAAGCCACCTCATTAATATGTTTGTGTTTCTTAATTCCATTCCAGCCATTGTCTTAAGTTTTAGGTACTTAACTCCTTTACCAGGGCTGGCTTTGGGGTTCTTAGTTTCAATGAAGGTTAGTGGAGTTAGACATTAACTGGGATCCAGCATGTTTGAAAAACCCACTGTGCCTTTGCATTACCTGTGCTTGACAAGCCGGCCCTAAGGGTCAACATTATTTTGAAACCCACAACACCCACTTTCAAAATAATGTCGTTAGCCCGACCCAATACAGTGGGATTTACAATCTGAAATCATACAGGCACTTTTTAAAATCTGACCCCTGAGTAATGCTCTAAATTTTACCTCTGTTAGTTGTCTATTTAATATCAACGGTGAAACATAAAAGAACAGGCATGAAAAGTCTCCAAGGCAGAAAATTGTGTAAAATCACAAATTCTCAAAATGGTCTGGCACAAAGAAGAAAAACATACATACGTGGTTTAGTGTCAAAGCCAGGGATCTAGAAGGCTCACTTAAAGGCACGCATTCCCGCAGGAGCGCTCTGCAGATCTGAGGTTTGCCGGAGTAACAGCACCCAGTTCTGCCCTTTGGTTTGTGCAGATGTGTGTGCACAGTGTTAGCTGCAGGCAGGGTATCCAGGTCCACAGTTCTGCCAAATAGGGTCCTTTTTTTATTAGTATTATTTTTTTTTTCCTTTCCCCCCAGCCATCTGGGTGGTCCGAGAATCAGACCCGAAATACCTAGGATCCCTCGAACCACATGTTCTAATCCCAGCAGAGTTGACTCAGTCCTTCATCCTTCCAGGGTAAATTGACTTCTCTGCTCTTTATTGCGTGGGGGGAACATTTGGATGAGATTTTAAAATTTCCGCTCTGTATGGACATTAAAAATCCTACATTTTTCTTCCAGTATCACAAGCCAGCACTCCTGCCATTAGTTTTTATCTCTCAGCACCTTGTGTTATTTGCTTCCCATGGCCACTGGTAGCTCGGAACCCAGATTAACCAGCACCTGAAAAGTGATGTGCTAGAGGCTTCATTTCACAAGCCAATGGAATGGATAGGTTTTGTCCATTTATCTCCACATACACTGGAAGGATTTCAGAGAAACACAGTGAAAATGAGGAGGCTGAGCAGATTGATATTTGAGTATATGCTGCAGGCTGCAGCCTGGCCAGTTCATTAGCACGGGGAGGAAGGATATGACAACATGCAGCAAGTATCTGGAGGGACGTGTTACACAAGGAGGTGTGCTCGGAGCAGAAGGGTGAAATTGAGGGAGACAAACAAAGGGGGGTGGGCCAGGAAGGTGAACTGCATGGAGGGCTTTTTATACTGAGAAAAGATTTGCTACAGCATAGAGTAAAAGTTTAATCAGGAGACACAGGACCAGAAAGGGGGAACCCACACACCCGTGTGCTGTACAGGAGAAAGTGCTACACAGGAGCAGAACACTGCAACAGGTCATGGTCTCTTGTCCTCATGACTGTAAGAAGCTGATGAGAGGTGAAACACCATCTAGAGAGGGGACTGATTTAGGCTTAAGAAAGAGGAGAGGCCAGAAGGGGCAGTGGTCCACATCTAGCCAAGAGAAAACTTGGGAAACAAATTCATAACACTGGAGTTTAAAAGGGCAGGAGATTGGCACTGAACATTTATCCTTTTTCACAGGACGCTGAAAGCAATGGAGAATGGGCAATACCATTGAGATAGCTTCTGAAAGACCCACACTCTCTGTTTAGAAACTCTTTAGAAAGCGGGAGAAAAGAGTCCAAATAAAGTTTTCCTAAAGCACAAGCTTAACAGCAGACAAGGTGGAAGCATGAAGTCACTTTTAGTCTACTATAAAGTGAGGTAAGCAAAGGGATTATCACTTAAGACTTGCTGACATGAAGCTCTGAGAATGACATTTAAAAGCAGTGGTGGATTACAGAGTGACATCATATTAAATGAACACATGCCAGAGGTTTACATAAAAGACCTCAGAGATCAGGCTCTTGTTCTCAATACTAAAACCTCCTAGCTGTTTTTACACTTCTGGTGGTGATTAGGCTAAATTAGAGCTGCAGTTTTTCATTCAGTGAGTTGTGGTGTCACAGCACCAGCAGCTCGGTGGCCCAGATCTTCACGGTGCTAATGGGCACGGCTCCATCTGAGCTCACCGAGGCCGCTCACTCCAGTGTGATGATGCCGGCATTCATCAACTGAAGATCCACCCCAAATATTTCTAAGTCTGATCTCCTTCTTACTGCATAGTTCAGTGAACCTGAAACCATGTACCTTCAGGTGCCTCTGGACTTCAGGTTTGAGTTTTTCAAAGTATTCTGAGGGCTATTTAACTAAACACACATGATGAAACTATCTCCTCAATTTAAGGAACAGCATAGATGTGCAAATCTCTCTCATAATGGAAAATGCTTGAAAATTGTTAACAAGATTCAAAAGAGAAAGCTGTGGGGTTTTGTGGCTGGTTGGTTGGGGTTTTTTCCATAGAATAGTTTATCAGATTGGAAAAACCTACAGAAACATTCTAGCTCTGATGAGTGTTTTGGATTATGTCTGCCCAGTTTTCAGAAGACCTGATCAGCCTGTCCTCCCACTGAGGTCAGAAGATGTTAAGCGTGTACCTCCTCAGGTTCTGCACAGGTAGGTGGCTCTGTGTACTTCTTTCCTGATACCTGAAAACATGCCACAAACCCCTTCTGGGGAGCCAAACGAGTCACAGACCACCTGACTTTTCTTAGCTCTCAAAACACCGGGAGGGCGAGTATTACTGTAACGGTATTTTAGAGAGGGGAAAACTAAAGCACAGATGGAATTGAAGTAATTTTTCCAGCTCCCAAAACAGGACAGCAGCAGCCCAGTATTTAATCTGTGGTCTCCTGGAGATGGATCAAGTGACCATCAAGTATTAATCCTGGTAGTTTTACAGTGAGATCGGTATTGATAGTTCCCCAAATCACCTCCTGTAGGTTACCAAAGAGCCACCTAAAAGCAACACACTCCTGCTAATTACAGACCAGGGAGAGGTTTGAACCAGCCTTCTGGAGGGGACCAGCCTCTGCAAACCATCGCATACTCACACATTCTTATTTTCTTAAATAAATAAAAGAAGCATGTGGGAAAGAAGGGGACAGAATAAATTGGATGTGGGAGCCCCCAAACCTGTTTCCCAAATGAGCAATGTATCTATTTGGTGAAAGTCATAAAACTTTGCAAAACACATAAGAAGGCCTCGCTGAGCAGCTGTTTGCTTTGACTCCGGAGGGAGCTCGCTCTATCTCCAAAGCAGCACAGTACCATCAATCACAGCCTGCCAAAGATTTTCTACTCCGGTAGCAAAGTAAATATGAAAACACACAGGTTTTATTGGCATGTACGTTCTGCGGCTCAGCTGAGCGGCGTCCTTGCTGCAGGAACGAACATTACCTGGGGTCCCATCCTAAACCGCCTGATGGGACCAAAGCTGCAGCCTCACAGGAGCCATGTCCCGTGGAGGTTAACCAAAGGCATTTTACGCACACCCGATAACGCACAAAGGCGGCTCCGTGAGCTTGCGATGCGACCGGCTCCCCTCCGCCGTCAGCTGTGGTCGTGAATCCCCCCGGGTGGAGGGGATGACCGAGAGCCCCCGGCAGAAAATGGGGAGCACTGACAGGAAAGCCCTGGCAGAGCTCGGCTGGAGCATGGTCAGGGCCACAGGGGTGCTCGGAAAATTTTTCTGCAAAACTCCGACACCCCTTCACTGACCATGTTGGAAGTGAGATTTTTTCAAAGGATTCATGTCTGGCAAAATTGAAGGGGGGGTTGTGTGTGTTTTTTTAAAATAGGAACAGCAAAAGGTGTATCTGTGACGATAGCAAATTCCACCTCTGAAGCAAGAGACACTGGTGTTTCTCAGAGCACAGTTATAAGATGATGATGATTATTTTTTGTATGGCTAAACAACATATTTTCCCTTAACCCCACTTGGCCTCCCTTGGCTAAATCTCACAAAAAAAAACCCCAAAGAAAACAGAAAACCATCCTGAAACAGATATCCAACACGGAAACTCTTGGGTTCGACATTAAATTTGGCAAATTTTTAAACACTTGAGAGATTGCCTTTTTATGATGAAAAGTTTAACAGTCACCTTGCATGCCTGTGAATTACCCTGCCTAAACTGCTCGGGAACATTGGAACTGGTCCTGCAAAGGCATTCTGTGATTTTTAACATAGTAAAAAGAAAACAAAGTTGAACAAGGAGGGGTAATAGGATCAGATAAAGAAAAAGAGTGTAGGCTGGATATCAGGGAAAATCTGTAATATATTAAGATCTCAGGGAAATGGAAGAAGATCCATGATTAAACCAGATAAAATGCTTACGAGAGGGAAATTAAGGGCAACTCCACATTATCATGGATATGGAGTCTTCTCTATGCTTATGTCTTTGGGACAATTCAGTCTTCATGAAAGCCATGGAATTTGTGACTATCAGCTCAGGGGTTTTTTTACTATTTTTATGTGTGGACAGAAGAGCAACAACAATATTTTGTTAATAAATAATGTCAGAACTGCATCCTGAAACACCACCAGGATGTCGGTAGAAAAACAAGGCTGCTTTTGTTTGTTACACTGCATAATGCCTGATGGGTTTTAACCACAGTTTAGGAGCTACTGTTAAAAAGCTTCTTGCTGAGTCAAGCCTAGGCATGCTGTTTACAAGGGTTAGCCCTGAAGGCTCTTGCATTGGCAGGGACTTTTCAGCTGAGCTAAGGAGTTTTTAGTTATTTTTGTTGCGCTTTAAAAAAAAAAAAAAGAGAGTAGCTAAGCACACCTAAAAGTGGGGAGTGGAAGGGAGCTATCAGTAATCACCTGCCGTCTCTGCCAGCAGCTTTCCTCTGTAGTCAAGGGCTTGATCTTGCAAAGCTGATGCTAAGAGTTCCCTTGGTTTAAAGCGGAGGGAGTTATTGCAGAGACTGGGCCCCAGTGGAGTAAGCTTTTGTGAAGAAGCTCACTAAAATATGAAATATCCCCTTTATTAGAAAAGGACCTGCTCTAACTTACAGGGTGAATTTGGTTCAGCTTTGAACCTGCTGAAACACCCTGGCTGACGACTTTTGCGCTGGTAATGCTGATCTATGTTCTGCCTACAACCAACGGTGCAGAGTGAAATTCTCACAAATTAATAAAAGCTGCATGCAGGAAATGCATAGAGCACCCACCATTGCTCTTCCACGGAGCCTGGGCCATCCTGTGCTGCAGGAGAGGTGAGGATCCCAGGGAAAACCAGTATGTGGCTGTGTAATTTAATACATTATCACAATGGCATACAAAATGAGTCAGAATCTGCAGATTTATTTTCCTGTCATTTCTTAGCTTTTGAGAGCTGTATTTTGCAACCTTTAATATTAAACAATGTTGCTTTGTGGAAGTGGTACCTTATAAAATTTATATGTACCAATGCAATTTCCTTTATTCATTCTGCTCTAACTCTACAGTTCTGGAAGAGATTTCATCCCATACTCAGTTTTACCCCAATCTGCTTTACATCGATTCTCAGTGTCCACTGGGCTCCGATACTCCCTCTCCCCCCATCCTCCATAAGACCAGAAGCTCACAAGTGTCAGAATCCAGGACGATGCCTTGAATCCACAATATTCCTGTTGGTTTGCACTGCAGAGAGCTCAAGGATCGTCTGAATGAGATACTTTATTTTTCTAAACTAGCCAAGCAAGCATCATGATTCTGCCAAATTGTTCTTAAAGCCAAAAAAAAAATATCAAAAAGGAAAGAGTGGTGTATCGCCAAAGAAGTAAAACCAACAGAGGTTGTACAGAAAAGTGAGTTGTCCTAATGACTGGAGAAACACTATTTTACCCTGAAAAAAAAATCTGTAGAAGTATATTTCAAGGCAATACCAACATGACCTGCTTCTGGATCTATACAATAAATGCTCAGTGATTTGGAAGAAGACTTAAGCCCTGAAAATTATTTGTCATGCTGTTTAACAAGGAAATGACTGAGAGATAAAGACGTCAGTGAGCAGTCTCAGTGAGCAGAAATGCAGCAAATCTTTCAGACCCCCATCTTGGCACGTGGATCTTTTATTACTTGAGTTTTCCATATTCCCAACCATATTCTCAAGAAAAGGGTCCCACAGGTGGTCCTGCTCAAGACAGCCTTGCAGATGAGTTCCTTCCAGTTAGGATAAAATAATGTATGTTCTCATTAGGCCAAATGCAAACAGTGATGAAGGGGAATGCACTGCCATGTCACATCGAGCAATCAGGAAACAAACCCTTGACATAATGCAGCAGGCAGATAAGATGACCCCATAGTTAGCAACAAATGAGACTACACTTAATTTGCTCTGCAATGTTCATGTAATTAGATAAATTTGGTACTGGCAAGACAGCAGACAGCTAGAATATGGGCTTGATGAATTGGGGGCTCTCTGTCAGGCACTGATCACATTAATCATAAAGCCAAAACTCAGTGACACCATTTTTCTTCCAAACATTTACCATAATTTTCTAGAGTGAAAATATGCACATGACTTCTTTTTTGGAGTTGTTTACTTTAAACAAAAGGATGGATTTCTGCACCACCAGGGTGGAGTTCAAATTTCTAGAGGCTTGACTGTGCCCGCAGAGTCCACCCAGCCTATTGAACAAGAGACGCGCAACCTCTACGCATGCTCTAGCCCAGCTCCACTGCCATGTTCTGGATGATTTCACGTTGGACATCCTCCAGTGAGGAGGGTGAGCACTATGTTATGATCTCTGGAGCAGAGACTGGAGGAGAGAATAGGAACAAAAACTAGAGGAGGAAAAGGCAGGAGATGAGGTTAAGATGTTTGCAGATAAAATTGAAAGAGAAAAAAATGGCCAAGAGAGTCCACAGCTAGTGAGAATTTTCCCAGTGTGGTTGTGTCGTAGTCCAAGGCACTTGGAAAAGAGCCGAACAGAAGTGGCATTCCCTTGACCCTAAAAAAACCCCACAGACAAGAAGCAGTTGGCTGCTCAGCTTTGGTGCTTCACCAGCCACAGAGGCAACCTTCAGCACAATGCCCAGGTAGTAAGACTGATCTCATCACACGTTTCAAAGAAAACTACATCTCCTCTTGTAAGACCAATAACCAAGTTTTCTCTCCGGTACCTCGCAAGTGGTTTTTGTGAGAGGTGCTGCTGGGAAGGTGAAGGATCCCAGAGGAGAAAGGCAATAGGTATTTACCAACAACTCTACCCAAATACTAAGCAAGACACTCTTGGTCCCCTGACAGACAAATGTGGTCACTGCTGAGACAGTGGATTATTAATATTGGTGCAGATGAAATGAAACCTGATCTGCCGGCACTGCACACTTGGCCAGGCTTGATCAGTTGGACAACCCCAATATGATAAAAAACTGGCTCCCATCACTGGGCATTATGATTCACAGGTACATGGCACCAGCTGGCAAGCTCTTGGTTGCATGCTGGAGAAGACCCTGCTCCATGACCCCACTGAAGAAGCTGCTGCAGAGGCAGTGCACCCTATCCTGCCCACGAGGAGTGAAGGGAGCACCCAGTGGGGCACACAGATAACCTGGTGCCAAACATCTCAGCATCTGCCATCCTCTCTTCTAACCACTGTTTTGAACATTGCCCCTTTCAGAAGTCAGTCTGTGCTTTATTAGCCAGAGCTCTGGCTTATTAACTATCTCCCAGGACATTTTTTTATTAATGTCTTTCTTTTTTCTACAATTTTTGCATGTACTTGCATGCAAGACCAGAACTATTTCATTCAACCCCCCTAGCCCCCCCACTTCCCATGTCAGTAACCTGCTCGGTCTTTTCCCCTTTGTGCACAGCATGGAAGGAGCTGTTCTGCCCTTTAAACATGAGGTTAAACTGACCGCCAGCCAAAAAGACCACGACTTGTCTTCTGGTAGGATCCAGGGGAATGCCCTATCTTTTTTTCCTGCAGCATTTTGGAAGTGGAATAAAGCCCTGGTAGCTGTGGGACTCCACTGATCTCCTGGCTGCCGCCGTCTGCGCTACTTGCCTCCCAGGGGCTGTTCCCCCACTCACACCTATCCAGAAAAAGCACAGCTCTACAAACAGCCACTGCAAAGCCGGGTGAGTGCTGACCCTGGCTGGACGGCGAGGCTGCAGCGGGGCTCCGGAGTCAAAAGAGGGATCAAATGAGAGTTTTTTAAGTTATGAGCCCTATTTTTCCTTCCCTTGCTCTTCCTGAGAAATGTTTCCAGCCCTTACAGGTTCCCCTACACGCAGTGCCATGGGACCTGTCCCTCAGCTGATGGCTAAGCCCTGTGTTACAGCCATGGGTTGAGGGATTTCAGGGCAGCCATGGGACCATCAACCCCATCAGGCTGCTCCTCACCTCCCACGGGGATGGTGTGTTTCAGAGACGAGGAGAAACCCTCCGGCCACACAGTCACTACAGCCTCTGCCCACATCTCTGCTGGCTCCTTTTTCACTGCCCTGGTCAAAGCTTACAGGAGATGAACCCAGATCTCTCTATAAACACATCCTCCAAGGCATCAAGTACTATTGAGCTGTCATGTCCTGGATGAGGAGATTAACCACGATCCCCCCTCTCAGCAAGCCTGTGCTCACTGGCCATCAGCTGCCCTGGGGAGGGGGGACTCTCATGAGGAGGTCACCACCGAAACGCAGGGTCCTGCCACTCCAGAATGGACATGGACACCTGTGTGAGGACCTGCCTCTTTACCGCGTTTTAGAAAACACCATTCAGCCTGTCCAGGCCATCGTCCGCTGAAATCAAAGTGAATTACAGTATTCCCAGCAGCCTTTCCCCAGCGTCCCCCCAGCCAGCAGGCAGCAAGGAACAGTACACAGGGTCCCCAAATGGAGGGAGCAGCTCTGGGTCTTCACCAAGATGGTGCCAGAAACAACCCAGGCACAGTGTGACGTGAGAAACACCATGGGTACAAAAACGCAAGTCAAGCCTGTCCCCGGGACCTCAGCCGGATAACAACACGGAAGCCCTGCACTCCCATCCTGCTGCTACATGGCATTTCTGTAGGTTCAACAGAGCTGTAGAGCACTCCTGCCAGCCAGGTCAGTATTGCCACCAGACGGGGACAGCGGGGTAGGGGGTGGCCAGCGGGGCCAGCCTTCCAGGAGGGCAGTGAGTCCCTGGAACCTTAGCAGCAGGATTCGGCGTACCATGGGCAGCCAACAATTTAGCAAGGCATGGGAGCAGAGGTGCAAGACTTACCCGTGGATAGCGTGGATAGAGTGAGGTTCGTAATGGTATCGTCCTTCCTGGTGGCGCATGTCAATTGGCAAAGGAGCATGGAAGGCTGGAAAAATGTGCTGCGGCACTGTTGAGGGGAATAGAAGAAGAAAAAAAAAAAGGGACTTCAAAAACTTTTCCTTTCCTTTTAAAACAATTTCAAAGGCACTAAATCTCCATGAATTTCAGAGCAAGAGCAGTGCAAGACAAGGGGTCTTCATGATATCAGCGCTATCATACACCAGAGAAGTGGAATGAATAAATAATCAAAGTCATGCGGAGAAATCCTACATCTTCGACATAAAAGATCTCCAACAGGGTTTTTGACAAAGACAAGCAGCTAAGCGCTCTTTGAACTTGAGGAGATTATAGGAAGCACCAAGGAAAACTAGACTTGCAACGCAAATCAGACTCAACAGAGCCCGGCGGGATCCAGACCTGCGTCGTCCCTCATGCCTGGAGTGGCAGCAAACACCTTTCCTGAAGGTCTGTACACACAGGTTGGAAATATTTACCTAAAAATGTAACAGTGAGAGTAGCGCTAATGCAGACCATCTAGGCAGTCAGAAAAGGCTCAAAAGTGCCTACTGCCAGGTTCTGAGAGAGGAGCCCAAATTGCTCTCACTTGTAATCACTTGAGGCCCTATTTTTTATTCATTTGAGAAGCTTGTTTCATCTTTGATGGAAAGATAAAGTGGTCTCAAAAGGCAGAGAACACCTACATTGACTTATTAAATCTACAGGTTTTAATATTTATTATTGACCCCAAAAGTTAACGGTAAGAATATTTGAGTGAGTTGAGCTGATGGAAAATTCATCAGGTTATTTCTCCACGCCACCCCCGACAACACTGCCTAGCCGCCTGGGCCTTTCCTGCTAAAATTACAGAAGTTAAAGAAATACAATTAGCAGAGCCTCGATAATGATACCGTACAATCGCCCTCTGATAGGGCTCAACGTATCCGTAACGATGCTGCTTTCTAGATTTGTACCAGCGATCAGCTTAAAGATAAAAGGCTGGTCTTGCTCTGCCTTTACAAACAGTCAGAAGTTCTTCATTAAAGATTATTTAATATTGTCACAGGTCTTCCCATTCCCTTTCTGGCTTCTTGGCCTTTCTGTCTAACTGGAGACTAAAAGCAAAACAAAACCAACCTCCTAAGTGATCATTTCAAAACCCAGTCTGCACTCAGTATTTCACTGTGACTTGCCTCCGTGACAGGTAGCATCTCTCTGTAGAGTGGGGAAGCACCATCCAAAACCAAAGTGTCAAAGCTTGGGCCAAGTCTCTCGCTGATGCTCAGCAAACGCCAGTAAACGCCAAACTCTTTTCTATGAAAGACTTAAAATTCAGCCTTTCGCATCTGTGACTCCAGCTGCAACAGAGCTACGCCAACTCCATCCGGCCAGGCTGTGCTCCTTGCAGGTCCGTCATGCAAAGCCTGCGTGAAATCCCCGTATACGTCTTTCCCGGCATATCAGCAAGAGGATCTGAGGCTCCTACTCCCATTGCAACGTACAATCCCGGAGCACAGCGCGGCAGCACAGGCGCGTCAGCTGGGCTTCTGGGAGAGGTGAGAGACTACACAAAAACAACCCTCTTGCCAACTCTGCTGAAAGGCGTTAAGCTAAGGTAGTCGGCATGGAAAGTATTTAAGGCTCCGCAGCAGACTTGCTCTCCGTGCTCCAGCGAAGGGCTGGCACCACACACTACCTGATACACTGGGAGCATTTTTGCAGCTCGCCTAATGTCAGGACACAGTAGGGTAACTGTTAACCGCCTTCCCCCCTTCTGCTCCCCTCCCCTCCTCCCCCAAAAGCAGCTCAGGGAGAGAATAAACTTGCATCCTTTAGGATTTGCTTTGGCAGGAGAAAGATTCACCCTTTAACCGTCCTGGGTAGGGGTGATCTGTTACATAAAGACACTTGTAAGGAGCCTTCATTTTAAGAGGCAGCCAGTGTTTTTCCAGGTCAGAAATGCAGCAGAGTTCAGCCGTCACACCCCGTGCCCTGCTCACGCAGCACCATACAGCCTCTGGTCTCCCCAAACCACGCACAGCCCAAAATGCTGCCAGGGCTGGCAGGCACCTAGAGCTGCTGCACTCCTCCCTGGGGACACTGCTACGGCTACAACCCACGGCTGCCGTGGGGACCAGATGGAGTGGGGCAAGGAGGTTTTACATCATCACGCACCAAGCACGGTCACAAAACCAGCTATCCCTGCACAGACATCTGATGCCAGGCAACACGATCGTCTCTTCCAGCCTGAGCCCCTAGGCTGGGCTTCCTGCAGTGCTCAGCCCGTATTTATGCCACACAAATAAACCCAGCTCTTCTGCGGTCCTGGGCGCAATCTGCCAACAGCCCAGCTGGCAGCTCTATAGGTGAAATTTTGCCACCTCCCAAAACAGGGTGGCCACTCTCCCTGTAACGGGCAGGTCCGGGGCTGGGTTAACCCTGAGTTGACATGGGCTGAAACTGTGCTGGGCATCTTGGTAATGTTTTAATAATATGGAGAGTCATACCCTAATCCTTGGGCTCATTCCCTGGACCAGTTTAATTCACTAATAATGATAAAACTATTAAGAATAACAGGTCAAATGCTGAATCTCTTAAAACTCAGGCCAGTTATGTTTTATTTTGTAACTGTACATTTCTAAATGATTGATTGCCGAGGTAATATAGGAAATTTTTGCGCAAAAAAAGTCTTTGCCTGTCACTCAGGAGAGCTGGGGAAAAGAAAACACGGGGTGTTTGCTGTCTGGCCTCCTTTCCTAGCTATCTGTTGCTATAAAAATGACATCTGAAGAGAATTTCTCCCTCCTCACACCTCTGATTATTAACGGGAGAAAAATTTCCATGAACTTCCTCCCTCCCACTGGCACCATTGGTTTGTTTTTAGCATTTCAACCTATTTGGACCGCGGGAGGGTCAGCAATGCCCCTGCCTTGGGCGCCTGTTTCACTCTGCCACTCTCATTTCCAACCCCACCACGTACTCTGTGTTTTGCTGCTGCCGGGGGCAAGGCAAGGGTTGTTTTTGGTGACGTCCCTTTGCCGCGTCCCATTTCGGGGCTTCCCCTCTGCTCCCCTGCCTGGGAGCACCAGCCAAGCCTATGGGCTCCAGTGGCTGGTGCTGTTCCTTTTTATTTTTTTCCAGGTGCTTGGTCAGAAATAATGAATGGTTTTATAGGCAATCAACTACCAATTCATAAACGTCAGCCTGGCTCTGCTTCTTGTTCCCACCCCTCCCGAAGAGGACAGCGAGCTGGCAGCAGGACAGCAACACACGCTGTTAACAAAGATGGATGTTTTACACATACGAGTTAAAAAGACAATTATATTCAATTACTTCAAGTAAGTCATGGTGATGTATTCCTGAATAGCCACGGGAAGGGCAATATGATGATTAGGGCAATGAATTTGCCAACTTTAATCTAATCAAGGCAATCTTTTGTTTAGCATTATCTGCTTTGCAGTGGCAGAGGATTTACTAAACCCAAGCAATCTTTGCAGATTTAACCCCAAACCTGCCCAATTAGCGCTAATGGTGATTGTTTTACACAGAGGGAGGAAACTTTTAGCAGGAGGCCTGGGGAAAGCTTTCCCCTGGGAAAAAGTTTGGCCACGCCAAGCCATGTGGTACGATATGGTGCGGCATGAAGGCATGACATGGCACCTCCAACACTGGCACCTCTAGCACTGGAACAACAGACAAACATTTTCTCTGGCTCCCACGGAAGAAAGAGAAAACCAAAGAACAAATCAAAGTAGCCCCCAAGGGGCAGGGACGATGGGAAAACAGGGTGTTTCGTACAGAAATAACACGGCTCTTCATTAAGGCTGTGGCACGCAGCTCCCGGGGTGAAGCACAGCGGCAGAGCAGCAAGGCGCAGTCGGGAGGCCCCACCTTCCACCCAGCCGCTGCTCGTGCAGGAATGCGTCTGCTCCGCCGTGCCGTTTGATAAGGGCAAAGATGCTGCTACCTGTCCCCACTTGTTGAAGCTGATTTTCCAGCCAAGGTTTATGAGCAAGACACGGACCTCCCACTGCTATATTCTCATCCTTGTCTATTCAAAGGCCAGCCAACCCCCTGGCTTCAAAGAGAAAAGATATGAAGCAGAAACGCAGGTTTAAAGGGGATGTCCCTTTGCCGAAAATCCCAGGAATCGGGGAGGGAGGCATCAGAAACAGGCATTTTTTTGAGGATGATGCAGGCTTTTGATTATCTCCACAGATAAACCTGTGCTTCAACAGAAACACAGACTGCACGTATGGGTTTGTACAGCAAGCAAAGGAGCCGTTTTGACATCACTCACAGCAGCACCTCTTTTTGAGCCCAAAAAGGAGAATTAGGAAAGGTCAAATAAGATTTTTCTATTCCAAATACTTCAGTCTACACACGTGATCACTAGAAGAGCAGCAGAAGAAAAGAAATCACGCTGCTGAATAGGGTTTCATTTGCTGTTCGCTTTGACAAAAATAATTCGGAAAGCCCTTGGGAAAGCGCTTAAAGGACCTCTTCTGTTCCCACTTGCAGCTGGGGTGCTGCAGCAAGACTGGCCAGGGAGGCACCCCGAGAAGCCCCCCACACACCCGCTGTACCATCCAATACGTACTGGGCTCCTACCACTTTATCTAAGGCACACGAGCTGCGCAGGCCGCCAGGTGGGCTAAAAAAATGTGGTTTTCCTAGAGATGTCCAACAGTCTTCTGTGGGAACAAGCAGTCCAGGCTGTGAGTGGGCTTCTTTGCCATCAGAAATAGAGCATAAACATTTTGCAATCAACAGGGAAAGTCATTTGTTGAGGAAAAAAGTAAAAGATTGCTGTCTGGATAATTCAGCACCTGTAGCGCTTTTCTCAACAAATTTGCAAAAACGCCCATAAAAAAATTAACATTTTATAAAGGAGGAAAAACAAATACCAACTTCTTGAGATCCCCTTTGGCTTGATTTCCTATGGTTTTAGTGACGCATGGGACACAACTTTCATAAAGGGATCACAAGCTACCTTGCAAAGTCTAACAAAGCTTCACCTCTCCTTATGAAGAGAAGCAAATGTGCACTTGAAACACAGCCCTTTTTAACTCAAGAGGGGCTGAAACAGGGTAATGTAAAATAATTTGCCCAAAGTCTACGCAGTCAAACAAGAGCATGTTCCCCAGTGAACCTCAACCACAGCAGGCAGAAACTGCAACTTTATCTTTAAAAGGCTTCAGAGCCCCAGGGTATTGGATTGATTTGGATTAGTAGGAGAAAAACTTCTCCAGACAACAGCTCACGCACTCCTGTCACCGCGGTGTCATTAGCAGCCGTGCACAAGCAGCTGACACAGAAAAAAAATGGGAAAGGGAAGTCCCAGAAGATGCTGGTGAGTGCCCATGAGTGCTTTTGCAGCAGCAGCACTACGCTGTCACAGGCCACATCCCGGTTACTGGGGGTGGTGGGACGCTGCTTGGTGCGACATGGCAGCTTGCAACAGCTTCTGCTTTTTTTTTTTCCTCGGGTCCAGCTTCTTTGAAAAGTTTAATAGGAAAATAACTGCTGTCTGCACTAGACACTACATGGAAACCTCTAAGACATGAGAGGAGGCATTTGCTAGTCTTCCCCATCTCCAGAGCAAAGGCCCTTTTCGGTGCCCACATTTTCTCCTGGGTGTCCAAATCTCACTCTTTTCTCAAGGACAAGGTTAAAGATACAATAAACATGAAGTGTCCTTCACTCAGTCATCACCCAGAGAAGCCCAAAGCATCAAGTGAGAAATAAATTGTAGGCGGCATTCATTTTCTTGTTACGCTTTTTAAAGTCCCAATTTTACTTATCCCCAGCATACATTTTAAAGGGATGCATTTTGGCATCCAATGACTGTTGTGGAAAATACCAGGTTTGTTTTAAAACAGCAAAGAGGGGCGTTGCTCCCCAGCCATCCTGCAGTGATTTTCCTCACGTCAGAGGTCCCCCGGGCTTGGTGGGCTTCAGAGCATCCCCGGACAGCCTTGACGCGTGAGCAGGGGAAGCAAACCCGGCCCCGGGTGACTGAGTGTGTGTGTGGCTACTTGACTCCCTTTGATAGTCCCTCCTGGGCGTTTCAGTGTTGTATTTGGATGGCCGCCCCTCCAGCAAAGTGCTGCAGGGCTGTAGGTGTCGGCAAGGGAGATGTTTTTGTGTTTGTGTGACGTCCCCAGAATAATGATCTTGCTGTTTAAGTGAGTTGAGCGAATGAATGAGCACAAGAAAAACATCTTCGCTGAAAGCGCAGCCAAAGTTAATGCACCATTAATAATGGCCCGGGTGAATTATTGGAAGAGATAATAGGCCTGGGGTCAGGGAAGGTCTGAGACAAAGAACGGGGAAAATTGGGTCACAGAAACATGACAGAGCAGATCACGCTGATGCGCCTGTGGGATTCTCCTTGGATGAAGTCATGTACCACCACGCAGAATATTAAGGGCTTTGCAGGGAAAGCCATTCCCAGAACCCCCGCTTGGATTGATACGGGGAGGAGGGAGAGCAGACACACAAGGCTACAGTAGCTGCCTCTTAGTCCCCAACAAGTCCCCGTTTGAGAGCTTCACTTTAATGTTGTTTAGATACTTTGCAAAATACACCAACTGCACACCTACCTCAAAAAGGGATAATTACGTGGTTGCTAATTACACCAATCTGCATATTTTCTAAGCAGAGAGAGGTGTCTGGGGGAGTATCTGCCTTCCCTGAACAGCAGTGCCGTGCGTTTCACAAAAAGCCATCTCAGGTGCTTCAGCAGCTCGCTTTTCTATCTCCAAAATCACAGCGGACCAGCCGTGGAGCTGCAACCTCATCTCCCTCCCCGCCAGCTGCCTGGCTTCACGACACTAAATTACCAACTAACCTTGCTTTGTCAGAATTTCCCTTCTTTAAAATGGAGATAATAATACCTCCCTACCTCAGAGGTTTGGTTAATGTTTATACAGCAGTTTAAAAATGATGTGGTAATTAAGTGCTCAGTATTATTATATCAACGTGTATAATGATTCCAGCAGACAGCACTATAAACAGGGCTGCACCATGCATGTTTTTCTTTTGTTTGGCTTGTTAGCATTTAGTTTGGTTTTCATACAGCATACTTCTATTATTGGATAATTATTACGTTGTTTTATTACCTGCTTAGTGGCTTTAACAAAAATAAAAGAGGAACTACACAGGTAAAATAATAGTAAATATTAATTCTGGCCTGCTATGAACATTATAACAAAGATAAATGGGAGGCGGGCTCCCACCAGCTCACCTACGAGAGACCCCTCTCCCGCCCAGAGTATTACAGGCCATTTTGAAACACATCCAGCCAGCTGTTTCCATCCAGAGGGACGCAGAACCAGTTTTCTCTTCTTCTAGCATACCTAATGAAGAAAGGTGGTGGTAGCCTCATTTACAAAGCTATTTTTTTCAGACAATCCATGTCAGGATGCTGGAGAAGGCAACGCGCTTAGTTTAACCGTGGGTTGGGTACAGCAAGCCAAGCTTCCCATTCAGGTAAGCAATAAGGAGCACACAACTAACTTCTGTTGGGCAAATGGCTCAGGTAATGGTAAATACCTTGTAGGAGTGTTGGAAGGAGAAGGGGCCTTGCTGGGATGCAGATATGTGAAAAGTAAACAAGAAATAATAAAAAATACGTTGCCCTTCAGCTATAAAATCACCAAAAAAAGCCTCAAAACAAGCATTATTGTACTGACACCTCAAAGCATCCGCAGGACGGTCAGCATGACTTCACACTCGGAGAAACTGAGGCGCAGTGAGGAGCAGAGGACAACACCAAGAAGGCTTGCCTCTCCTCCAGCAGTACTGCTGGAGCCCCCACACGCACCCCACCACCATGGCAAGACCCGGGAGCTGTTTGTTTCCCTGCCAGCCAGAAGAAAGACCGCACGTGTGGCCACTCAGCTCCCTGTGGGGACACAGACTTTGGATGCCCATGAGGATGCAGTACTTACTTCACACAGAGTAAAGCCCATTCCTGGGGTTACCTGCATAGTAAAAGTCGTTATAAAGGCCATGAGACACAGCAAAAATCTCCATCAGACACCGCAAATGCAAGGCTGCCCCTTTGCAGCATCCCAGAGGAAACCTCCTTGGGAGCCATCACAACAACCATCCATCCTCTTGGAGACGGCCCAGAGGAGTTTATCCTCTTACAAAGTTTATTCTACTGCTTCAGCTCAGGTGGAAGAACAACGAAGATGACTTTTGAAGATGCTGAGGGCTGCCATTACGCAGCCCCCACCTAGGACACGGGCACTGCTGGCACATGGCAGGCAGAAACGTGCTCCTGGTGGCCACACAGCCAGGGAACACGTTTCAGCGCGGCCACTGTTTTTGCATTTGGGCAGCACTGCTGAGCCGCAGGTTGTGTCCAAAAGTGGGGCAGGCAGGCACGTGTCTGCGGAGTGAGCTGGCTCTTGCAGCTGGGGCAGGGGCGAGATTAGATCAGTGAGCTCCCCTCACGGCCCCATGGCCAACTCGAGGCAACACCGAACAAATTTCCCCATAAATTTCCTCCCCACCCCAAGAAGGAGGAGGCGTGCTTAAATGAACTCAGGCCCTAATGGAAGTAGGATATTCTTGTTCATCTCTATGTCTAACCCATCCTGAAGCTCCTGGCGGCTCTCCTTCAGCTCGCTCCCATGCACCACCTGACCTTTGTTAAGGGCATTAAACCTGCCAGTCTTTTCCTGAGCAAAAGAGCTGGAACAATTACAGTGAGGCTATAAATGGCCTTTCCCTCTACATAGAAAATGTAGATTAAAAATGTAAGAGTTCATTGACATTTTCTACAAGAACGTAGAATTGTCATTAAGAAATCAAACCCTGAAATACCTCAGTTGTTATCTACCATCTCCAAAACGCTGCATGAGGGGCTTTCTGCCTCAGCCACCGAAGGGCTGGGGACAGCTGTCCTGGTGGGGACAGCCCAGCTGCTGCTGGCAGGGACACGAGGAAGCCAGGAAACCCTGTAACTCGCTCCCATGCAGTAGCTGGCTTTGCGGCACACTTCAGGTGTGACCAAAAATGGGGCACTTTGCTTCTTGGTGAGAAAACAGGAATTTTCTGAAGCCTGCGGACAACCCGCATGGAAAGTTCTGGCTTTGCTCTTGTAAAACAGGTTGTACCCAAAACTTTCAAAAACTTCAAAATGGTGTTGGGAGGATGAATATATTCACGTCTATAGAAGTATTTTCAGACATTCAGGTGGGCATCTGTGAGTAAAGGCAATGCATTATTCATTAATCTACAAGAATTCCTGGGGTCTTCGGGTTACTGATATGTGGCAGCCTTAAGGGGACAAATAATTATTTTTTTATACCTCTAGGAAGGGTAAATAACATGAAAGCAGAGCTCTTCTGCAGCCAGGGGGAACCCCACGAGCACGAGGAAGTCCTGCGGCAGGGTGCCCGAACACCGAAGCTCTGATGGCTTTCCAAAGAGCAATAATTAGAAAAGTCTCTTGATCATCCTTGCTGCCACCAGCCATCATCTTCAGTCCTAAGCAGCCTGAGTTGGGGGAAGGTTTAAGGCTGAACAGTTTTCCATCAGAAAACATTTTCCAGGAACCTGCAGCTGCTGTCAAAAGTGGCACAGAAGAGATGAAGATGGTCTATGATCTATTATATTTTAGACTACAAGAAGAACGTGGAAGTGATGAACCTGAAACGCCTTGACTTTATTACAACAATATCTGCCAACATGGGAAGTTTCTGGGATTGCTGAGAATTTTTGCTTCCTGGGAAATTAAAAAGAAAATAAAATTGCCTTTTGCTGCTAAGTAAGTGTTGAATTCTTCTTTGGGACACAATGAAATTTGAAACATCAGCAGCATGATGGCACATGGCAACCCGTTCCACTCGCATGCCGCTGCTGGAGGAGTCGCCCCAGTTTCGGTCTCTGAGCTGCACTGCACAGGGTTGCTGTCGAGGTCCTTCTGCTTCAATGGCCAGAAGTATCCCAGGCTCATCGCTAGATGCTATGCAGGCACAGCGAACCTGCTGAAACGTAAGCCACCGAGGCTGGGATGGAGATGGACAACAGGATGCAAACCCCATCTGCGACGTGCCAGTCCACCTCACCACACCTGACCAGGAGTTTCTACCTCCGCGCTGAGGATTTCCAGAGTGAGACTTTCCCACTGGTGCCGGCTTTTTGGACGAGGAGCTGTGACTACCGAACGGCAGAAAACAAACCCAAAAGGCCTAATGCAGCTTATTAATTCCACAGGTCTTGAGCTGCAAATGTTGAGAGTCTTGAAAATCACTTAATTGCCAGGCTGTCAGGCCAAGATGTATTTTGAGGACGCTGCCAATCTGACAGTTATTAACAAACAAAGAGGCCACAAGCCCCGACTGCACCGAGATCCTTGTTACTTCTACTCATGTGCCGCCTCCCAACAGGAAGTACTTAATAAGAATAATAATATCCCGAAAGGCCAACCTACGGCAGTGCAATTAAAAAGCTTTTCTGTCTCACTTTGAGGGGGGAAAAAAAAATGAGGGGGAAATTAAAATCAGACAGGAAATTCCACTAGAACAAGCTGGCTTATGTCCTAATAACACAGGATTGTGCCAACTCCTCCAGAAACCAGAGGAGGGAAAGGAAAAAAAAAAAAAAAAAAAGAAAAAGAGAAAGAGAAAAGCAGCCCTCTAGACTGACTCAGATCTGAGGCTACATTGTGGTTCAGCTGTGGCTGCAATTCTAAAGGGAGAAAGGCAGCACAAGCGAATAAAAGGCAGTTTGCTTTTCGAGCAAGTTGCTGTTCTATAATGTAACTCTTGTATGAAAGCGCGCGGCCACTGCTGCTTTGTCAAGAAAAGACACAGCCCGGTAAGCTCGAAGGGCCAGATGGATCTTGGGGCTTGTTCTCCCAACAGCTGCTGCCAGAGAATGGAAAGAAGAAAAAGAACAACAACAACAACAAAAAATCTCAACCAGCGAGGAAGAAATCCTGGCGCGCGAGGGGCAGGCAGGGAGGCGGGGGCAGACCAGATGGTGGTTCAGCTTGTGCCTGCCTGGACGGGCAGTGGGAGAAACATCAGTATGTCAAAACCAGCTATGCAAACTTTTGGATCCCTCAAGAAAGACACGTTCACGGAAGAAAAAATGCCCACAGGTTTAAGAGGAGAAGTTTTCTCCAAGTTGTTATCATCCTGCTTCCTGGGAAGCCAGTAGCATCCTGGATTCAGCAACCGCCTGCACCTCCAGCTGATGTAGCAATTTCCAAAAAAAGCGGGCCAAGAGGATTTGCCATTGACTGCTCTGGGACCAGGGCAATGAATGGCAAACTCTTTCATTCCCCAGAGTATTTCACATTAAAGCTCATTTCACAGTGGGAGCCACATCACTTGAATATGGCTGGTGAAAAGGGACTGTGTGAACCTCAGCCGACTGCTGAGTGCCAGGAGTATTCCCCAATATCCCCTGTTTTCTCCCGCGGTCCCCAATACCCAGCTGTGAGAGACCCCCCAAGCCTTCGAGATGTTTCTCTTTCTGGGTACCCCAAGGAGAGAGAAATGCATGTGATGCACGTTCAAATGAGGTCCTGACAGAGGTCCTGCCTCCCGGGCAGGGACCCTGGGGAGCAGACAACTGGAGCACGAGTCCATAGGCACCTGACTATAGCGCTGCTCTATATGGCTCGGCTGCTCCTGGAGCTTGATTTTACATCTGAGCAAACTTTTCCTTGGCTCTCAAAAGTGCAACTACTCCAGATTGCCTATAATACAAGGCTAAATTGTAATTTGCCATTAGATAGAGGCATTATGGGAGAAAGCACTTATAATTGGCATTTATAACCAGGAGGCAGCGGGAGCACCGGAGGACACCGATGCCCTCAGTTGCATCCGACACAATCAAGCCCAGGATCTCTGCTGGTGACATGCGGAGGGATGGGGAAGTTCAGCAGCCTCAGACGGGAGACAAGGAGACTGCTTAAGCACCAAAGGGCAAAACTAGTGAATGAAAAAGGAGGAGAGCGCATCAGCTATCGTGCAGTGCTCTCTGCACGACGCTTCTCATCTGACAGCAAATCTAGCAGAGCCCTGACCATGCGCCTTCCACTCATGCAAATAAAAGCTTATCGAGGAGCACCATCCCAAGCTGCATCCCCAGGAGCAGGTCTACAGATGGGGATGTCTTTTAGCATTCAAATCAACCCTGCCTCACGCCCCCAGCCACAAATTCACACCCCTCCCCAGAGGTGGCACCGGTACTCACGCAATCACACATCGAGCCAGCTCAGGGAGTTCATCCAGTTGAAAACTAATCACCTAAAATTTTATTGCATGGGGCTCTGGCTGGATCAACTCCCTGAACCAGTTTACCATGAGATCGCTGGTGCATGAATGAGCAAAGAAAGCCCTTAGGCTGTGGTTCAGCAACCATTTCCAGCCCAGGCTGCCACTGAAAGCAGAAGTCCTGACCTCCCTTGGCCATTCATCCTCATGTCGTGCCACTCTCCGTTATGGTTGCCAGGCTGTTTTTGTGTGGCTGCAGGGCTGACTGGACCGAGGAGCGCATCCCGCTGAAAGATAACTTACCCCTTCCCAAGGGCTGGTGCTCAGCTGGGTGAGCTTCATGCCCACAGCCCAGCTTCCCAGGTGCTGGTCCTGGGGGGCATGGCTGCTTCTAGTGTTGGCCAAACTACGCGTACGGAGAAGCTGGGCTGACCGGCCACTGCAAACTAAATACATTTCCCCAAATCCTTCAGGTAGCGCACCAGGAGCTGTCGGCTCAAGGAGCCGGCACAACTTGCAGGAGTTGGAAAGCCGCCTTGCAGAAGAAAAACTCCCAGGCAGATGCTTAAATCCCATGAAAGCGCAGGTGTCAGTGCCAACAAGAAAGGGCATGCCAGCCCGCCCTGAGCACAGACCTACCTGAACGATCTCCCCTGCTGCAGGGCTGCCTGCTGCCATCTTGGGGACACCCATACCCCCTCCCGCTACAAAGACTTTCTCAATCTTTCAGGACAAGGCTGTGCTTCAAATGTAGTGCTGGCATTTCTAGCCTCTCCAATCCAAACCACAGGAGTCAGTTTGCTTTCTTTATGCATATGCTCCTCCAGGCACTAAAACAAACTGAAATCAAACTGTTCCTATAGGCAATGGCTTGAAAAATATCCCCTCCGTATGAAAGGTCTGTTTATATTATTTGTAAAATTGAACAAATTGAGTCTGGAAAAACCCTGTGCAGTCTGCCGTGCATTTTGACCAAACTTCTTTCTGGAAATGGAAGCAAAGATGTCTGCTTTCGACTAAAGTCATGATAAAATTGCAGGGCTGGGTATTTTTTTCTTGCACTTATACCCAGGTGATAAGCATCGCGGTAGCCTTCAAAGAAGAGGTTTGGGAGCGTTCATGCTTCAGGACAACAGTCCCCAAAGCACTCCTAGTCCATAAAGACTGAGAGGATACTGCGCGAGCTGGCTTTTAACCAAGCATAAGGCAGCCCGCTGCTCTGAACTAAGCAGAAGGTCTGATGAGGAGAGGGGTGAGGAAGTTATCTGTCTTACCCAGCTGTGGTTTTGGTGCAGGCTAATAACTCCCATGTATCATCCTGCCGTGGTATGAAAATTTTCCGCCTGGTGTTAAAAATGGTCCCAGTGCAGTTTGCAGTGGGTTCTCCAGGCAGCTCATGCAAAGTGCTGGTTGTTAGCATGCTGCTTGTGTAATGAGGGTGCTTAAGACTGTAAGGGGTCTCTGGAAGGTCCTGAAGAGTGATTGCAGTTCAGGAGACTCACCCACCTGGCAACACGCTGATTTATGGCCTGCTCAGTTAATAGCCCTGCTTAACACAGGAGTTTGTCGAGATTAAGTAATTGCCTGAAACAAAAAGTTTATTATCTTTAAGTCTCTGTTGATGAATGACTGGGTGTTGGAAGAATCATGTGAAAGATCATCTGTGATTCCCTCCCACTTCAAGGGGGGGGGGAGAAAAATAATAAGATTTTAAAAGACAAGCTTTTCCAAAAGGAGTTTGAAAGCTCACAATGTACACTGAAACACAGCCGCAGACAGTTACGAGCAAGAGGTTTCACATCTTGGGTGCCATCTAATAAATAGCTCAAGTAATAACACAGTTCTGTGATGCATTTTCCCCCAAGAACTGCAAATATTTTGTAAACATTAATTAATACCGCCCCTTGAGAGATAACTGATCCTGTCACACAATAATAAGATTAGGAATAAATCAAGATGCAAAGCCTGTTTTGTTTCCATACATCACGTAGTGGCCTTTCCCATCCTAGAAAAATCTGGAAATTTTCCAGTCTAGAAAACACCGCAGATAACTGTAAAGTTAAAAGATGCCGCATGCTAATTTCTGCTATAATTATTACTCATCTCTATTTCCAGATGCTTCAGCAAGGTCAATCGGCTTGATTAAGGTCACACACTTACGCTGCCGCATGAAACTGAGATCCAAAGTGCACCAGAGCACCAGGCTTTGCGACTCGCCTCGGTCCACCCGCACCCTGAGATAAGACACCTGCCTGCTGAGCATCCCTCGCAGCGGGGCTCGTGCTAGGAGATCACACGACGCAAACCTCTCCTCCTCTGTCCCCCGTTCCCTTTGCTCAGAGTTGGCACATAAGAACGAGAGTTTGGACATGAGGGAAACAGGACCGACAAGAAACCCCCATCTGTATTGCAACCACTAAGTAACATTCCCACAGCCCCAGATGTGAGACACGCTGTCCCTCCTCACATCACTTCGAGGCCTTCCTGCAATAAAATGGGACTTGGCTCCAGCTTTTCCTAGCACTTCTCATATTACCTTTTAATCCAAATACATATGGTTCAGGGAACACTGAGAGACTTGCATGAAAGGATGTACACCAAGAGAATGCAAACCCTGGAAAAAAAAGGATGAGATCTGCAAGACTCCCTTGGCCCCAAACCTGTGTCCCCCCCAACTCCCCAGCATATTAATCAAGAGCCTGATGAGATTCCTTTTGAAATCCCCCAAAAGATTTCTGTAGACTTCAGTGGCATTTGGATCAGGCTACAAACTCAGAATAAATCATAAACTGGCTACATCTGCCAAGTTTATTTCTTTCTTTTCCAGATTTCAGAACAAATCCATTTTACTGCTGGGAAAAAGCAGAATGAAATAACTGACAAGAGTTCAAATATCCTGTATCACTCCCCATATTAATTCAGCCAATCTATCCCATAACTTTGGGAAGTGAAGCAGATTACTTTGGCCAGATCAAACCACAAAAACTGTGCTGCTTCCTTTATGTGCATTTTATTATTTAAGACAACCTGTGCAAACCCCTTTCTCTTGGGTTAAAAGTGACAATTTGGGGGACTAAAGTTAAGCACAGTCTTAAGCTAAGCTAGAATAAACCAAATGACATCTGCACTGAAATAATCCAATGATCACCACAACACCCCCACACCCCCAACCAATTTTGGAGAGGCTCTCTTATTAAAAAACATCTAAACTTAAAGGATGCACAAAAAGAAAGGACTTAAAAATGTGACACCAATCAAGAGTTTTGTGACAGCAGGAGTATTTTTAACGACACAAGACACTCTGAAACAGATCCCTGCAACCTTATGTTTTGCATAAATTGGGATGGTTTCATTCATTTGTGGCTAATGCATTATTATTTTTTTTTTTTAAACTCTATTTACCACTGACAGCAAATTCCGCACTTGTAAAAGACCACGTCTAACTTACAAGTTGGGTGATTCTGCTGCATGTCCCTCTATTAGTGTGTGTCCTCAGCGAGCAGAAAAGGAGCTGTTTCCCCACTCTCAATTCAAAGCCCGGCTGATGTGTGCTGATAGCTTCAGGCTAACTTGAGAGATCTGTGAGATGGGGAGCCTCCTATGGCAAACAGCTTCAGATATCATTTAGGGTTTTATTTATTCATTCATCGTCTGCTGAAAGCAACGTTAGCACTGACTTTGAGCTGGAAAGCCACTGCACAATGAATGTAGCATCTATTGGACTTTTCTCTCATTTTCAGTGTTGTTCTGGCATAAAACCAACAACTGCACAAGACAGGAAAAGCAGCCAGACATCCTGGGTTGGGGAAGACCCTTGGATTTGCTTTGACCCACTGCTTGGGCTCATTGTGCCATTTCAGGATGGGATCTACACAACCGCTCAGGTACTGGGCCCCCGAACTAGGGCAACGGCAGAAATGGGCATATTAAGTTCTTCAGAAATGCAGTACTGGCAGATCAAAACATCTGTGAACACTGTGTTTTACTGACAACACACTTCTAACTTTGAAATGGGTACTGCTATCAGCCTATTAGTACAAGCACTTTACTTTGAAGTATGTACTGTAATTCTCGCAATTTTACTCCTGGCTCTGGTATTCATTTGGCTCTGGTTACTTCTACAATTTATCTTCCCACTGCAAAATTCAGACTGTAATATGCCCATCCAGAGTGGTACAGGTATATGTACCCCCTTTCTGTGCTCCCCTTTTACTGTGCATGATATTTTCAATAAGAAACTTTAAAGAAAAAAAAAAAAAGCTTTTCAATCCCAGTGATGTTAGATCTCAGCTTTTCCCATGAGAAAATCACTTCGCACTTCTCTGACTTCAGGTGACTCATTGCTGTTACCCTGCTGAGGCTCCCATACTCCCCTTGCGGTGTTTAACCCAGGCATGTAACTCGCCCTGGTGCGGTAGGCGTGATGGCATTTGCTAATAGGCTTCCTGGGCTGTCACCTGGATGTGATGGGTGAGACAAAAGATTATGCGATGACTTCTGTTTACAGAGCAGTTATGATAAGCTGACATTTGCCTCTAGCTGTTGGGTTTGATAACTCAAATATGGCCTACATGAGCGCTCGCCCTCTGAGCTGGTGACACTCTCGTTGAGAGTCGTTTTAGAGCAACTTCTCCACATATCCTCCTGAAAATTACAAGTGAATTTCTAATGCGTGTGAATGAGGCTGAACTGACAGCTGAGGAAGCCGCGGTGCCTTAATCTCCGCACTCACGTCATCACATGTCACGTCACCTGTGCCACCTCGCTGGCAGCAGTCGGCATTCTCATGGCGGCTCAGTTTCCCGGCCCCCAGTCTGAGGACAATTTCCTTCACCCAGCCCCACAAGGGCAGGTATCAGTGTAAATTGGACATGTCTCTAGGACGGGGCACCCGCTGCCGGGGAGCACCATCGGCATCCTCGGGTGAGCAGCAAAGCTCCAGCGGCAGATGCCTTTGAACACCTGAATGAGCATTTTCCCATTACGAACTCCGATTTCACAACTCTTCACTCGTAGACAAACACGCCTGTGTGCGCTTAAAAGGAGAAGGGATCTGGGTCAGGGACCAGGGAGACAAAGAAACCACATTGCGAGAAGAGTGACTTTGTTCCTTAGGGACCAAGGGTGCCAGGTAGGCACCACCACCTTGAAACATCGCTGGGGCTGCTGAGGAAGGGGAAGGAAAGAAAAGGCCTGGATGAACCTGTGCCAGCATCATGCTGGTTGTCAAAGCCATGACTGGTTCAGGTGATAGCACATGTAACCACACTGTTGGGTTCACAGGACCCTATCACATTTCTCCAGGAATCAGCTGGTACCACAGATCTGCCATGTTCACTTACTAAAAGAAGGGGCAGAAGAGGAGGAGGAAGAAAAAGAGCGGGGGAAGCTATGATGTGAAGGAAGGGGAAGACAAGCTATTGTGGATACCTTTCTAAATTATGAATTGAACTACAATGGCCACAAATGGCTATGGCTATCTTTAATTATTCACACACTTCCCTATGAGTTTTTAAGTTATTTGGTTGGCCAGCAGATGAGTTTGTGAGCACAATGATTTTCCAGATTACTGGGTTTTCTCCATTTCTCAGGGTGAGTTCTTCTCTTATCTTCTCTTGACTTTGTCTCATTTAGTATTAATGCAAGCCACATCTATAGCCCAAAAGAGTTGGCAAGCACAGCTTCGCCAGTACCTATAGGTGCTAATTATCATTACTAAACCGTTTCAACCACAGCTCCCAGCCCAGAAGGAACCTCTGGAGTATAACCCAATTCACAGGCACCCCTGTCACCTCTCCTGGCAAACACCGTGGGGCTGACTTATGACTGGGAAATGCAGGCAGACTGGTTAATACACTTTCTTCTGACTCAAATGACTATGTGATCATATGAGAAGAATCTGTTAATAGTTGGGCAAATAAGGGACATTAATTGCCCCGTTCCCAAATCAACATTCACGTTCAACTACATGATGTTTCTTTTTTAATCAGCATCTGGTCCCAAGAAACCCTTAATTTATTAGTTTTAAGTCCAGTTTTGCTACACTTACTTATGTCCGGTAATACCGTAGTTTGCAAGCCGTTCCACTGAATTAACAGAGCTCCAGCTGGGGCTGGATGGCAGATTCGGGCTTTGGAAAACAGCTCTCAATTCAGGGAAGTGATGGTGCACATCCCTGTGTCCATCATAGCATAGTTATCCTATATCCTATATCCTATAGCATGCAACATCTTTTCATAGCCTGAGCTTTCAAGCGACGCGACGCGACGCAAGCGTCTCTGCCCAGTCACGCACAGGCGGTGAGAAAGGCAGGGCCAGGTCTCCATCCACCCGCGTCAGGCACGTCACCTGCACCCAGGGTCAGGAGGAAAGGGCAATTCTGCTGCCCGCACCGGGACACCCGAGACTGAACCCTTTGTGGCTGGGAGTATATTTGGGCTGCCAAGGGGGGAGAAGAGCAGGGAGATCATCTGCATGGGGAAACGTCAGGACTGCTCCCTCAGCATCCGAAGTAAAGTTCTGCAACTTTGGCTCCCAGTGGAAATAAAAAGCCTGTTTTTATCACCTCACCTCATTCTGGGTCTATAGAGAAGTGAAAGGCGAACACAGCGACTGCTAATATCTTTAGCCACATTTACTGAAACCTTTTGACACCAAGGCTATTTTTATTAGCTAAGTGCACTATGCCTGTATCAGAATGCAATTTTATTGCTTACAGTTCAGCCTTGCAAAAAGCCTTTTCCAATCCCTGTCTGTGGCAATGATAAGCCTTAATGACACAGGGAGAGGTTACAGTACCTCCTAGCACAGCCCGGCACTTAGAGCAGCTACAGATATCCCACGCATTGCTAACCTCCCTCAGCCTCCACTCCCCTGCAGAGCTCTCCGTGCACCACAGCTGCATTTGCAAACACCTGGCTTGGCCAGTTAGCTGGACACATCAAAAGCGTACACGCAAAACAGGAATGAAGCACGGGTCTACAGTTTTGTTTGGCTTTCCAAAACAGCACAATGAGCAGATTTTACTGCTTAGAACTGGATGGTACATTTGGTCTCCTCCTCCTCCTCCTTCTCCCAGCCTCCTGACCAGCGGTTGCAATACACAGCAATACCCAAGGACCTCCAAGCAGCCCCACCAGCTCAGACAAGGCTCATGGTGTCCCAGCTCCAGCAGTGGCCATCTCCCAGAGAAGTCCCCAAGGCCAGAAGACCACATCACAACACTCCAGAGTACTCCCCCCAGGCAATTTCCCACCTCAGGTCCCAAGCCAGAGATGTGCCTTTGTATTCAATAACTTTTGACAGGTTTTCCTTCCAAGCTGTGCCTCAGTATCCCCAGCAGCAAAATGGAGAATAAGTTGTCTTTTGTTTTACAAAAATCTTTTAGCAACTATGACAGTACTTGTAAACTGCTAAAAAAGCTTGGACAGAAATTCATGCATATGTATGTAAAACCCATAATTTTTAAATTTTCTTTTAATTACATAGGATTCCCTAACTGTCTGTGTTTTTTTCCTGGAACTCTGGGTCTCTTTCAAACCAGTAAACTGCATCCCAAGTGAATAACAGTAGTTTAGAGTGATACAATCTTAGTGCCTAACACCCTCAGAGCATCGCATGCAACACCAATGTTGAGAAACCAGGAACCTGAACAGATGCAGTCAGACTGCTCGCGGTGGGAGTTCAGAGACAAATAATTCAATATTTCATCACTCTCTAATCCCAGGAAAGGTATCAAGGTTAAACTACTAAGAAAAATACAGGGAGTGTTAAGCAACATGGATTTCACTTTGGAAAGGCTTAATTAGCCTCCTAGCCGTGGTCACCCATTTCAAGAATTTGAACCTACAGTAATTTCTCCCTTTACAAGATGCACAACCCAAGTCTGCAGGCATGACATGGGTTTGGTGTCAGCCGCTCGCTCTATAATTGGCCCTTTATTGTGAGTTACCACGAAAGGCTCCAGGCAGTCCCCACAGACCTTGCCCTTGATCTGGGTTAAGATACTTTGACCTGTGATCCTTTATAATAAATGATATCCCCCAGTTAAAGAATGCTGCCTTCAACAATACGGGCCTGCCCTCAGGAAGTGGGAAAGGAATTTTCCTGTAAAGGCAGATTAAGGAAATTCCACGCAAATTTCATGCATTTTGAATAATCTTCTGAACCGTGACGAACTAGCTTCCCCTTGCAGGGATCCTGCTCCAAATCGTTGTAGTTTAAAGACAAATTTAGCTGTCGCTTTCTTGGCGGCAAAGCGCACTGTTTTTCTTGGACTCGACATGCCGGGCTGAGCGCGGCGCTCGGCGCAGCTCGTCCCTCAGGCTTGTCTGGGCGGCAGACAGAATGCGCTGCCTGGGCACTGGTACACTCATGAGCAAGGATGATTGTAGTTTAAAGTTTACACACAGCCCAATATTGCCCGTTGAGTTGGGATGAGCTCCTGTGCAGGGGTCAAAGACGATTTCTTCTTGTGCCGGTACCCCCTGTCCCTGGCCCAGCAGGTAATGCAGAGGCAGTGAAACCTTCCCTCCTGGTACTGGCTTTCTTCCTCTGTTTTTGGTAGCTCATGATATTCTGGGCTTGGGATGGGATCGTGCTCAGCAGCTGTGTGTCCCGCGCTGGTGGTGCCTGGCTGGGAGGAAGTCACCCACCAGCTGTGCTCTCCCAGGCACCCTCCTCTGGGGCAGCTCTGAACGTCCTGCTCTCAGCATTCTCCTTTTGCTTCATTTCTGGCCTCTCTACCACCTCCCCAAACACAATGACAACGGGTGTCCCATTTTTCCACCTCCGGGCCCCTCTCCAGCTCCTTCCTTAGGGGATTCCCAGTTCTGAGGGTGTCATCACTTGCCAGTCCCCCCATGGAACCCCTTCTTCATCTCTTAGGCACATCACCAGCACCCTCAAGTGCCCCAAAGCATTCCCCCTCCTGCACGTGCACCGTCCCTCCCCACACCTTCCCCCTGCGGGTCAATGCTGCACCTCCCCCAGAACTTCTGAGGCTCACCCCCTGCGTTTTGAACCTCCAGCCAAAATCCTCACCAAGGCATGGTCATCTCGCATCCTCCTGCTAACCAGGGTCAAACCAGGAAGCGGCAAAGGAATGTCATCAACTTCTAAAATTTTGGTTTCCTAAAGAAAATGGTCCATTTAAAGGAACATGGTTATGTTAGCTGGACACAAGTATTTTTTCCCAGAGTAGTGTGTGGTGATAGGGAATCTCATGGGACCATAAGAATTTTAAAGCATTACATGTTTTTTTAAATATCTATATAACATAAATTATAAAAATTTTCAGTGTTCCTCCATCAGTTTATATCAAAATATTTTCCTGAGACTCATGAAAATATCAGATGAGGAAACTTTTAGTTTACAAAAAAAAAAGTCTTAGGAGTTTTTTACATGCAGCAATGTTAATGAGACTGTAGCCACAAGGAGCAAAAGCACAGGAGAACAGTGTTTTAGTGTATATGTCAGCCCTCATGTATGCTTTCAGTAGAGGAAGCAAATAAAATATTTTGCCAGGCTCCTGAAATGGTACGATGTTAGGAGAAATTCCTGCACAGCTTTACTTACTGGAAAACTAAAAAATGCAAGCAATTACCAACTGTCATTACTAAAGCTAAATTAGACAATATTCAAAAGTGATGCTATTTTCCTAGCAATCAACATCCCAATACAAGATAGAGGGACAGTCGTTCTGAAAAGGACGGCACTTCCTTGCTCTGAGTAAATAATTTATGATTTTGAGATCTTCTCTTAAACAAAAAAGTTTTGAAAAAGCATATTGCGGTTAATGGCAAAGCAACCAACAGCACGCTAGCAGCCTGACATAAAGTCTATTGAAATCAATGGGAGTCTTTCCACCAACTTCATTGGGGTTTGGATCAAATCCTCCAGGAGAATAAGCTATTCTGCCATATCCATTATTACGGACCGCTTTGTCCTGGTAATTAGATGCCGGGAGAGCGCAGTGCGATTGTTTAAGGCACTGATCGTTCACCCATGGAGACCTGCGTTCAGAGCCCGGGTGGGTCCAACTCAAAGAGGGGCTGCAGATTCCCACTGGCACCCGCCCGCATTCCCAGCCCCGCCGCTGCCGCCAGGTAGACGGGATGGGCAAAGGCGAGAGAAGACAGAGGTCAGGACTGAGCTGGGAGAGATGTGCCGAGCGCCTGCCCAAATATCCCTGGCTCCTGCCCTTCCTCCAACTCCCCCATTTTCCCCATGCACCATCACGCACGCAAAGCATTTTCAGGGAAAAAGTGGATAGCCAGCAGGTTGCGGGTCTGCACAAAGCACCTCTGTACAGCCCCAGGCATTTTGCACAGTGCGCTGAGCGTCATCGGTGTTACTAACTACGCAGGGAGCACGCCTCTGTGTTTGCATCTTGTTTCTAAGGTAAAACATACTGCTCCTTGGAGGATACATCTGAGGGAGGGACTGCAAGTCCTCTGCAACCAAAATACAAACAGAAAGGGCAAGCCATGCAGAAAGGACTCCCACCATGAAGCTATATATTTGGCTCACTGTGAATACTGGACTGCATACCATTAGCAGCCAACAGAAAAGACAGTATGGCCTGAATTCTCAGAGGAGACCAGCAATTGCCAGTACGTAACCAGAGGGGTCCATTTTCTAAGATATGCCCTGCATCCATTCCTTGTAAAATTCCAAAAACAAAAGCAAAAAACCCCAAAACAAACAAAGAACCAAAAAAACCCAACAGCACCCTATCTTAGCTGGTAGGAACCCACCAAAAACCAAGCAGCACCCAGTCACTCAGTCCTTTTGAAAGTCACAGATAGGAGCTGTTTATCTTGCAGGGCGACAATCACACCACCTGAACCCTGTAGGTCTCTACATAAAGAGTCTCCTTATAAAGGCAATGCAGAAAGAAAGAGGGAAGATGAGAGGATAAGGCTGGGTGGCCTAGCTCTCCTGCCAGAGGAGGCTTTTTCTCTCCTTTGACTGTTCAGGAGGCCTGGGGAGACCTGTTTCCTATTCAGGCGCTTAAATGCGAGGAGCCTCGGGCCCGGCGGACTGAGCTCTGCTCCTGTGATGACGCTCAATGCAGAGAGTGAGCAGACCTACGCTCATCAGTTTGCAAAAAAAACAACCAAAGGAGGTTCAGCAAGTTGTGGCTGGGATGAATACAGTGCTACAGGCTGCTAGTTCACAGTTTCTTCCCATGCAAGACCTGCAAGCCACCAAATAACACGCAGGACGCAGGCTAAGACGATCAAAGGCGTTCCCTTGTGCAGTGCAAAGCTAAGCCGTGGCACTCCTCGCTGTAGGATGGTGCTCGCACTAAAAGGATATACCATTTCAGAAAATGGCTCTACAAATTCATGGAAGAAAAATCCCATGATGCCACTTGCGATTTAGCCAGTCCTTGAACTGGAAGATTTGCAAGGCTGTGAGAACACCGCTGGGAAGCTGCTTGCATTCCTGCCCTGCAATTGGGCACTCACCCCTGTTCGAAGCCGGAGCCAGAGGTAGACAGACCTTGACCTAACCTGATGCTGCTGCTCCTGTGTTGATATTTGGTGGAGCCCCCCTCCCCGACATGGCACGGCAGCACGTGGAAGCAGCGGGGAGGCTGGGAAGCAGCCAGCCGGGCTAACACCAATGCCTGCTCGAGCCATCCCTTTCTTACCTCCAATGTCTTTTGTTCAGCTAAACGTAACAGCTAGCCCACGGCTGCCCTTCTTTCCATCAGTGGGGGAAAAAAACAGGTGAGGAATATTCCCGGATGCCTGCAGTGGCTGGGGGTCCTTCTCTTTTGCTATTTTGCTTGCTGAAGGGTAACCTCTTCCTCGCTCAGCGTGTTGCGAACCCCCAGCTCCTGGCCCCAAACCAGCTCTTGGTCTGGGAGCTGGCTCTTTTGCACCAGCAGCAAGATGCTCTGTTTCAATACTTTGGCCAAGCTGATGGCTGCAGAAGTGCCTGTAGCTCAGATGTAAAGCAGTTATCGTACAGCATGCTCCAGCTATGATGCCTGGTTATCTCTCTGCCGCTGCTGGGCCTCGAAAGCCCGGGATACAAAGTCTCGCCTCCACTGCTCCCCGTCTCAGATGTCACAGGATTTACGAAGAGAGGGTGGAAGCAGCCTACAAGAATAATTGAATCAACTGAATTAACTGAATATGTTTGAATGAGCTTTGGTCACGTCAGCATGAAAATCCCCCCGCCGGCAGCAGACTAGCATGGATCTGATGGGGGGGCAACGCGGAGGCTGGTGTAGAGCAGCGCTGTGGAAGTGAGCCCCGTGCAGCCGAAAACGTGGCCTCCCTCCCCGTGCTGCTCCGACATCTTAGAGATCTGCAAAAGCTATTTGCAGTGAGAAGCTTTCTTGTAAAACATAAATGAATACCAGCTGCCCGGACAGACTCAGAGCGCAGCCTCCCTACTTGGATGGGCTGCGATCCCCGGGGAAGGCGGCCGGGCTGGCGGGACGTGCCTTGTCTGTCCGTCTGGGGGAGACATGCGAGGAGCGGTGCGGTGAAAAGGCAGCAGTGTTTTCCTCCTGAGGTGTCAGCTGGTAAGCAAACTAAGTGCTTTTCGCCCTCAGAGGGGGAAAAAAGCAGCTTTTTATCACCCCTGATTTTTAAAAAATACACCTCTCTTTAACCTGAAAACAAATCCCATTTTATTTTACCCAAGAATGAAGGCTGAGTCTTCCTCACTGGCCCAGAGACTCAGATGCGCCCATCCCTCGCTCCCCTTCAAGCTCCAGCGGGGTCTGCCTCTGCATATCCCAGGGCTACCGCTGGCTTGCTGTGCCCGTTTCTTTTTTTTTTAATTTACCTTGGAAATCGTATTTCCTGGCAACATATTAATGCCCTTTTCAATGCTCAAAAGAAAATACAAACAGCAACACAGACCAGAAGCCAACTGCCTGAGCAATGAGAGCGGTACCTGCTTTGTACCTAAATATTTATAACATGTTAATACTGTCATTAGTACTTTGTTTTGTTTTACCTATGTTTAAATACTGTTTAAATACTTACTTAGCCTTCCCCACTATAAAATGTCAGGGACTCTGGCCAGTGTTTCACTCTTCTTGCACTGACACAACAGACCTGGCTTTGATTTGTGGTTTTTTTTCACCGCATATGGACAAACACAAACACACAAGAGACAACACTGTTTGCTCCTGCTGCTCTTCAAGACTTTCACAGTTACAGTACAGAGGGACACCAGGCTTTCCCAGCTTCCCGCCGGGGCTGAGCAAGGTCCATCCTCGTCAAGGACAGCACCGCAGACCCCAGCAGCTCTGGGCACTGGGGTGACACGGCCACGCAAGTGCATCATGGTGACTGTGCAAGTGCGATGCTGAGGTCCTGGTTTTAAGAATTTGCCTGCTGGGAGTTTTAACCTCTGAAATTATTTGCAGGTGCAAACAGCAGCAGGCAGCCCTCTACTACCCATGTAACGGGAGAGCTGAATCTTGACGGCACCTGAAGGTTTTCACATGGGTAGGAAGCGGGGCAGGACTGAGGCAGCTCTGAACGGTTGGCTGGGATCACCAGCCACAAGCTAACCCGAGCGAATGTTGCTCTGGGCAGAGCATGGCAGTGTGTAGCTTGGAGCTGGTTACGATCCTGAGGTGCAGCTGGCGGCTGAGCCGGCGGCCCCGGGGGAGGCAGGAGGCAGGCAGCGAGCGCCGGGCCACGGTGGTGGGCTGTGAGCCCCAGAGGAGCTGCAGGGCTGGGGGCCACTTCCATCCCCTTGCAGCAGAGACCTCTACAACTCGTCTCACTTGTGCCCTCAAACCATGGTGAACTTGAGGAATCAGGAATGCTAATCGCTGCTCAGCTGAACGTTTTCCCGTAATAACCTTTAATGACTCTGTAATTACTCTTTAAACCATTGACTTTGCAATCATTTTTTAATTCCCCTTTGCCACATCTCTCCCCGTGCTACCAAGCTGGAAGGCTGAACTGTAAGTGAATATTAGCCCGCTAAGGCAAGGGCTGTACCATTACAACCGCGCTTAATGCAGAGGCTTTGAAAGAGTTGGGAGGGCAGGGGGAGGGGAGGGAGGAAACAAAAAGCACAGCAAGATTTTCCCCAAATTGGTTTCCCTCAAAACAAAGCCCTACCACTTTGCTAAGCTGCTTTAGGGAACGTTTGGAAAAAGCGTGGAACCCTCAGCGACTTGCTCCACTAACTCTGCAAATAGGGAGACTCCTGTGCTGCGAGCGCCGACTTCCAGCTGAAACAAATATTAGAAACTATATAGTGATAATTCAGGGAGAAGGCAAGTCCTTCGGTGAATGAACCTGACTGAATCTGTCCCGTTGGAAACCAGTATTTGGTCGGAGGGGGGATACAGAAGCCGTAAAAGAAACTTGAGTGTCCAAGACTCAGCGTGAAGCCAGCACAAAGCAGGCAGGGACGGGCAATTTCTTTTCAAGCCTTCGCCCCCAGGAACAATGGCCCTATTGCAACCACCCTTTGCTTTTCTTCCCGTGATTAACATGCAGCCCATGCAGGAAGAATGGGAATTTATTCTGCGGTTGAGATTCCAGAGGTGCTATCGGGTCAGGTGGCTAATCGTTAAATCAAACTGCTGTCATCTTCATTCAGGTCCTGTCACCCGGGGCCACGTTATTACTTGGGTTTATGCAAAATAAACAGCTTTGCTAAACATTCCTCTAAAAGAGGGTCAAATAAAGAAGGGAAGGAGGAGATACACCACCGGCATCAAGTAGATCCCGCGTTCTCTCCTACCCCCGCTCCTGCTCTGTCCTGGACTGATTAGATGGGGATGGGGGAAGGAAGGGTTTCTTCAAGTTTTTAGGCTTTTGTTTTTATCAGCAGGCCATTTTTCTCTTTTCTAATTCCACTCAAGGCTCCTTAGTGAGTACTGTTAACTTATTCTTGTCTGGGTCTGGCTAATTCAGTTTCTTTCTTGAACTACATAGACTTACAATTCTGTATTTTCTATAGGTGAACTCAGCCATAAGAAATCTCTTATAACTCCTCCATAAAAGACAATCTCTCAGAGGTTTCCTTCAAGACAGATATAGAGATGCTTAATGCAAGCGCTCAGAAGGAATGTTAATTGCGGTACTGCACACACACAGTTTGGATCAATGGGTTACTTGGAAATCCTGGGCTTGCTGCTCTAACAGGTAGCTGAGAAGAGAAGGTCTGCTGGAGTGTTCCCAGTCACTAACAGGCCAAGGTCCTTGTGAGGGAGCAGGTGTGCTGACTAGTACCTTGTGCCAGGGGGAAAAGAGGGTGGGACTTTGCAGCAAGAGGAGAAACGGCATCTCCTGCCTCCCTTGCATCACTTCCAGTTTGGTTTCAAACAGCCCATTTTCAAGGATATCCAGCTGCATGGATCCAAATACTGGCTCATCCCAGTCCCTCCCACCACAGAACACCACAGTCAAGGACCGTCCCAGCACCATGCTCATGTGATGCAAAGGACCAGCTATCCTGCATGGCAGCCTGACGTCCCCAAAATAGCCAGATACAATGTATGACCGTGATTGCCGAGGGGCGGAAATACTGTCCTAGGTATAGGAGCAGAACGATACCCATTTAAAGCGAGGCTGTCTGCTGTTCCAGTTCCTCCAGACCGGCAGCAGTCAAAAAAACCCCAAACTGAACAAAAAAATCCCACCCTCATGATTAACATTCATCTGCCTTGAAAGAAACTTTTAAAAATATGTTTTTGTTCTCTGTGGCTTGTCGATCCCAGGCAAAAAGTCAAAACTAGGATTAAAACCGAAGGGCTGTAGCCAGGAGACTGTCACTTCTGGTTACTCTTCCCTCAAGGAATCAAAAGTTACTTTTAATTAATGTTGTTTCAAGATGTCGAGCCTGGCGCGGCTGCCCCCAGCACCGTTCCCAAAGGCTGGTAAGGCGAGCACGCTCAGGCTCTTCCCACACCTCTCACAATCTGCCTTTTGTGGCACACATCCTCTCCGAACCGGCACACCTCAGCCGTCCCCGGGCCGCGATGCTGCCCATGAAGCCGGGGCAGCGATGCCCGCGTGCACCCGTGGTGGGTCTGGGTTGGGTGGGTAAGCAGGTAAACTCCAGCTTTGAAATGCACTCACTCAGCCTAAGGCTCCCGTGCACAGGTTGAGCTCCGGCATCTTTTGCAAAAATATTTTCATTGCCTGAGCTCCCCGGGGGGAGGTATTGATCCTTCCCAAGCACTGAAAGCCTGTTTCATGTATGAAGAAATCCCCTCCTAGCCCAAACATCAAAACATCTAAGCGTGAGTCCAGCTTTGCAGAATTATGCCGGGTTATTCCTGGACTGTACACAAATTGGATGCTAAACACACACCGGGGTGTATGACTAACACATGTCGCTTCCTTCCTGCATGCTCTGGCAGCGAGTTCAATTGAAACAGGACTGTCTGAAAAATCCTGCCCTGAAAGGTCAGACACAGAGAGTGTCTCGGTCCTTCTGGAGTTTCACAGAGAATCTGGTATGAGGGAAAATTACGGCAAGCAAAAACTGAAGCAGAAATTTGACCACAGCCCTGACCTCTGATTGAAAATGCCTCATTGCTAGTTCAACCACAGGCAGACAGACATGATTTAATCCAACTTTTTCACTCCTCTCGCTGCATGGAGCTAGCTCGCTCTTTTGCTGCTCCTCGGGGGTATAAAACATTTTTTATCCACCCACGATAGCCAAGGTACATACGCCACAACCACCAACTATGAATTTATTCAAGGTGTGCTTAGAACTTGGCAGAGCTAATAAAATGCGAAACAGTTTAAGATGCCCTGGAACATTTTTAAATCACATGTCCGAAGAATCATATATCTGTTAAGGCATTTGGCAAAGGGGACGATGCCAAATGTGCTGGGGAGCTCCCTAAACAAAGACTCGGGTGAAGTGGGAAGACCGGGACGAGGCTCCCCACTCACCAAAAGGACGGTGAGACCCAGATCTTGAACTGCACTTGCCACCGCTGAGTGAAAACTCGGTGCATCGCAGATGGAGAGGTCCCGCTGCCCGCTCTGCAGGCAGCCTGCCCGCAGCTATGGGGGGAGCTGGGAGCTCTGCCCTGCCGCAGCCGGGCCAGCACCTCCCCGACACGCGGGCCCACAGGGCTTTGAGGGGAACGCGAAAACCCTGGTGCATCTGAGCTCAGGCTGCCTCCATCCCTCCTGTAAGTGACGAGAGGAGCACTGCTAGTGCTTCACAGATAAAAACGTGAATGGTCTGGTCGCCTTTCACCTTTGTGTAACCTCCCCAGCTGAGGGATCAACAGCGAGAGCTTTCGGAGCAGCCCATTTCCCATCCTCCGCCAGCAGGAAGCGAAAGGGCTGAATCTCACCCAGCGCTCAGGAGAGGCAGGAATCAAAGCCAGCCAGCGAGCGGGAAGGCTGAGGGGCACCAGCATGAGACTGGCGGCCTGAGAACAGAAGAGATTTGAGTGCTCTGTGAGTAAAGGCCAGTGCAAAGTTTTTGCCATTGAAAACTTTCACAGTATTACATTTTTGCTCTATTTTGTAGGGCTTGTAGATCATGGGAAATAAGCTGTATAAACTGCCTCCCATATAAGCCCATCCATTTGCAAGCAACTGACAGTAAGCAGTCAGAAAGCAAATGATTACAATTCAAGCAAGCAAGCAAGCAAACCCCTTCATTGCTCTGAGACAGGTGGCACAAGAGAACTTACCTCTGTGCATAGTATGGAAAGAAATGTTCACCAGCTTGGGATCACCTCACGCCACTGAACAAGAGGACTGGAGCCATGTAACCACGGTTAAAAAAACAGGATGGGGGGGAACAGAGAGAGAGAATGAGAGAGAGAGAGATCCCATTCATCTATAGATTGTTGAGGGTCGACATAATGAATTCTGCAAACTGGACCAAGCAGCTCTGCAAGGCATTATTGCTAGTAAATAAATCACTTAGCAGGAGAAGAAAATGCATGTATAAATCTTCTGTGCTGGTAGCAGACATGTTTCACTAGCAGCTACCTCCTGAATAACATGCCAAGAAAGCCAATAGAGAGAGTTTGTGAATGCATGTCCAAAGCTTCTTAGCAAACTGTCATATTGATCTAGCACAGCCTAAGGAAGCCTAAGAAGACTCAAGGAGTTTGGGCAAATGCTTGTATTAGTGTTCCCTTCCTCTTAAGAGTTTGCTGAGACGGCACTTCAGTGTTTCCCAAGTAGTGCACCTCCGACCCTGGCAATCCATCAAGTGAATGCAAATTGTGGACCAGACAAAACCAGGCAAACAGCAATGCTGCTTAATAATAATGTACTCCCAAAGAGAAGGACTTCCTCTACAATGATTGCTGTGTACACATTTAAACTAAACACCCAAACTTCTTATTAGCCTCATCATGATTTGTGTTTTTGTTCCCTTTGAAATGCTCCAAAGTAAATGGTACAAGTTTACTCAAGGCTAACCTCAAACAGTAGGCTTTCTGAACTGTGCAAACGAACAAAAGTTGGGCTACATATAGATGGCCCACGTTTATTATAAGTCCCTTTTGAAAATCAACACCCAGCAAAGTAGAGCTAAGGAGCATGTTTAAAAAGCAAATAATCTCAATAATCACTACTCTCTTCCCATTCGGCCTGACCAGCCCGAATTTGGTGGGGATTGTCCAGGACAGTGCCGTGGGGCAGCTTCCCTGAAGGTCCATCTGTGGCCATGTAATTAGCAGGAGTCAGCTCAAGTCAGAGGAGAGGTTTTTCTTCTCGTCTGCACAAGGTGTTTCTGCTGCCAATATTGTTTCTCAGAGTCTTTCACACTCGGGGGAAGAAAAAAAAGAAGGAAAAAAGAGAAAAAGGGCTTCGGAGTGCTTATTTATTCATTGCATGTTAAACACTGAAAGTGGTCCCAAGAGCATAGGGTAGCCCAAAATATCACAGATCCAGGGCTGACCTTCTGCGAAAGCACTTTCGATGCAGCTCTTAAGAAATGTGGTTACCACAGAGTGTTTGTTTTAAACTCCTGTTAATGGATCGGGCAGACCCACGTTGAGAAACTCACTAAATTATATTTAACCTTGTTAATTTAGCTCAAGAATTAATGACTATATTCTAATGAGCTTTCCATTTGTTGCTTTTCACTTGGATTTGCAAAATCCCTTCTGTGCAATGGAAGCTTTCCTATCTGTTATAATGGGAACATTCCCAAAGTATCTAAGTGCTTAGGTTTGGCTTGACTTGGACCATTGCTACTGCATTTTTTAGCTTAGAAAAGAAAAACACTGCCACACACATGCTCAGATTTGTCATGGGTTCACGGGAAATGTGAATACACAGAAGGAGAACAGAGCGTGTGCTGGCTGACACAGACTGGCAGTAGTGCCCCTTGTTGGAGGGGACCAAAATCACTTTTCCATGGAGTCAGGCCAAACCCACATGAGTCATTGCCTTCAAAGGCCCACTGCAAAATGTGTGTAGAAGTCCTCTAAGGCTACTGAGGCTGGAGCTGCAATAGCAAGTTGCCTCTTGTAAAAAAAACCACACATACCCCCAAAAATGTATTTAAAATCAATCAGTAGATCAATTAATAAGCAAACAAACAGAGTCTGGTTTCACTCCCCATATTCTCAGCCATTTGGAGCTTACTATGGAGCACTTTGGAAATCTTCAGTGATGAGCGCTGATACTACAGTACATTCAGTTGCCTGTAAAGTGCTGCCTGCTGGCACCTACACACATGAAGGTACAAAATACCGACTCTGATACAGAGCAAGACTGATACACTGCAGCCACAGAATTGTCACCCTGTGGTGTCAGACAAAAACACAGCAATGTACTCCACTGAAGCCTGTGTTTAAGGACAATCTAGGTATGACTAGAGCCAGACATCATAACATTACTGCAGGAGCACTGCCAGAGCCAAGAAAAAAACAGAAATTTGGCTTCATAAGACGATTAGAGCTGATTCCTAAGCAGCTGGGCCAAAAGCATCAGAGCTAATTATGAAATAACAGGGCTTTGCCCAAGCAGATCCTGATGGTGGGTTTCAACATCATTTCTGCTTGTCTTTCCATCATGAATAGTGAAACTGGCAACCCGTTGGTGACTTTGAGAAACAAACATTACGCCAGGAATAAACTATGACCAAGATGGCCGTCATCCCTCAAGCACACAACAGAGCAGAAGAAAGAAGAGAACAGCAATGGCCTTGCAGTTGGCCCATATTTCAGTCAACCCTAACGTCATGGAGCTTCCTTGGGATGCGGCCACCAGTCTGGGCTGCTCCGGAAACCACCCCAGCACATGAGCTGGACCTGCGCTAGTGAGCAAGTTATTATATTCTTAGTGGGAATGGGCCAACATTTTTCTGGCCTTGACTTAATGGGTGTAAATATGTTTACATGTCTTTGCTGCTGCTCCTGCTAATGTGTCTGAATACCACAGTTCCCAAGCAGGAAGCCATTGATAACTGGGTGTGTGCAAAATATAAAATAGCCTGCTTATGGCACACCATTCAGTATTACTGGGAGCACAGCATCCAAATTGCCTGGGAGAGTGCCTTTGAGGCAAGCCACGCTCCAAATCTGTACCTTCTTCAGAGCAGGTTGAAGAGGGTGTAATAGAGCCTTACCACACTCATGGAAATATTTCAAGAGCATTTTAAGAGATTTTGAAAGTCCAATTTGAGACTCTGTCTGTGCTGTTTTCAGACAGCTCTTGTGTCTCATGCTGCTGAAACATTCAGCATACCTGCTTCAAGCCAGACAATCTATAATCACAGAATCATAGAATGATTTGTGTTGGAAGGGACCTTCAAAGATCATATAATCCAACACCCCTGCCATAGGCAGGGACATCTTTCACTAGATCAGGTTGCTCAAAGCCCCGTCCGACCTGACTTTGAACACTTCCAGTGATGGGGCATCCACAATTTCTCTGGGCAACCTGTTCCGCTGTCTCACCACCCTCATCGTAAAAAATTTCTTCCTAATATCCAATGTAAACCTCCCATCTTTCAGTTTAAAACAGCTACACCTTGTCCTTGGTAAAAAGTCTTTCTCCATCTTTCTTATAAGACCCCTTTAAGTATTGAATGGCCTCAATAAGATCTTCCCGGAGCCTTCTCTTCTCCAGGCTGAACAACCCCAACTCTCACAGCCTTTCTTCACAGGAGAGGTGTTCCAGCTCTCTGGTCACTTTTGTGGCCCTCCTCTGTGCTTTCTTGTGCTGGGGACCCCAGAGCTGGACACAGTACTCCAGGTGGGGTCTCATGAGAGCAGAGTGGAGGGGGAGAATCACCTCCTTTGACCTGCTGGCCACACTTCTCGTTTTGCAGCCCAGGATACGGTTGGCTTTCTGGGCTGCGAGTGTATGTTGTCAGCTCATGTCCAGCTTTTCATCCACCAGTACCCCCAAATCCTTCTCCTCAGGGCTGCTCTCAATCCCTTCATCCCCCAGCCTGTATTGATACTGGGGGTTGCCCTGACCCAGGTGCAGGACCTTGCACTTGGCCTTGTTGAACTTCATGAAGTTCACACGGGCCCACTTCTCAAGCCTGTCCAGGTCCCTCTGGATGGCATCCCGTCCCTCAGGCATGTCAGCCACACCACTCAGCTTGGTGTCATCTGCAAACTTGCTGAGGGTGCGCTCAATCCACTGTCTATGTCATTGATGAAGATATTCAATAGTATTGGTCCCAGTAGGGACCCTTGAGGTACACCACTCAAGGGTAATAATAAGAATGTATTCAGATGAACGCTTCTGTTCCTTTTGTCGATGTTCCTCACTGAAAAGCCTCTAATGCAGAACTGCCATGGGCATCCATCAATGCCCCATCCTGGCACAGACATTTAGGACTGGGAGGTATCCAATAAACTGGTACTCCATTTTCATTTCTCTTTTTGACTGAAGTAGTCACGGAACCATCAAAGCAGCTCAAAACTGAGTCTCCAACATGGCTGCTGAACTAATTCACTACTTCCCTCTCATTCTAGGATCCAATGGTAATGCTGTCTCACTGACTGTACTTACGATTTCTTCACTTTATTAAAAGCCATTTAGAGCTGAGATAGACAGGGATACCTGTATCTGATGCATGCTCATGCCTCCTTCAAAAGCCACAGCTGACATTGCTCATGGACCATGCAGGACCCACCACAGTACTTTTCTTTGGTAGCTCATGTGGCAGAGGTGGAAAGTGCAGGTTTGATCAAAACAGGGACAGAGGCTGAGGATGTGATTTGCATTTGAGAGTTTGTTGTCCCTGCTTACCTTGGACCCCTTGGAAAAGCTCTGTCTGAACAATTAAACATTCTGGGCTCAAAGAGACTTCTCAAGTCTTCTGTGAGGGAGATTAAAATATTTGCACAAATTACAGATTATGTTCAATCTCTTCCCACATCTCAAAGTTTTAACTTTTGCAAACACTGTAATGCATGGCTGCACTTAAGACTCACACAAATTAGATCTACAATACAAATTACAGTGCATTCTTTAAGAGTTAGTCTCTTTTTCAATACAAACAAACTAGCTGTTCTGTAACTAAGAAACAATCTCCTCCTTTTTCTCTCTCCCTCCTGTTTTGTTTTAGGTCGCTGCCTAGAAGTAACGTCTGTGCAGAACTACCACAAAATTTTCCTATACATCAGAGAAACCAAAGTCATAAACTGAATTCAAAACAAGGAAATAAACAAACAAAAAAGAATGACCAAAGGGAAATGAAACAACATTAATGTTATTATTTTTAATTTGGGTTTACAGAAGAGGCACCGACTTTGGGAAGGACAGGACCTTAGCGTGGCATACTGAGCTAAGTAAAAGAAGCTGGGGCATGAGAGCTAAGACAGTGCAACAAGGCCATAACAACCCAGGGAAGAGTAAAAAGTCTTTCTGTTGAGTGATTCACCTCTCCTCGTGGGCACTTCCACACCAGCACTAACCTGCAGCACCTTCCAGGTCCGAGCCACCGACTGACCCCACTTGGGTGCACACAGACATAAGCAAAACCGTAGCCAAATTAATATCCTCACTGCTATCAATTATGATCATATTTACTAAGACGTTCCTTCAGCTGACCCCAAGGGAACCGCCACTGCACTCGACGCTTTGCCATTTCTGCAGCGGGTCCCGCTGAGCAGGGCCTGGACTGGGCAGGCCCCTTTCCGCATGCTTTGCTGGTGCTTTGGGGGCTGAAGGTATCCAGCCATCGACAGGGGCTTTGCCATGAGCGGCAGAAGCCATCTGGCTTCCCAGGCTCCCCAGAGAAATTCCCAGGAGTGCGAGCAATGGCATGGTGACTTAACAAGCAAAGAGAGCTGGGCAGCTGCATCAAGGAACCTCCCCCCCCGAAACTCTGCATCCTGATTCTGGAGCAAGAGGTGACAAGTAAAACTGCGGTGTTGAGCACTAGAGATTTGCCCCAGAGACTACTGAAACCCGTAGTGGTGCAAGAAATGGAATGGTCTTTGGAAACTCAGCTAATGCAAAAGTCCCATTTATATTATGAATATATGAACAATGACCGAGCATCAGGAGTTACAGCTGAGTAAGGATTTCTGGGCTTGTCCCAGAACCACTAATCACTATAGAAAAAAAACCTACCTCACTTCACGTATGCAAATTGTAGCTTACAAGAGCACATAACTCTCATTATACCTTTCAACACACACGCTGTGTATTTCTGCCAGCACCTGATGCTATGTTAAAGTGCATTCAGTTTCAAACTATCACACTCTGGACCCCTGCTACATGGCATGAATAGACAAAGCATGTAATTAGGGTCAAATTTCTATCTGATGGCCACTGAAAATATTTTGTTTGTTTTGGAAGGGGGGTTAGGGGGGAAGAGTTCGGTTCAAAAACAATGTTTATTTTGAGCAGCCTGGGCGGAACTGCAAAGCATTTCAAGGGTAAAGAATATTTTCTTTGTTAAAATCTTTAAGCAAGCCTCGTAGCAGTGAACTGATGATAGGGTAACATTCCTCACTACTAATTATAAGCAATGTATTAAATTTCATTCAATAGTAAAGCAGCATAGAAACACAATGCAAAAGCTACTGCGCAGCTAAAATACCCCAAGTTGTTAATGAAAAGTAGCTGAAATAACATACTGGTTTGGCCAAATCTGCGAACATAAAAGATGCATTTATATCAGAGTGGCGCATGGAAAAAAAAAAGATGACGACAATACTATTTCTGTGGAATACTAAACGATTAAAGGCAATAAAGATTTCTGTACAGCTGGGAGAAACTTCTTATGGTCTCAGCTCCTACAAAGCGTACTGCGTGAACCCTGATAAAGAGTCTCTATACAAGGAAAAAAAGGCCCTGACAGCAAAGATTCTCCTAAGAACGTATACACACAAACTCTTGTGAATCAGAAAGCCCCTAAATATACACCACTACTTCAGTTAAATCAAACAACTGGCTCAATCTCTGGGCTAAAAGTTACCTTTATTGTCATTTAAAAAGCACAGCAATTTGTAACGAGAAAATACTGATCTCTGAGAGATGAATGCAAACAAAGATTAAGAGGCAGCCCTGGCCTCTGGAAACCTGGGAGCTCAGAGGGATGTTTGGGGGATAAGTATTTCAGAGCAAAGTACAAAGACACTGCCGCTCATCTCACCCACAAATCGGGCTCTGAATAAATGTTGCTGGGTTGTCTCGGAGGCATGCTGATTTCTAGCTACTGCTTAATGGGACTACTTGTTACTACTCAACAGGAATACTTATAACACAGTTTTGCCCCTTGAGACTTGAACTATTCAAGTTCAGATGGATTTCAAGATGTAGTTTTTCATGTTCTTTGTCCTTAGTATGCCACTCTAGATTGGTACCCATAATCCATTGATACAGAAGGCACTAACATGAAAATAAAATTATTTCTGCCAAACTGAGACAGCTTTCTGGATGATTGTATATTAATAATAAGAAGTTGCATTCATGTGCAGTGATAGGACTGTACTCCACAATTGCTTAAACCTCACAAATTCTCAGTTAGAAAATTCTTTTTCTTCTCTTTGTCCGATGGAGAAATAGCAATAATGTTTTTTCGTCCCCAGATTTGTCTGAAAGGTCTTTCCAGCTTGCCTTGGTAACTGGGAACACAATCCAAATTGTTCCCAATGCTCCTGTAGATCTAATATCATGTTGCAAATAGGTCCTAGTCCAATGCTTACTGAAGTCAACAGCTATAAACCAATATACTAACAGCTTTCCAAGGCACTGCTAAAGCATGTAAGCACAAAGCTGTAACCTGTGGCCAAATGAGGAGCTAAATTTAGGACTTCCAGCACTTCCCAATCATTCTGTTCTCACCACCAAGCAACTCCAGATTTTATGTAGGAAAACAGTAAAAAGTGACCCCTTTTTGTAATAAGGGCACAGATGCCACTGCAGCAGATGAGGAATACCAGGAACAGTGAGCAACCGGCACGCAGGAAGCCACTGCAGCAAAGCGCTGGGGTGGGCACTGCTGGGCACCGGCTGCTCGTGCTCACCAGGAAAGCACAGGCAAAATGGGGGGTTTCCACAGAGCAAGAGGAGCAGGCTGCTTGCATGGGCTGTCCCACGCAGACCGAACGCTAGCGTGAATCTCCCACGCTGGAGGGCACAACCTGGCCCAGCTGCAGCAACAGCCCAGGTGCCAGCTCCCCAGGCTGTCCCACCATCTTCAGCACCCCTGGTTCCTCTCACCAAACATACCCATCCCGACTCTTCAGTGTGAACCGCTGTGCGCATGCAACCCTGGCGTTATTTTCCAGTGCTGCTGTACCTTCTCAGGCTGTCAGCTACACCAGCTGCAGTCTACTCCCAGCAAAGAGGGAACAGAACTATCAGTGTAGCCCCATCAGAAGTGGATGTGCATTAATTGTAAAGTGATAGCTACTTCACTGGAGCTTGGCAACGTGCCTAATTACACAGTGAGCTCCAGCATGTGTAAACATGGCTCCCAAAAGTTTAACGTCAGATTTTCTTAGTCCCTTGTATGAATTTGGGATGTTTTTTTCTCTGCAGCTGCCAAAATGCTAGCTGTTGACAAACTAGTCGAAGTGCTACCAAAGCATCTTTCATGAGCTGCCTGCGTACATCTGAACAGATACATACCTCATTAATGTGCTATATTTCAAGCTAGAGAAAACAATGCATGTCGAGAGACTATAAACCACAAGTACAAATGATCCAGGTCACCTCTGATGAATATAACCAGTGTTACATGAAACATGACACATGGTCTCTCTCTTCTTGGGGGAAAAAAAAGGAAAAGTAGAAGAGAAGAGATGCAGGAGGGCTCCACCTTCTTATCTATTCCTCTCTTCTGAAAGCTGATGGAGCCAAGGAGACTTTTCAGATTTTTTTCCTTACTGTTTTGTATACAGGATGCTTTCCCCTCCCACCAGACACCACCTGTCCTGCAGGAACATCAAAAGAAACAGAGTTTGAATCCAGATTAATCTTTAAATCCAGGATTAGGCTGATGGCTAAGCTAGAGAAAAGGGCTCGATTTGGGAAGCAGAGGATCTGAGCAAAGGTCTCTTGCCTAGGTCTCCATTTCTGCATCCTTGTGAGATGAAATTACGTGAAAAGAGAATTTTCTGGCAAGAGTCTGGTTTCCCTCAAACCAAAAACTCAGAAGCTTGACCCGGGGCAGAACTCCCTCCTCTCCCTCCCCAACACAGAAGACCCCAGCTTTGGCGAGCTGCTGAAACCAAAACGCTTGACTAATTCTGCTGACTTAAAGTTCAGCAGTTAATTTAAGCTCCTTGTTGAAGCAGAGGTTGGGTAGGATTTGATTCTGTGTGCTTTGCTTGATTCTGTACACTTTTCTGAATAAAGGAGCAATTTATAATTTCGATAAGTTTCCAGCCTGCAAGTATATCTCGAAAGGTGCAAGTGAAAAAAACCCCAGTTCATAAATTACTATTGTAGAAGGAATATACGACAAGCAATGCTCTCTGTATATTCATTAGCCCATGCCTACTTTGGAAACTAAATCTTGAGAGATTTTATAATTCATGCCTTCATGCTCATCAAAACCTTTTTTATAGCAATCACTTTTGTGACAGATTCCCCCCTCCCTTCATTTGAAGTAAGCAGAGTTATGGAACAGTCACACTACAAAAATACCTGCAAAGTAGCGGCTGCCCAGGAAAAGGCCTAGATATAATATGACTGCTGATTTTTGAACTGCTATGCATGCTGTGTATGCCTGGAAACATAACAAATGTGCACGGCTTGGCTTGTAGCACCTAATTTGCAATAATATTGAAGTCCCCCACAATAACTCATTTACTCTTATAATAAATATATAAAAAAAGACAAATTGCTACATTGAACATGCATTTTCTTCACTGCAAGTAGCTGCTACCCCAGGGAGAAAGCCCTGTGCTGCTAACTAATAGTAAATCCTTTGGAAAATCATGTGTCATAATGATGGACAACCAGGGAAAGGGTATTAAATAGATTTAGAGGTTAGATACTCTAACAAGAACAAAAGAGGCCTTTTGCAAGCTAGTACCAATCAGAGCTGGCTCATTGGTATGATTAGCACCAAGTCCAAAGAAAGTTTCCATTACGAGACAAGACAAGAGGGAGAATTTAACCCAAAACCTTTCTAGGAAGATCATTTTGGGATAGGTAAAGTCCCCAAAAGATCGGATAACTTTTTTGGTTCTCAGGAGACTTTAGGTCTCTTCAAACTACATTTAGGCAGGGGTGATTTTGCTCCATCTTCTATCTATTGGCATATCATTACCCAAAGCACATCTGAACCAGAATGTATTATGATTATATGATCTCAACAAAAATATACGGACTGTCTGAAAACACATCTGATGGACAGAAAAGAGAAAAGGTGCATTATCTAGAAGCTGAGGCAATACAAGATAACAACATTACTTTGCTTCACCTTTAGAAAGCTACTCATATGCATAAATATATCCACAAGGGTAATTTTTTGGCAGGAGTGAGATATAAATACCAGTCTTCCGCAGAATTGTACAAAATGGAATGATCACGTCCAGATCTAAACTTCAGATCCAGCCAGGATTTTGGCCTGAACAGATTTCCACCAGTACTTTCTAATTAGATTTGATACACTGGGGGGTGTGGGAACCTTAATTCACCATAAATGTCTTGAATTTATTTCATACAGAAGCAAGGAACAGCCCAATCTTGACAGAAACAAAGGGAGGGAGTCTTTTAATTTGTATTTTGTGGACTCCCTGGTATCTTTCATATCTGCAGAACACCCAGCTGTTCCCCGACTGGCTCCAAGTTTCTTCCTCCAGAACATTTTCTATTGTTTCTGATACATCAGCCCATAGTGATTTATCGCGATTTTGCAATCATTATCAGTTTACTATTTTAACCAATACACCATAAATCAAGAAGAAGAATGTTAGGTGGGACTTCATAGTGTAGCTTTCATTCATTACCTGCAAAGATTATAGCCATTTCATAAAAACCAATATCAGAGAAAGAAGCTTATTGGCAAGGACCAGTGAAATTCATTTCATGCTTCAAAAGTTTGTGATTGGTCTAGTAAGAAAAAAACCTCAATTGTTGGAAATCGTTTTTTTCTTTTAAACCAGCAAACATTCAAGACTGAGCTATGTCAATTGTATGCTGCACTTTCTACTCAAATGCCATGGAGACTATTCCATATCTGTCCTTGTAAAACCCACTATGCTTACTATTCATGAACTGCTGGAGAGAGAGATACATAAAACGCAGGTCTCCAATACATTACGCTTGCTGCTCCAGAGAGCTGTGGCACTCTGAAACCAGACTCTGGGAAAGTCGGCTGAACTCTTGGCGTAATGTTTCACGCTCGCACGGGGGATAGTCATGAGGGGAATGACATAAGGACTATCCGTTTGGAACTCGACTCAAGATCAAAACCAGAAACCTCCCCCACATGATTTTGTGGAGAAAACTGAATGAACTGGGCCAAATTCCCTTCATTATTATTTGTCATTCCTGGATGTCTACCGTCCTGCTTAGTTCTGGGCTCCTCTCTAAACTGCTGAGAAACTTCTCAGGGTAGTCCAAGCCTACTTTTAGATACCTCCTCTCTCCACTCACTTCTCACTGGATCTCAGAACACGAGTGTTATAAATCACCGTCCAGTGTCCTGACATAATGGCCTGTTAGCAATGTCCACTCTCTAATTGGGTCAAACCTTGTGCCTACCTTGTTTGTCCCAATCAGAAGACTCTTTTCTAAATTTTTTTTAATCTTGCACGAGTGCTGCTGCTTGGACAAATCTATCTTTAGTAATCACAGGGTCTCAAAATCTAGCAGTTATCCTCTCAGTCTTCTCCATTGGTGAAGTATCAGTGGGGCCGTGAGTCCCACCAGGGAACTATTGGGGTGCTCTGTTCGACTGACAGCAACCTCCCTCCACGCTGTGCCCAGGAAGCAGCGGGCATAGCTGGGAGGAGAGCACTGTCCAGGGCTGTTCCCCGTACGTGGTGTGGACAAGACCGCTTTGCTTTGGGGAGGAAGGCAGTGTAGCTGTGTGGACATGAGCGGTGCTGTTAAACCGGCCTGGAGGGCCAGAGAATATGTCCTGCCCTGATTTCTTCACCTGTACGAATGCAACGAGAGAGAGTAAAGATAGGGTTCATCTCTCGTAGGTGTAACTTCTTGTTAGTTCCCCTCCATCTGTGGAAAGACTCTTCCAAAAGCAATTTTCCCAACCATTTTACAATCTGTCCTCCAGATCAGATGAAGAACCCTCTGGATGTGCATCTCTAATTATGCCAGTGGCTTAACCGGTTTAGCATAGACCACGTGTCGTGCTTCAGGTCAGGTCAAGTTAACATATCTAACATGTCATATCAAGTGACATAACTGTCAAATGACTAAGCCAGCAGGACAAACTGTGGGGGTGGCAGGGACTGAGCCTTGGCCTTCCAAAATCCAGAACTGCGCTCCCACCTGGGCCAGCAGCCTTCTCCCAGAAGCAGCAGCCTGGGGTCCACAGCTACATTTGGACGTGGAAGGGTCTGGGAGGAGCTCGGTCTCTTGGTGGACATTTAATAGCACGAGCAGAAGGTCAGGGAGTGGAAGATCTGCTCTCCAGCCCAACTCCAAATGTCATCTGACTTGGAGCTCCTCTGCAAGGGGGTCTCCCTTGCTCCCTCGCAGTACAGGTGTACTGGGAGGTCTCATTAGTTGCATGTTGGGGAAGCGCTTGGAGAACTGATACACACAACTTTTAAAGTTCCCTTCCTATTTTCTTCTTTTCCAAAGAGAATAGACTCAGCTGCCTCCTCCTTAGCCTCCTCTCCACATCCAGACTCTCAGGAGCGTGCATAAAACTTGGGTTGCACAGAAAGCACAAACACTGCTAATTTACACTTTAAGAGGCAGAAGAGAAACCTTTCCCTTCGACTTACCATTTGTTACTCAAATGCCTTTCACCCTGTCACAGTTACTGGGAGAAAGCTGCTGAACTGGAGCTGTAGAGCTCCTGCACAAGGCTTCTTGAAGTTGCGTATGGACTGAACATCAAGTGGACGGCTGTGCACAAAGGTGTGGTTACCATGAATCATTTATTACCCCAGCTAAAGCTTTAGGAACAACATTCACTAATGTAAAAGATAACTTGACTCTGGGAATACTGCTGTCACGCCGGCTGCATATTTTACAAGGGGAAAAGATTCCTTTAGGTCTGTTTGTTGCATTAACCCTTTCGAGCCTGCACTTTTACTGCAAGGACAGTTTGATCTTTTATTTTTCTTGCAAGCAGAGAATAAAAAACAGCACCCTGAGTTTTTATTTAAGTTTCTACATAGTATACCCAACCATTTGAAAAGACTTGGGGGCCTGAAAAAATGTTGGAAAAGAAAGCTCTCACCGAAGACTGGAGCAGCATCTTTATTTCTCTGTGTACCCAATTGTGCAGCTACCTTTAAAACATTTGAACCACACTGCACGATTATAAATAACAATACTGGAAAACAGCATGTTCTGTCCTCTGCAGATCACCAGAACATAACCTCAGCCAGAATTTATCTAAGGGCAAGTGTAAATGCAAAGCAGGAAAAATTTCCCTTATTCAACACGAGCTATTAAATTAACAATTCTCTAAGACGCTCAAGCATATTTCCTTAATCGGTCCCAGTTGGTGGTTTGATGTAGAGAAGAAACTTCTGCACTGGTCGGTGCACCAGCATGGCACAGGGGTACATAGCACACCTTCCCAGTGGGAGACCACCACCAAACACACAGAATTTATGCTTTTCTGTATACAAAGAGCAGCCAGATAACTTCAATCTGAATGACTTTTGCTTTAGATTAAGACAAACACAAGACACAACTCCAACTGCATATCTTTTTCTGACAGTCTGCACTGAGATTAATGCTGAATAGTTACCTATTTCCGTAAAGAGCAGAGAGCTCACAAATTTAAACACATAATAAACACAATAAAACAGGCAAGCTAAATGATGCCCATTCTGCCTCTAGCTGCAACTTGGTGACTCTCCAAAAGGCCAGATTATTGTCACAGACACTTCCAAAAGCTGGGATATTTACTGGCACTTCTTTGGCCCGTAGAAAGCACAAAAAGTGAGAGAGGAGCCCCTCTCACAGCTTTTCAGGGCTTCTTCTAGCGATAGGCAGAAACACAGAAGCACCAAAAATAGAATTCATTAAGTTTCTGCAAGGAGAAGAGCCTGTACTGGGCTTTCTAAGCTGGCTTAAATACCCTTTAAACTGGGTTTAAATACTCTTTAAGTATTTAATCCTGTTTTCTAACATTCAACAGCTCTTACTATCCAAATTCCTCCTCCCTCCGAAGAAGCAGCTCGTGGGGGGCACACGTGGTCAGCCAGGGAGAGGCACGCCGTGGGCACCGCTTGCCGGGGAGGCCGCCGGAGCCGGGAGCTGCTGGCGAAGGGGCAGCGGCAACAGGGGATAACGCTGCCTCTGCCTGCACCCGCCAAGAGGGGGTTCCCGCGGTGGCACAGCTGGGGGGTCCTCGAAGCGTCAGTGTCCGCTTCTGTTGAGGGCGTTTGGATTCGCCAAGGGCAAGAGGGTCACCTGCCCTCAACCGCCCCTGTACTTGACACACCTCCTTCTGACCACAAACGGGTTCTTCTGACCACACGGCTTTTTATAAATATATATACAAAGATTTTTTTACGTACATATATGTGTGTATATATATATGTGTGTATCTATATATATACACATATCACACATATGTATGATTCATGCCACCAGCATGTAAGGAAGGACTGAAAGACACACAGCTGTTTGCTTCTGTTGGCGAGAACATGATTTTCTCCACCACGCCACTCTACCCCCTCAAAGAGAAACTTTGGAAACCTTTTTCTCAGCCACCAACCTGCCAGCCAGACAGACCCTGAGGGACCGTCCCTTAGAAACCTCTTTGTAATGTCTAATTGTTGAGCATCGCTAAATACCCGTTTCTCCTCTGGGGCTACTTGTCATATGCTGAAATGCAGGCTTGGGCAGCGGGAAACTGGAGCCGCATGCTAACTCAGCTGCCCCATAGCACACTGGCAAGCAACACTGGTAAGCCAATTTGCTTAAGACTAAGCAGGAGAAGACCCACGGTGGAGGTACCTCTTCATTGGCAGAGTCCCTCCCCTCCCCCTGCAGCCATACCGAGCTCATTCCACACATCTATAATGAATCAGTCTCCAACTCATTAATAAAAAATGACAAGCCATCGTCTCATTGAATCTTCCACGCTGGAACGGCATGCAGATAAAATCCCCAACTCTCTCTCCTCAATTCCTCTGTGGCCCAGCAGCTAATGAGACTACGAGATGGACAGGACAAAGTGAGCTGCAATTGCACAGAACTTAACTTGAGAGAGAAGGGGAAATAACCTTTTCATTACAGTCATGAGACTTTAATTTTAATGCCTTTTTTTTTTTCTTTTTTTATTTTTTTTCTCTCTATACTAACAAAAAGGTAGGATCAGAGGCCTTGGTAGGGCCACCACCCAGGTCATTGAGTTGTAGGAGCATCAGGAGACACAAAGGAGTTGAGCTCTGCCATAGTAATGAGCTGTTCGGTGCTTCAGATCCCAAGCCAATGCGATTCAGAAGTGCAAGATTTCTAAGTGTTAGCAAAAATCAAATACTAGGAAGGTAAGATAAAATAAACAACCTAATGAGATTCACAGACACCAAACTCTCCCCAGGGAGTTTGCTGGTCACTGAGTCACAGACACTCAAATCATGCCTCCTAACCTCCTCTCCATCTCCTGCACCTCTGATCCACTGATACGATGCTCACAAAGCCACGAATCAAACGTTCTGTGTTTCCAAGTGAGATGAGAAGTAATAAAGAGGGATCAACAAAAGGCAACGGTAAAAACAAATTGCATTGTCTACTCGATATTAATAACTGCATCCAGCAACATCCTTATTTAATAATCTTGAGTTATACAGTAGAGGAAATACAAATTACAGATCACAATTTCATATATACAGCACCAACTTTATTCTGCATAGCATCATTCATGAAAACTACAGCCCAAAATGTTTTACACAATTAGAGGGATAAATAAGAGTAGAGAGGGAGAGAGGAGGAGAGAGCCAGTCCCGCAGCACTGGGAAAGGAAAGTTGCCAGCTGAGACGTGGAAGAGGACAGGTGACAAATGGGGAAGGTCAGCGGTCTGATCAGCAACGGGGGGACACAAGAGGTGACCCATGGAGACAGCATGATCAGCCGGGGATTGCCATGGAGGGGATGCAATGTGTCCCTGCATCAACCCCCCATTTCTAATGCCTGGCCCCAAGCTGCTGCTTTCCCCTTCTGTCTAACTTTGGTTTTAATCCCTTTAATTTGCACATGATGGAGACCTCTGTTACAGTGCTGTAGGTCTGTGGTTCAAACCCCACGGGTGGCTGCAAAGGAAACAGAAATATCATTTTTGGGCATAGTGGAACTGAGGTTTTCTAGTAAGAAAACAAAGAAATTTCACTTTGGAAAATAAGGAAAAAAATGTTTTGTCTTACTAGAAAAATTAGAAGATCGATTCAAGAGCTCCAAAAGAAATGCAAAAGTTTGGGCTGCTCAGACTCTCTCACATATATTAATACAGGCTTTAATTACATAATCACACATCATTTTTGTCCCCAGTGCCTTTGTCTTAACCTTAAGGGAATTGCTTCAGACTAGGGCAGACATCTGAGAAGGTAAATAAGGGAAGACAGTCATTAGAGTGATACAAGCAGGAGGTGCAGCGCCGCACAAGCCATCAGAAGTAAAATATAGCTAAGTACTGGTGGGCGGCTGGGACTTTTAGCTCTAGGGTGATATATAACATTAGATCATAGTTATTTGTAATCTGATAGTGCTATCTAAAGCCCCAGTAAAAACCATCTCTGCCCCACTCTGCATACGATGTGAGGAGACAACCCTGGTCCAAAGAGTCTGTAGTCTCAGCAGATGACAAAATAAAACTGGGGGATGGGGTGGAGTAAAATCATTATAATGCTGAGATAATGAGAACTAGTGCTAAAAACCTACAGTTAAAACATGCCAGCTGCTCCCTCATTCCCAAGACCCTGGATCCGAGCTTAGTGACGCTACTGCTGGTTCGGTCCAGGCCAAATATATGGATGATTCAACAGGAAGGCCAGAAACTGTCAGCATCCCAAACATCTTCGGCCAGCCCACCCCTACAGCGGCAATAATGAAGTCAGTTTTACAAACAAAAGTTGTGAGTCTGCCAGTTCCGATTGCAGATTGCACATTCCTGCACAACAACCAGACAACGGAGAAAAAAGAGCATCGTGTTGTCCTGGGGTCAAGTAGTCTTTTCTCTCTGTCCCTTGTGTGCTGTAGACAGAGTGAAATAATGTTTGCTTTCTGGAAAATATTTATTTGTTTGAATAAAAAAAAAAAAAGCCCAGACCCTTCACTTTTAAATAAAAAAAATTGCTAAGAATTAAGATCATCTCTTCAGGGGCTTTTTTTTTTTTTTTTTTGACTGTGAAGACTTATGTTTTTCGAGTGTGCAAAAATGCTGAGTTGACAGTGTGAACTGCCCACGAAACTCCCTGTGGACTTCACCCCCCCAACAAAAAAAACGATTTAAGGAGTATGAGCTTTCCCACAAAGCAGAAGGATGTCTTCAAAATGGAGAGGTTAGGCACTTAAAATGCAAGCTGAATAACAATCCCATTTTAATTTCACACACACGTACACAACAGGGTGTCCTTGCACAGACATTTAAAAACCAGGGGCTACAAACCAGTATTGCACACCATACAAGGGCCAGCCTGGCTTCTATCTAGCTTTACTAGTTTTTTTCATCTGTAATTACTATTTGCAGCGAAAAGTGAGATCAGTAAATAAATGTCCCCTGAATTATGCCTTAATAAACAACTACCTGTGGGCAAGAGGCTGCGGATGACTTCCTAACCTCAGAGCCCAGGACCAGCACCTGCCTCCCCCAAACCCGGGGACAAACCGAAGTTTCACATCAAAGAGATGGGGCATAGGGATATTGGTGTCCAGGACCCAAACCACACAGGCTGTCTAGGTTATGAGCGACTCCCATTAAAAACAGATTACGTACACTCTTTTGTACATAAAAATATACTGACTTTTGGCTGAAATAAGTTATTAATGTCCACAGCATTGCAAAGCCACTGCAGCTATCGGTGGTCTAAGTTTCGGGGCTCTCTGTACTGTAAGGAAATGTCACTCCCATTGCACAGAGACAAAAATAGGAACACAAAGGGTGCAGGTTTCTGAAGTCCTCAGTGCTAATTTAACTTGCACTTTGCTTCTTTCCTTCCCGCCCTTTGATGTTATTCAGGACTTACTGTCATTTTTTTCAAACAGCAGAAGAGTTGAACCATTGCTGCGTGCTTTAAGAAAATCCCAGCCCTAATGCCTTGTTCAAAACAACTGGAGTAGTTTGTGACAGACCATATCTTGCAAGTCCTAGTGCAGTGCTCTAATAAATAAATAAATAAACAAACAGATAGATAAATAAATCACTTTTCTCTAAGCCTGAGCAGTTTGTGCTGTTCCTGCAGCTGAGCTGGGCAGTGTGGGACGCCCACGCCACTGCGAGCACAGGGATGCAGGCAGGGCTGCTCCACCACCGCCGGAGCACGACGGCCATCCCCACGAGCTGTGCTGTACCCTGCACGTACCACGATGAGGTTGGAGAGCCACTGACGTGCAGATGACACCAGGAGCAATGGCTGCACTGCAGCCTGTGATGAGGAAAGGACCACACAAAGCCGGGGGAGAAAGGGGTAACCGTGGATCAGCCGGGGAGGACTCACTCTGAGATTGCTCATCTCCACTGAGCTCTGCTCCCCAGTGCCAGCAGGGGTAGGAGTGATGTCCAGGGGATGCCACAGAGCTCAGCAGTGTCCAATGCCACTGTCAAACACAGCTTCGAAGTTTCTGGGGAGTGCTGAAAGGGCACACGGCTCGCTGCCCGGCCCCATCGGGGCTGGTGCTCACGAAAGCCCAGCAGAGGCTTTAAGTAGTTGAAATACCGTCCATCTGGCTGCCCGGGCTTACTGACTTGGAATTGTTTATTACTTTTGCCTTGACAATTACAAATGATGGCGCACATCAAAGAAGTGCCAAAAGTTGCATGAGGATTGTGGAGGCACAGAAACAACCCTTCCACGCATGGGGCAGCAGTCCTGCAGCGTGGGAGAGATACATAGCGGAGGAAGGAGAGAAGTGTGTTCACGGCCAGCTAAGCTTTTTCAGGCAAGTTGTCGTAGTGTCCCCCCACTCAAATCCCCTACTAGTGACACAAGGAGTGGGGAAAAAAAAGAAAGAAAGAAAAAAACCAGAGCTGCATTTTGTACGCAGGCTTCCCAGGTTTCAGCCTCTTGGACTCGCTTATTTTACAAAATCAAGTTATCTGAATCTTAATGCGTTGTACAGCAGGAATTCAAAGCCCCTTCTTTACCCACTAAACTTGATCTGAGGCTCAACTTGACAATGTTGATAAATATGTTGCGCTGCATTATTCATGCCCTTTCCCTCGCCTTCCTCCTGCCTCTGCTTGGCAAGTGGCAGCCGCCGCTGGTGCAAAGTTGTGAGCAGGGAGCAGAGAGACCTGCCCTGTATAAATACCTGCAATAAATAAAAGATAAACAAGATATGTCGCACAATGACATCTGATGCTTCTCCTCCTCCTCATGCTGGGCTCTCAGCATGGCAGCCGCTCGAGGCAGGGTCTGGGGAGGGGGCTCACAGGCTCTGCAGCTGGAAGCCACCATGCTGGTGTTTTGGCTGCAGCTGTATTAAATAAACCACTTGGATAAGGACAGAAAACACCCCAGTGCTAAAAACATCTGAGAGCTGAAATTCTGCTGATGAGCGTCAGGAGATCAGTGGTTTACGATGTGAGCAACATTCCTTCAGCTACTCATCATCATCGTAATCATCATTATAAATCTTGGCAACCAGCAAAAAACATCCATTGTTTCTATCCCTCATTGCTTTCCCCTCCAGATCTGCAGACTTAGTGATGAGGACATTTTGTTGTGGTTTAATCCTCAGTGGTTTATCCAGGCTACGTAAGGGACCACCTCTGACGAAGACACTTTGCTGCAGCAGTACGATACAAGCAGTCATGCTCAGTGGCCAAACAGGGAGAACCAGCAACTTTGGTTTCTCCTCTTCCATCCTGCCAAAGGGGCTGAAACTCACAGTTTCCAGGTTCTTCCTCTGATGCCATGACCTTAACCTCTCCAACCTTCAGTTTGCTCATTTTTACACCACAACCAGCATGCCCCAAACAGGCTTTATGGGGTTACAGTAAAGCTTCTCTGCTCAGCTGCACAGAAATACTATCTCATCTAAGGCCTTTCTGCTACAACATACATCTTGCTCCAACAGGCAAAGCCATTAAGTCCCAAAGAAAATTAGAATCAAGTCACATCTATGCCTTCCCTGCACCTAGTCAGGGATCCACAGAGATTTCAGGCTACTTAAAGAAGAATAAACCATGAAAATGTATGTATGCACACACACACTCAGAGATTCTGCAGGAAGAAACATTAATAATAGTGAGCAGTACTGTCCTGCCACAACTGAGTCATCACAACATCCGACCCTTGAGTCTGCGAAGCTGAGATGATGCCACATTACTGTTAAACGAGGCAACATCGCAAGAGTCACACAAAAAAATACACGCTGTGTTGTCAGGTCACAACACTCGGGATACATTTGGACTTGCAGAGCAGTTATGGGAAAGGCCTACAAAAGCAAAGGTATCTCTGAAAGCTGCAGCAAAGTGCAACCCTTAATGCAATCTAGGAAGTGGTGAAAGCCTCAAGAGCAGCCCTGTCCCACCAAAAGGACATTCACATGTTCACCTCTCTCAAATGATACATTTCTGCTGCACAACTGTTTGGAAGAAGCCAAAGAAAAAGGACTCCAGGAGCGACAGGACATCCCTGTAGTCACTTTTAATGGCTTAAAGATTCCCTCTACCATGTCTATTATGTTCTTGTAACTAATGCTCCATGCAGCTGCCAATTTGATCCTTATTAAAACGAACTGTGTGTGTTCATTTCTCGTAGGAACACTGGTGTCTGAATTCTGGGAACCAACTGAGATTTGGGAGGCTCTGTGGCCTGGGGCAAAGAGGTTTTTGGGGTTTTTTTTGTTTTTGTTTTTTTCTTTAAGAACTTTGCCAAGTCAGGACTGTCAGTATTCCCCACTTGTAGCCTCCAGACCTTTATTTTGCTTGGGCTGCAACATATACCCAGCTCCACCTCCACCAGACCAAAGTTGCTACTTTGCCTCTGAGTCATAGCAGACAGAAATGCATATCCTCTGCTCCGTACCTGGCCTGGGGTAAACCTTCCTTCAGTTCAGAGGCTCGTGACAGGCAAAGGATGAGATACGAGACTTCTGAAGCCAGGCGGAGAGGCAGGTCTGCTTGTTCCATACGCTCTCCGGTCTGCACCGTGGTCCCAGAGCACTGCAAGCCATGAAAGCGGGGATATCCCAGGCTAACGGCCTGCTCTTTACACCACCAGTTGCTGTTTGCTCTCCAGCCCCTTGGTGCAAATGCACTGCTTTCATCCTTTGCTCGAGGGGGCTGCCCGTCTGTACCGATAGCTGCGAGGCAGCTGGGGTGAGCTGCCTTTGGTTCAGGTAGCAAGCTAAAGCATGGTAGTTTGGCCTTGGGACAGGCTAATTCTACACAGGTCTGGAGAGGGTTTTGCAATCTGGGCTGCCAAGGTTCAACTGCTGCTACTATCTGAAGAACGGGTTTAAAAGCTAAACTCGGGAAACTCTGTACTACCTGGTGTTTGCTTAGTCATTAGATTTTTCCTTTCAGTTCATATTCTTCTAGCCCAGTTTTGTGCCTGAAGCCCCAGTTTCTCTGGTTGGAAAATCTACCTGGAGCTGTTGTGTCTGCCACCCACAGTGGGTGCCAGAGCCCTCGCTGGGACGGAGCACAGGGAAGGGATGTATCTGTGCTGCGGAGCCCTGACCAAGAACTGCTTAATTCCCAAACCCAGCAATGCTGGGATCTCTGGGTGCTTGGCTCCAGGCCATCCTCTTATTAAATACAATTATAAACTGGTGCTTTTACCACCAGATTAAGTTTGTACTTGTTAGATCAGGAAAAAAATATACATATTGGAATACATTTCTCCTGATCTGACATGTACAAACATTACCTATGCACCCAAACACACGCACTCATACATATATTAGCCTACAATAGATACTGCCTTTCCCAACGTTCAGACCCTGAAACCTGAGAATTTCCTCCTCAAGTCATGTTTTATTTGGTCTAACAAACTGTGGAGGTAATCAGTTGCAATATATGCATCCTGCAGAGCTGGAGAAGGGAAGAGGACACATTCAGGTATCAGATATTTGTGAATATGCTCCCCAGAGCTGGCTAGGAAACCAGCAGCATGTGTCATCTGCAAGGCACTTCTGGCCAGACGTGGATGCTCTTCTCCCTGCAAAGCATCATCCCATACTGGGAACACTCCTGCTAAATCAATACAGGTATTCAGAGAGTAATTAGTCAGAGCAAGGGGATCCGAGTGTCCTCCTTTATAAACACTAGCTAATTAATTTTCACAGTGTCCCTAAGGAGCCAGGCAAATATGATGACCATTACCTAAAATATATGACAAGAACATTACTATTATTAAAGCCAGAGAATGGGAAAAGAATGGGAAAAGCCCCACCAAGGAGATATACACCAACATTAGACTACTCCTACAGTTTAAACATTCTGTTAACAAAACTCACAGACTAACATTTACTTTACCAGTGCCAAAAATAACCTTAAACTCTGTACCAAAAATTCTTACACTGTTAATGTACATGAATTTTCTTTGCAGTCCTCAGCATCCTCCTGTCCGTCCCTCCCTTACCCTTGAGCACTTTTTGTGGAAGGGGACTGGTAGTGTACAGGAACAGCCCTCGAAATACTTTGAAAGCCTGTTGTGGTGCTCACAGGGCTCCTTCTATGCTATGTGAAAGCCACATAAAACAGAGCAGCAGTACCTCTGCGGCAAGGCTTGGCATACCTCTGTGTACTGAATCAACATAATTATTTAGAATCCATCTCTCCCCGTGTAATTTCTTTATCCTGCTATTGTGTTGCAAAGAAAGAAAACCATGAAGAGCTGATCATCCATGCACCCTCCCTCCTGAGTTGTTTTTTTAAAGTTAAAAAATTCCTGGTTGTGACAGAGGCAAGTTGAAAATTGGAAACTCTGAGCCTTGGAAAAAGCGCAGCCAGAAGCAAAAGCGGCTGTTCAAATGCAACGCTGTCTGAAGTCTCAACTGGAAATTGAGATGGTCAGCTGTAATGCACCGCCCACTACCTCTTGCAAACATAAGAGATTTTGACACGTATCTCTTCAGGGGAACCCTTTGCCATAAGAAATTAGCGTGGACAAGAATTCAGCAAAATTCATAAAGACCTGAGCATCTGAATGGATAACAACCTTGACAAACAATAAACAACCATGTTAAAGGATGAGCTTAGGAAAGGGAGAAGTTTAAATACTCCACTGCCTCAGAGGCAAGGTCTTGTGAATCTCTTTTCTTAAGAAGCCTTAGAAGAACCAGGAAAATGAGGAAATTACATCCTGTGAAAAGTAAGGAGTTTTATCACGGGGAGAAGCCTGAGAGGAAATCACTGTTCAAAACAGATAAATAAATGAAGAAAGAAAAGCAGAGATCTCACACTGGCAACTGCAAAAGCTCCTTCACAACCATGCGCCTCCAATCATTCTCTCATAATCGGTGAACAGAGGACTAACTCTTATCAAAACAAATTTGTTATTCATTAAAAAACGTACCTGAATAGAATAATTGGCAAGTTGCATGTTTGTAATTACAATGAAAATCTCACGGGACAACTCCTCTGGGACAAACCAACTGGATTTTTCATTGTAAAAATACTAAGCATACATGTGTAATTGTCAACCATCTAGGTACGTTCTGCGTATCAAGAGCCGTGTACATAAACGGTGAACTGTTTGCAAGACAAGTTTCTATGCAGCCATTAAATGCAAATGGTTACTATGCAGCCTCCCATGGAAATCAAATGAATATAATAAAAATAGTTTCACATGTGCATAATATGGCATACAGATGCTCCTTATACAACATGAAGAGCCGTTACAGTATAACTCATCTACGATGATAATCGCTTCTTTCTTAAGGCCTGGAATCCCGAGCAGAAGTGCACATGTAATTGCACGCCTGCTTTTGCATATGCAACTGCTGTCGCTGCAAGCATAAATTAAATATGTATATTGCTACATAAAAACCTAGTTATTTACAGACGTGAATTTCTCTCAAACTCTTTCCAACTTCTCCTTCACTGACTGGACTTCTGGCTTGGTGCTAACAGAGCCCCCTTTTACGCTCTCCATTTATTTACTGCATTGCCAGCATGTAAGAAGAAGGAAACAGCCATACTTAACTGCAAGCAACTCTACAAAATTGCAAAGGTGAAGAGCAAAATCAGCCAGAACCTTATAGCATTTATTTTTTTACGCTGACGTCCCCATTCGGCCCAACTCTTGTGCTCAAATTCAACTTTAAGGACATGCTTAAATATCACTTGAACTCAGCGGGGACAACAGCAAAGCGCACGTGGAAGCAGAGCACTGATACTTACAGGGTAGGGATGCAATTCGGTGGAGAAGGCTGTTGGAGCAAGGGGAAGCAGGACCACCTGCAGGCAGCAAAGCACAGCCCTGCCTCCACCCTGAAACAGATGAGCAGGGGGCTTTACCTCCATCTCTGCCCTGCCTGGGCTGCGCTGGCATTGCGCCCGCGGGAGGTGCCCGCACTGCCACGCGGCCCCTCATCCCTGCTGGGCACCAGGAATGGGGCTGCGAGCGTCTCTTCAAGACAGCCCATGAACCAGAAAGATCCAGTTTCAACTCAAATGTGTGGTGTCTGGGCAGCCTCCAAGGGGTGAAATGGGGCAATCTTCGGAGAAAATGGGGCTGGTAAAGAGGAAAACAAACCTGACCTCGAGGAACCCCACTAACGGCAGAAACGTTCCCCCTTGACAAACTGAGGAAACTTTCTGCCCCCATTTTAAGGCTGAAACAGACTTTCAGACTGGTTCTTCTTCAGGCTTGTTAGTTCCTCCTAGTCCTAGCAGGAGACATCAGCTATGGCTACAGCATAGAGCAGGACTGGTGGCCAGCATGAGCACGCACACACACACCTTTAGCAAAATAGCAATGGTCCAAAACAACCCAGCAGAATCCATCCCTCTATCCTTGACATAGTGCAAGAGATGTGCACAATACTGCATATTTAATTGCACTTTTAAAAATCACCTATTGGATGTGCTACCTAAAAAGGAAGGGAGAAGAACAAAGCTGCCCATGCCTTTTAAGTAATGGAATGACGAGGAATGGTGTTAAACAAAATTTGCTGATATATCCTTGCCAAAACTGCAATAATGATAAATCCATGGCAAAGAATAAAATGTCTATTTGCAGGGGAGAAATTGAGGGATCTGGGCTCCAAATTCCACTGAAGCTTTTGAAATCCCACCCTTAAATAGCATAGTCAGGTGCCAAATTTCACAAATCTGCTAGTAACCACTTGCAAAATTACCCGAGAATCAAACCAGCAACAAGTTTTGCTACCCATGGGTGTTGACTGTAACCATATACAATTAACCTAAGTAAGAAAAATAAGAATAACAAAGATTACGTGAATGTTTAGTTATTCTTTTCTTACCCCCCTCCCTTAACCAGTGTTGTAGGAGCATAAAGACCTCAAAACTTTCTAATGTTCATTTTCAGGAAGCTTCTGCAAGGTCAGGATGTCCTTCCAGCAGTCACCAGGTCTGAAATCTCATGGAAGCAGGTTCCCTTGAGGAAATTTTTCTAACAACTATATCGGAAGATGGACTTGCGAGCCCTTGGTTTTCTTCATGGATTTGCCAAAATAAGCTTTAACAAAGAGCAGCTTTTCTGCTTCCCCCTTTTATTTATGTGCAGAACGTGAATACTTCTCTACCTCAAAGGCCTTGATTTTCTAAATCACTTTGAAATCCTCAAAAGCTACTATAAAACCAGTTATCTTGACTGAGATCGGGACAGGAAAAAGGGTATAGAAGGAACCCCACCGCGTGAGTTTGATAGGACCATGTGTGTGACCTCCACAGTACTGCACGGGATTTAGTGTCTCAGGGCATCAGTCTCAAAGTCAGTGTGGCTGCCTGTCAGCAGCACTAAATTTGTTTTGATTTTTTTAAAGTAACAATAGAAAATGAAAAAAATGAATTGCAATTAAATTAATTAAATTATTAAAAGAAATCAGATTAAAAATCATTTGCAACTACAGAAATAATATTTTAACAACTAGGGAATAAGGGAAACCCACTTTGTAGCTTAACCGGATCAGTTCCATCTGTTATTTTAAGGGGTGAAGCCTGAACTGAGAAATCTGTGTCACACAGAGGCCGGCAGGTTTGTGAACTCTATCGGGAGCTGCTTAACAGTTGGTCTTAATCGTTTTCCAAGGCACAAAGCCGAGATCAAGATGAATCTGTTTCCCACATTGTTTCCTCCCAACAGGGTTGGATTTCAGATTTGCCTGGATTAGAGTAAAGCCACCGGAATTCCCCACCTGGACATTAAGAAGGTTGGAGGCCTTGATTTCAAAGGCAAGTGGTATGCAGTAATTCCAGCCTGGCCCCACGGGACTACAACTTTCATTTCTAATCAGTGAATTGTCTTTGCTTTGTGCAAAACATTTTTTTAAGAGGAGGAGGGAGATTTTATTACATCTTCCCCTTTACTCTATCATTTTCTTTCTGAGCCAACATATTTTTAGCCTAAATACTAATGAATTAAAAGCAGAATCATTAGTTCACCTTTTCCAGAGAAATTAATAACAGGGCTGAGATTTTTAAATCCCATACTGTTCTTCTGCCTCACCCTGAATTTGCTCATATGTTACTTTTTCACATAATCGGCTTGGACTCAGCATCTGTGCTGAGCTGTTCTGTAGTCTCACTGCATGTTGCAACGGCAGCGACCAGGAGCTGAACCATCTGCACCTTTATCCTACACGTGCATTTACCCAAAGGTACAGACCTACTTCAGCTCAAGATTTGGTGAGGAAGAAGGTCTGAGCTTCTCAAAAGGGCTAAAGGGAAGAATGGGGTCCCCTCTCTTGCACAGCCAAAGATGTCATGGCATGCATAAATCTCTGTGTAGAATCCTCTGCATGTTTTTCTCTAGATAATGGGCTCAGACCAGACTGGCCACCCAACATCCAATTTGCAAAGCACTGTGGGTTTCCTCAGCTCCCTCACAGGGGGATGGGTCCTGCTAGCATTCCCTTCACACCCTTGCTCTACTCTCCTGAAGTCCTGAGCACAGACAGATGCACTGGCCAAAAAAAAAAAAAAAAAAAAACCTAAAAAAAAAGAAAAGAGCAAGCAGGAAAACATCATTTTTCCTGTGCAGTCTGTGCTGGGTTGGAGAATGGCTTTTAGCTGCAGGAGGAGCCCTTCTGCTGGTATAAACTGTACTCTGCACTGGAGTAGTTTGTTGATGCAGATGAGGCTGGAGAGGCCTCTCTGAGATAACACAAATACCAAGCTCCGACTAACAGATTTTCTTTCAGCAGTCCTCCCGCGAGAGGAAGGGGGGGTCGCACCAAACCACAGCACCAAACCCATGCTTCTGCCACCACCCGCAGGGACTGGCAGGACCCGCTGATGTGAGCGTGTCCCATGGGAGGCAAGGACATGGTCTGGAAAAGTCCAAGTGTTTGTCTTGGCAAACTCCAGCCCATCTCAGTGTTTTATCCGTTGAGCTCCAGCTTCCATTAGCTCCCCAAGAGGGTTTACCCTGCCAAAGATTTTCCTGTTCCCTGTTCTGGGCAGGCAGGTTCAACTCATTTTAATAGACTTCATAGGAAGAGCTTTGATTTTGACCCCTGCAAAGAAGTACTTCTGATGAGAGAAACAGAAACAAAGGCAACAACAGGGTTTGCATCACTCGTGTGGCTGGGAGGAGTATTCAAATATTATCAACTTGAATCTGCAGGATGGAGATGGTTACACAAGTCATCTCGGATGAGCCCAGATAAAATCTTTTCATTTCCGACTGCTGAAGGCCAGGTGCTGCTGGCTCACTGACAGGCAGAGGCAGCATGGCTTGGGATGGCTGATGGAGTTACCACTTCCACAGCTGCCCCTGCTTTGCCTTGAATCAAGTTATCCATTATCAATCCACTCCTGGGGCTCGACAATTTACAACAGGCATTTAAGCCATCTCCCGGCTCTGTTTGCCTTAACCATCACTCTCAAGTGCAGCACTTAGGATGCTGATGACAGACAAACTGCTCCGGCAGTTGCACAGCGGTGCAAAGTGAGCAACCAGCCATGGGCCACTCATCGGCTGCCCCAAGCCACCCTAACCAGAGCTTTCATTTACCTTAACCATCGGGAAGGGCAGAGAGAGAAAAAGTTTAAAAACATGGGCAATTCCCCCACATCTTCTCTCCATTTGCGATGTTACAATGTAAGGTTGGCCACTTGCAGGTCAAGAAGCTGAAGTTAACATGAGAAAGCATCCATTTCCCTCATTTGGCTCCAATATAGCAGTCCCATTTCACATCATGGGGGCAATGAGACTTTAAACAAAATGCAGGACTGGATGTTGTTATATACCAGTGGAATATTGCAATTTGAAGAAAATCTCACATTCACAGAAAAAAGAACCACCATGTCCCTGGATTTAGAACAATAAGTGAAAACAAAAGCCACCAACTGCTTTTCCAGACGAGTCAGGGGTTCGCCTCGTTAGACTCAACCCTATGTGAAGTACCACGCAACAGGGTAGTGAGCCAAAGTGCTAAATGTACAATCAAAATCATTTCACAACCAAGAAAAAAAAAATATCTTTACAACCTCCATGTGATGATGTTTGAAGGTTTTGTAAGAACGTGTTTTTATCTATTTGACAGCATGCGTTTTCAATACAGACATATTTGGGCCTGCACATTGCTATTTTAGTGCTAACATTTACAAGCTTATTTGCTGAAGGCAATTTTTAAAGACACTTTGTCAGCGGCCAAGTCCAGCTCCCATTGAAGTTAACTGGAAGACTCCCACTGACCTCAATAGGAAACAGCTCAGACGGTCAGGGCCAGATTCAGAGCTCCTAAAACGCACTCAAATGCCACAAGTTGAGGACACGGCTCTTGGAGCAAAACGGGTAAGCCCAGAAGGAGGACACTGCCATAAGAAATAACAGGAGGATATCCATTAATAAATATATTAGTATGTGGTGCCATGTAATTTCTTCCATGGCTACACCAGTCTAGCAGATTTCCACCCCATGCCACAGCTCACCACCAGCTTTTGCCAACGAGATGGTTTGTGGGGCTGTGCACTACTGCTTGTCCTCACTGAACCTGAATGTGAAAACAAATTAAAAGAGAAGGAAAAAAAAAAAAGCAGAGAAGGAAGGATGTTTTCAGCAATCCAGAGTGGTCTTGCTGAAATTACAAGAATTATTCATACTCTTAAAGTCAAGCATAGAGAAAAGCACCTGGAGAGTCCCAGCTTTACTTTATTCTTTCACGTAATTATTTTCCTCTAGTTCATCACAACTAAGAAAACTTTGTTTAATAGCTTCTAATATTGCTACCATGACTGTAACCGTACTTCCTTCATTTGACTGGAGAAAGAGCTTAAAAAAATTCCTTGCAGACAGCTTTTTTTCTCTTTTTCTTGTTATAAAGTCTACACATGCTACGAGGGCACAAGGGATGGAAAAAGTATTTAATTAGTATTTCCAGAAATATCCTCGCCTAACCCATAATGAGGTCATGCCAGATCATAATCCTCCTCAAATACAAGAGACAAAGTGATTTCCTTTCATACAACCTCCTTTTTTGGGTGCAGCATCGACAGCTTTTCTGTGGTTTCAAAGGAAAAATAAAATCGAGTCAGACTGAGCGAGGGAAGTCCAGAAACGCCTAATACATCTTCCTGTGAGATAAATTCAGCAGGCCATACCTCAGTGAAGACATGGGTGAGACTTAATACAACCAGGAAGCTTTCTTTTAAAGAAAATAAAAGGGGGGGGGGGGGGGGCGGGGGGGAAATCAGAACCCAAACTAAAACCACAGCTCCAATCTCCATGTGCCCAACTGAACCTCTTTGAACTGTCTACTCAAATAATATTTCTCTTAAATCATGCAGGGTGTGTTTGGACTACCTGTGTCTATTTATTGTTCCTGCTGCCCGCAGGAACCGAACCTGACTCCTGGGTGGACCCTGGAAAACAGGGAACACTGCGGACGCTGCCGGCCCAGTGGCCCAGGGGTCGGCCAGATCAGCGCTGGTGTTGCCAGGGCTTGGCTTGCACCAAGAGGTGCTGGCAGCAGATACAAAGGTCCTGAGACCAACCCTCCCGTTGCAAGGTCATCCCTCCTCCCTTAGTGCCTCCAGCAGCCAGAGCACCGCTGGGTTTTGAAGACTCTCCAAAAAAAAGACCGTTCCCCCGTGTGGTCCCTCCTGGGTACGGTGTAGGGAGGAGCAGAGGCTCTGAAACTCAGGAAACACTGAAGCCATGTAGCCTGTTCTTGCAAAGCACTTCACGGGCTTTCATTAATTTCTCCTTGCAATAAGCCCAATAGCTTGTACATGGCAAAAATACTAACTTTGAGAAAAGCTTCCAATCTCATCTTGATGAAGACATCAAGAGCTTGAAAACCCACCAGTTCCCATGGTGGCTTACCCCAATAATTATTCAACTCTACTGTTACATTCAGGCAGGGAGCAAAGTGCGGGTGGATGCCCGGGTTTAGCTTGCAGCTGGCGATGTTTCATCAGCTTTTCCCCACTGGAATAAGGGGTCAGAGTCTACAAAGCATTTTCTCTCTTCTAAGACTCTGGAATTAAAATAAATCAGAAAGAGGACATTATCTGCTGTATTTGCCCTCTTCTGCAAACACATCCATGTGTTATTTCACTACAGAAATGACCGGGCAAAGCTGATTTACTGACAAGTCTCAGGAAAACAGTGGTTCTCCACTCCTCTCTCCCATCCCCCAAAGTTTATTGTTGAGTTCTTGGAACATCAAGTACAGAGTATGAAATAATTTAATGGCAGGGGGATTTTTCATCCTCCTTCTCTATCTCAATATGACTAAATTTATTGATTTTGGATTGCTGTAAATTATAATGTAATTATCCTGCTGCACAAGCAGCTTCCCATTCCAGAAATTAAAAAGCAATTCAGGTAAATGATCTTTAGCTATCATGGTGCATCCCTGCAGAACTCATTAAGTTGGGGGATTAGACAGCACACCAAAACTCTTACAGGGTGGGTGACATTGAAAACTATCATGCCTGAAAATACAGAACTTCCTTGGGAAGATAACAGGGGCAAAGCTGCTGGTGTGGCATTTTTTTTTTTGTTTCCCGACAACTTTGAAATGCTATCAACTTGTACATCTCCTAGGATTTCTAATGCTCACTAATTGACCCTTTTTAAAACTAAACACCCTCCCTTTGAGACAAGAATGCCATTAAGTGGGAGAATTTAAGAAATGGACAACATCACACCGTCATCCGTAGAACCTTGTTATTTGATCCTGTTGGGTCTCAGGTGGAAAAGCAGCTCACGCAAGTCAGAGTCAGCAAGTACTTTCTGAGGTGGGAGACTGCCAAGTGGCACTGAAGAAAGCTCATACCAGATTTCTAGCTAGCTAAGGTTAATTTTCCAACTTTCCCTAAAGAAAGGTCTACTGGCGGGATCGCTAAAAGATTAATCACTGATTGACAGTAGTCGCAGAAATATTGCTGTACGTGCCCTTTGCCAGCACAGTTGTTCTCAATCCCTCTGTTTTGCCCAAAGGTTAAGTTTTGCCTCCCTAAAGTTTTCTGCTCCCAATGCAATCAGTTAAGGTATTTTCCGCTTGCTGTCGTATGCTGTTGTGATGCTGCAAAGCAGCCATCATCAGGCTTCACACCAAAGGCAGCTGAAAGGATGGCAGATGAAAGGATACGTGTGCGCATAGTTTGCACATCATTAAGTTCGTAAAATGCTTTGAGAGGATGAAATGTGCTACATAAATATAACAGGTTATTGAATTTCTTGGTGCCATTTCCTTCATCTAAGTCTGCAGCGGTCTTCGATGGATTATGCCTAAACCTGCTTCTGCTTTTGGCTTCCTGTCTTTTTTTTTGTCCCCTTGCCCCAGGAGATTTGATGTCCCCCCCCACCCAGCCGATGAGTCTTTCACACCTTCTGGCTGGCCCCACACAGCTGCTGCGCAGAAGCGGGGTGCGGGGAGTCCCTCCGGCTCTCGGGCTACGTGTGTGCAGCCTCGCCGCTCATTTCCTCTGAAAGCGGCAGCTGCCGGACTTGAAAGACCCCTCTCGCTCCCACCGCTCTCCCTAATACAGCCCTTAATTAATACTGAAGGCAGCTACCATTTCCGAGTAGGACAGTGCAGATCCTCAGGATATTAGCCAAACACCGCAGAGATTTATAAACTTGTCAGCGTGGCCAGGGTACTCAGAAAAGAAGCCAAAACCTTCAGTTTAAATATCTCCTACACCATCATAAATTTCAACTTTATCTGCAAGTTATTCTTGCTGTGAAAGTTCACTAGTTCTGTTATTTCACTTCTAGTAAGTACCATGTCCTAATTTGGACATTTTTGCAGCTTTCAGCTGAATTCTGAAGATATACGACATACCCCGGTAGTCTTTTCTCCCGTTAAAAACAATCTATTAACTCAGAGTCTCGTGAAAGCCCAAATCATAATATCTGGTCTCTATTTCTAGCAGAGAGGGCTCAGCGATCCCTCCCTGCCCACCTCGCCGACACACGGTGCCACGATTACACAACGCGCCACGGCAGGAGCACGGGACGTCACTGCAAATCTCCGTTCTTTTTTGGGATGTACACATACTTTTCAAATTTCCTAAAAGGAGAGATTATTTGGTTTTGGCCAAGCATCTGAAACCACTCGCAGGCCACACACAAGTTACCGAGTAAGCAGACGACATCCTCTTCTCAAACCCTTATGGACACAAACAGATTTTGAAAACGTGTACTTCAACCACCTCAGCAAATTGTTTCCCTGGTGTGTTGGTGCCGGGAGCCCAGTGCCTGCCCTCCCTCCTCCTCCTCCTCACCCCCCCGTTCGCTGCTTACAGCAACGAGGACATTAGTGCTGGACTGAACCTGCTCCAGTTCTTTTATATAGATTTAGACCGTATAATTTGATCGCAACCACAGGCAGTTTTATTGCCCTGATTTATATGGAGCCTTGCAGGGTTGTTTTTTTTTTTTTTCTCCTTCCCCTTTTTTGGTAGGAAAGCGAGATTCATAGAAGTCCTTTCCCCACTCCAGACCGAGGACAAGCTGTGGGATCTCTGGGGCTTCCCACAAGGGCTGCGGCAGGCTTGGATGCCACCTCCCTCTCCCCTTGCCGTGGTCTTGGGGGGGATGCACGCACCGCAGGAGCTGGCTGAAGTGCTCCTTGAGCAGAACCCCTCCCCGTGGCCCTCACTGCGCCACAGCACGTGGCTTCTCCTGCCTGAGAGGATGGTCCAGGTGACGTCTGGGGCAACTGATGTTGCCGTGCCCCTTACCCGCTGGCGTAATACGCCGATGGCAACCTCAGCATCCCTCCCTCTCTTGCCCGCTAACCCTCCAGAAAATCTCCCAGGAAAGTCAGCAAAAGGCTTATTTGACCAAGCCATCGCTTTTACAATCCAAATAGCAGGGGATGAAAATCCAGGCAGCTCTGCCATGGAGCTAAGGGACATGTGACTGTCGGGCCAGGCATGTTGCTACCAACCATCTGCATTCCCAGGGCACACTAAACCTGGGATCTGTATTAGTATTCTCCAGCAGGCATCTGGCAGATATTAAATACCAGCCTCCCCGGAGAACTTGTTACCTCCTCATGCTTGACTGGGTGAATATAAGCGAGAGCTGTGCTTGTATCTGCTACCTGAAGAGGCTAGATGAAGCCTATCTGAAACATGCCAAGACCCCATATCTGTTATTGCCATACCAATTTCCTGAATGAAAATCCTGCCTGTCTTTCGTTTAATCTGTCCTCTGTCTCATTACGTGACAAGAACATGCTGTACTAACTACAAAGACAGGTCAGTATGTGACTCAAAACCTAATTTCTGTTACTTACCTAAAGGATTACTGCCTGGATGAGCATCATGTTTTGGAATAACAATAGCAAAGTCCACCAATAGTCCTGCCCTGTCACTGGCATGTGGAGAGCTAATTTTGCACTGGACCATGGGCTTAGAGAAAAGGTTCATCAGAAATCCAGTCATCTCAGCTTGGTAACCTCAACTTCACAACAAACATGGACTTTTTTCTAGCTTTTTTCTTTTTCTGCACCCAGCCAGTTCCTTCCTATGCTTCTATAAGCGCGTAACACTTCTGCTCAAATACTTCACAACTTTTCTCTTTGCTACCAAGTTCTCCTCTTGAAGATCCCACAAAACGGCGTCTTGTGGCTCAAACACTGCTGTTACAGTCTTGCTCCTCACACCTCTGGACAACAGCTGGTCAAAGGCCTTCCAATCCCTCTACACAACTCAGCCTTCCTCCTGCACCTCTGGTCCAGGCTTCCTCTGCTGCTCTGTAAATCATCTTATCCAAGTAAAGACTTTTGGCCATAATCCACCATGGTTTCCATAAAGGACACTCAAACTCTCTATTGCTCTGAGACTGCTGGTACCTTGTGTCTTACCCCATGTAGTAATAATTTTGCAAACTTTGAAGCAGAAATCACATCCTCCCTAGTTATGGGTTCACACAGCACTGATCAAATGCTGCTGACAGCACCTTTTGCCTCACTTAGGAGCATAACAATCGTCTAGAAAAAGTATTTCAAAATTACCTGCAGAATCGTTACCAGAAAACTCACAAGCAACATGAGCCACCACCCACTTCATGTGCATCCAGAGGCAGACTGGGAATGCTGGGCTTGCATATCTGCACACTTTGTGAGCATCTGGAGAAACATCATCCCTTCTTTGTGGTATTTACAACCATGGCATTCAAGGGCCAATTCCCTCTTCTGTTCTCGTGCCTTAGCTGGCTGACAGCCTTCAAATTCCCACTGTGTCTGAGCACGGCTGTGTCTAAGCCACCAGCCCCATACCTCAAAAACACAACGTTAAGTGAACCAAATTCAGGAGGACATTTCTATTCTGCCCTCAGGACTTAACTACTGGAAGGTTTTGAAGTTGGAAAAGAATAGCTTTTCATTTGGGTCACAGAAAGAAAGAATAAACTAAAACCATCTTTACAAGAGACATTGCAGATACAGGCAGTGAGGAAAGGCCCTTTGGGCTGATACTTAGAGAAGCTCATTTCTATCCTCACTCAAGTGCTACAGAGGTTAAAGACCTGCTACAACCTGCCATAAAAGGCAAAAACCACATTAATAGGAAATGTGTTCCCCTCCCCCATTCCAAATGTATTTTTTATGAGTAAACATTTCTGTATTAAGACTTACTGTCCTCAAAGATCCCTTTTATGTCCCAAAGGTAACCATTTAAGTGATCTTATAACAGCCGTTACTTATCTTTACAATGGGCAATGCACATGAACTCAGTGTCTGAGACTTTCATTTTGCTATATATTTTTTAGTAACTACATATAAATCTAGCCTGTTTCAAGTGTCAGTGACGCTATGTGGCCAAAAGATAGCCTTGGATCTTATCTCAGCGGCTAAGACATTGTTTTGAGTGGAATTAAAAGAAGCACAGAAATTTGCAAAACACTTTTTTTCCTCCCAACCCTTTTAGCTTGCTTACAGAAGTGATGCACCATGCACAGAGCTCAGAAAAAGAGATGCAAATATTTTTCACACATTCAGCCATCTCATATCTATTTTAAGAGTCACTACTCCAGCATTTGAAATACAGGACCCTGCAGTAAAGACAGTTTAAGGACATCTTTGTAACAGCACACGAAGGTTCCTCTGGAGTTTTCCAAAGGGAAAAAGTTGCACCAAACAATAGTATTGCCAGCCCCTCTGCAGCTGATGACAGTATTAGAGTGTGCACATGCATAGAAGGCTAATGGGAAGAAAAGCTGAAACTAAGGTTTTCTCTGAAGCTGTCATGCCAAGTCAGTGATTTTTTTCTCCTTCCATCACCTGGTACCCAGAACAACACCTTTCCTAAGAATCTAATTACAAAAGACTTTGCTAAAACCACTGTCTATTGCTTGGGTCAGGGTGAAACCCTGAAGCTCTGCATAGTTTCTGTAAATTCACCCACGTCTGTCCAAAACTCTGTCCAGGTACTTGAACTTCAGTAAACCGTTTGATGAACCTCACCCATAGATTATGTATGTAGGAAACCCTCTTACACTGGGAAAATTCATTTTCTCCTGTTTCAACACAAGAGATTTACACAGCTATTAACAACACAATGTTCTCCCACTGAGTTTGCCAGGTAAGATCACCTGAAAAACTTTCTTACTCCAGAGCAGTGTGACCCCTTGGAATACAGTCAGCTCTATGTATCCCCAAATGGTCTCTCCACTATAGATATTGGAAATGCCTTTGCTGTAAGAACTTAACCTTATCTTCCCCAACCCTGCAAATCTGTTTTATTGGGCCCCTTTGACAGCAGCAGGTTGACACCTCAGACATATGGGCAAGGTCACCCTTGTAACGCAGCGCCCAGGGGCAGCAGCACCCTCTTGCAGGCAGCGGGGAGGGGGAACAGCAACCTCCATGCAGTCTGACCTGTTAAGTGCTTCAGTATGACCGATGCCATAAACATGCTAACCAGATGCTGATGGATGGGCCTCGAGGCCCAAAGAACAACGCAAGTTCATTATATAAATGGGGGAGTGAAGGGAAGTCAAGCAGCTTTCCCAAAATCATGAAGGAAGTTTGGGGCTGGATCAGGAACTGAAACTAATTTTCCCCAGGCTCAGTTCTGTGCCCTCACCATAGGAAGCCACCAAAAGATTGGATACCTTCACACAAGCAGCCTCTGGGAGTCGGGTCAGTTTCCCACAACACGTAATAATTCCTCTTGTTAAAATGGGACGTGCAAACCAATGCCTAAAGTCCTCACCTTCATGTTTCTCTGGTTTTGCTTTAAAGTGTGGCTGTAAATGCCTCAGAAAGAACATCACCAGCTCTACCTGCGAACTGATATGAACAAGATTTAGCTTAATCTCGAGCCTTATGAGGAAGGCACTTCCATGCATTCACGCAGGACACCGGTATTCACAACAGCCAGCGTGCAGAAGTGGCAGCTGCTTGGTTCCCCTCTCACTGCTGTCCTCACCCCACAAAGAGCAGCTATAAAACAAGGTGAGCCCCAAATAGACAAACAGAGCAGAGAAAGATAATTTTTTTCCCCTCACAAACAGAGAAAAAAATTCACGTGGGGAAAATCAAAACATTTCCCAACACTTTGGACCCAGGGTCAGGAGTGCTGAGCCCTTACCACTCTCTCTAGGCTTGGAGCATCTTGTTAGGTGCAGAAGTATCTCTGTTTTATTTAAACAATTAAACTATTGTTGAAGCAGCACACACGGGGCCAGGGGCTTTCAGGAAGTTACCTCCTCTATTGGATGGTTTTCAGGAATGCTCAGACACTGATCTTTTATATCAATACAACTGAAGTCATCAAAACATCTACTTTAACTGTTTACTTAAGGATGCATCTGTTGCAAGCTGTGATTTTTTTGAAAATCTGTCAGAGTCAGGAGCTGATCCATGTTAAGAGAAGAGAAGAGAACAGCTTTCTGGCCAAAACAGCACCACACCATTCAATCCCTGCAAATGTTACTGTATTTTAAAAATCAGATATTAGTGGCAGTAAATATAAATATTTTGCTTGCAATACTCCTGTTCTTATTTACAATTTACTTACAATTGGAAGCATTTAGAATGGAATACAGTCTTAAAAATATCTGGGATTCCAGGAGAAGGAAAGAGGTATAAAAAAGAAAAGGTGAAAAACCCCATGGAGCTCTCTGACAGACTGTAGAAAAGGCAGAATTGATTTCAGACAAGTTTGTGTGAAATCTTTTTAATTTGTGTTCATGTGGGATCACACTCAGTGATTTTTTAATTTATTTTCATTTTGGACTCAGTCAGCCTATGTGCCCAAACTTTTGTTCAGTTCTTTCCACCACAGTTTGCCTGATTTCAACCCAACACCACTATGGGAGTCACAGAACACCCAGTGCAGGTCACTTCCAAACACAAGTAAGCTCACAAGTTTAACATAATCCTAAACCAGTTAGCATGAAGAGACTATATCCATTTAATTCCTCCATGGTAAGAGTTAAACTTATGATCTTGGCTGAGGTTTATTCTCTGTCGTTACCATTAAGGTCAGAGAACTCATCCTGCCAAACATGGAACCCACACAGAATTCATGATATTGATTTATTTCAGAATTTAAGGTTTCTGCAAGTTATGTCCCACTTGGTTCTGGAAAAAATTGTAGCCCCTAATTATGAGCCCACTGTGCTATGTATTGGACAGAGGCACTACCAAAAATGAGTTTACATTCAGCAAAATCCTGTTAGTGCTACTGAACATTTTCATACTCTTATGTACCCAAAAGGAGTGATACTGACTGCTACACCACTGTGTTCTCAAAGGCACTATATGATGCATAGGCAACTTGTGTTCAACTCTCCTGAAGGGAAAGAAACAACTCCATTTGGCAGATGGACATGAGAATGTGTGTCACTCGGCCATGATTACATGGCATACCAGTGAGAGAGGAAGGACTTGCTAGCAGATATGGTGACCCAAGGGACCTGGGCTAAGTTTCCTGTACTACCATGGATGTCCCACGTACACCACCTCTAAGTCACAGAGATAACCAGTTCTTGACATCTCTCTGAAACAGCCAAATCCATTACAGCCACTTTGGCCTTGGAGAATCCTCTCTGCTCCCTGTCTGCAGAATGGGAGCAACGATATCTCCCTGTTTTAGCGGGATGCTCATGTGTGGAGAGAAGTGCAAGAGGCTGAAGTATTTAGGCACTACTGGGGCTGGCCAAGGTAAGATAACCCTCCACAGGACCTGGGCTCCCAGAAGCCACCAGACAGCACAGTTCAGGTTCTCTTATTTAAAACAAATTAAAAATGGTGCAGAGGAACAGGCTGTGTCCTCACAGGCCTCTGCACCTCACTCATCACCACATGAAACCATGAAAACAAACCACCTGGTTTCATGGGGGGCAGTTTAAGGAGGAGATGAGCAATTCCAAGTTCTCCTTTTGCTCCGAGGTGTGTGGCTGTCTTCTGAAGGCCAAGCAGAAATTCTTTAGGAAGCGCCAGGAATACAAGCCCCATTTCTTGGTGGTGGTATTGGATGCACAGCATTTCTAAGAACATTTTTCTCTGCCACTCATCTGACCCCAGGAGCAGTCCCACTGCTCCGCGCAGGCAGCAGTGGAACGCTCTGCCAAACCCTATCAATTATTTAGCGTCAAAAGGAAGACTTAATCTGTGTGATAAAAGAATGGATTTTATCTAAAGCTTGTTCCCCTTAAAGTGATTTACACAACTGGCCTCTCTAGTTGCTTCCCTTAACGTAATTATTTACTTTTGCATTAATAGCCTTCCTCCACTTGGGTTATTTTTAGGAGTCTTTTGCAGCCTTTAGAATTTACTAGGTTTTTTCCTTGTCTTTTTAGTGGGTATTTTTTAGGGTATTTTAAATTGCCCATCTCTCTGAACAGGCTGTTAGAACACTAGTTTTGTCAATGCTGGTGTAAAGCTGGAGCAGCTCTGGGAAGCAGCTCCTCCGGCTGTGTTGACACTTGGGTGTTTAGTTTGCGTCCAACTTGAGAAGCCACGGGGTGAGATTTCAGTTCAGAGCTGGTAGTCAGGGCTCTAAGACTGCTCATCAGGCTATGGACTGATGAACATAATGAAGGGCATTAAAGCATTAATCTCGTCCCACCTTGGTTCCTTGCTTTAACCCCACTCTGCAATTTTGGCCAGGTCAGAAAGACTGGGATTTGTCCAACTAACATTAGCCACCTCAAATCAGGCCTGCAGCCCTCAAGGGAACAAAGCAGGCATCTCCACAACGTGATTTACTCCACCCTAATGCAAAGGGATCTCAAACTAGACACCTAACATTTAGGCAACCTCAGACAAAACAAGTCCCATTCCTGGTCCCCCATGATTATGGCAGGCTCAAATGCCACAGTTAATGGATGGCGTTGGGAGAATTAATTTATAAAACCTGTGCGAATTCTCAGATTCTCAGGCAAAAAGCTGCCAAAGAGACTAAAAATTCAAACTATGGGGACATGCTGCCAGCACAGAGGAGACAGTCCAGGAAAGCATCATGATAAATATAATCCATTATCACCACTGGATTTTCTTACCTGACTATAAATAACCACCCCACAAATAGGTAAGTTTAGCATTGGTTAAAAAGGTTATATTTAGGTATCCTCTGAGAGGCACTTACTGAAGTCTAAACTGGATCCATAGAAAAGAAGATATATCAGTACTTGCCAGAATAAGATTTTGGAGCTTACAAAAAAATAGAAAAGTGGAAGCTATTATTATTAGGACTATTATTAATGGTAATAATAATAAACTCACAAAATATAAAGGTCTTTCAGGTGGTACTTAGTGGTTGGGATCACCAGTGCCAGAACCAGCCTGTGAAGAATACCTTTTTTCATTTTAAACTCATAAAAGCTTTTCAAGTTGGCGTGCAATCCTGCCACATGGTTAGGGATAAGATTAAATTGCTCTGTCTTCAAAGTATCTTGGCATCTGTAATGGGCTGAAATTGTAGGAACTTTTGGTATGACAATTTGGGGGAGCTGTATACAATCAGTGAATGCTGGCTTATATTATAAAGTTGCTACATCAACAAATGCTTTGGTGATACGGACTCTAGCATCGTCTGTAAGAGTATGCAATGTGAATCAAAAAGTCTGTAAACATTAATGGTTATCCACTCTGAGGTTGTACCTTTGCCTACACGGCTGGCTACCACACAGAGAAACCCAGTACAGGGGCTCGGGAAGGAGGTTTTCCCTATGAGGGGAAAAAACCCAAGTGGCTAAGAAGTAGGACTCCAATCACTTGATTAGGCAGAGGAAAGGGTTACCTTACAAAGATGCATTGCTGACTATTTTCGAGAAGAGACTAGAGAGACTCAGCATTGCAAGCCATGGATAGACAAAGGAGGGCAGGCAGAAGAAAAGACGTGGTTTTTGTGGCACAGTTTGTGGCAATTTTAGCTACCAAAATTCTGTCCCATGTAGTTGAAGAAATAAACCTGCTGCTCCCAGAGTGCTCTCTGCCATGCCCACACACCAGATACTGCTCATTGAACAGAAAAATGGTGCAGCATGGCTTTAACATCATCCATCTCTACATGGATTCCTTTAAACTATCCCAAAGAGCAGGTGTCAGGCGACCAACATGATCCAAAGCTGCATCCAGTCACAGGTGTTGATATCCCACGACCGAGGAACAGCCTCAGCATTGTACCAGGCCGAGCATCTGAGACCTCCAGCTTCCCAAAGGGACACGAGTGAGTACACAAGAGAGACCTGTAGGCAATCTGGCCAGCCAGAAGGACTATGGTGGCAAAGAAACCCACTTTAAGACTCAACAGAACTATTATATAAGACTGATGGAAATGTTCAGGAAAGAAATACAATTCTTGATTGCTATCACTCTTACAGCAGTGTTGCACTGAAGTACTACCCAAGGTGGGGGCCACTGAGCAGTAGACACACACTGGCTGTCAGGAGAATTTAGAAGTCTAAATTCTGGGATTTTCCCATCATTCTGTTTTAACCACTTGCCCCCTTCCCTCCCACAGCCAACCCAGACTTTTCTGTTAACTGCGTATCTCAAAGTTCTAAGTTGTATACAGCAAAGCAATACAGGGCAGGGAAGCTAAAATGTGCTTGTAGTGGTTATATTCCTTTCCCTGGAAAATGTGAACAACTGAATGAAAAACATTCTTTGGAGAAGATCCCTGCCCCTCTGGGGTGGACAGAGGAGATGACTTCATAGGGGCTGTTCTCCTTCTAATTTGTCTGAGTCTCAGGCCACACAAACTATATATTTTTTCAATGCGCTGAGGTCTGCTGGGATGCTGGCATTTCCTTCTCCTCATTTACATGGTCTTCCCATAATCCAGCACTGAGACAAGCTGAACTGCACAAGGACTCCCTGCCAACGCCACTCAGGGCTTGCTTATAGAAGACCTCGGGAGAGCAATGGGAGGTGCTCCCTGCCCTTCTCCTCTGCCTATGAAAGGGCTGAGTGTGCTACTTCTGCAGCACTGAGCATTCCCACCAGCCCATAAATCAAGTGACCAAAGTCCATCCCAATCTCTGATCCACTGCAGAAAAGCCCCACGCTCTGCCCTTACAGTACACGCGGGGCGAAGAGCTGTATTTCATCAACCGAAGCCTTAATATCAGAGGAGAGTCGTTACCTCCTGGAAAAAAGGTGTAGCCAGAGTCTTACTGGTTCTGCAGCTTGGTTTCCCCATGTTTACACCAAATGACTTGTTGAACTTCATTATATACAAAGTATTTCCATAGATCAGAGGCAGGGAGACCTGTGCAGCTAACATAAAATAAATTACCACCCTGTGATAAATGGTTCTATTAGCAATCCAGATTGTTAAACTCAGATACAACAGGATGAAGGGAGCACTGCCCCATTCATTCTCCCTGCGGCAGATACTGAGTTGTAAATAGGTTATTTTGTGTGTAAATAACACATTAAAACTCAGCATTAGCTGTGTCTTTTGATAGAGAGGAAATTGTTCCAAATAAATAATCTCGGACAGGAATGTAAAATAAGCCAGATTTAATAGTGCATGCCTGCTGCAGCCGTGTTAAACATGACTAAAATGATAAACCCCAGAATATACTAATAGTAAACTATGCTTTGACATCAAAGTAATGAGGCTGTATTTTTACCCAGCTTTAGAAATGCTAAAATTAGTCTTGACAGAGCCAGACATCAGAAAAATGTTTCAAACATAAACACCATCAATTTGGGAACTTGGTGTTTGTGTCATGCTGAGGGTGGGGTGGAGAGGGAAAGGTGCATTCTGGGCCTTGTTAAAGTCAGGCAGTTAGCATTTAGGAGAATTTGTATTTAATTTTTATTACAAGATGAGAAACCCATCTTCCTAAATATTTCTGCCTTTGAAAGAGTGGCTCATTTAAATTTCTCCTCCAGCCACGCGCCTGAGCTTCCTCGTGCATGCCGATACGGAGGATGTCGCAGTGCTAGCCTGGAGGACCCAGCCCGGTCTCACTCACGACGTGCTCTGCTCCAAAGTCTCTTACCCTGTGCAGCAGGATGCACTTTTGCACTCAGCAAAAGGGTTTTCTAAACATTAAGTGTTACGAGTTGCCCTTCCAAAAAAGTGGAGGCACCGAAAGTGAGAGGCTCTTCTGCAGATCTGACTGTCTATAGCTCCTACATACTGTCATTAAAACCAGCTTCCATCTCCGTCACACACACACATGTGCACCCATTGAAACAGAAGAGAGCAGCTTTGACTCCTTGGCCGGCATGATTTATGGAAAAATAGAAAATTAGGAGAGACTTCCCTGATGTCATTTCTGCAAGGCCAATTTCTGAGCATCTGATCAATGAGTTACTATAAAAAAATGTCACAGAAGATCTCTAAAATGGCAGCTTCAGTAGACTAAAAATATGAGATGCAGATTGTTAGTATGAAAGGACTCTTCACCACTTAGAGCATAAACAATACCGATCTCTTTTCCTACAGCCATAACTTAATTTGTTCAAGGCTGCAAACGTTTGGGACAAATAGCCAAAGCAAGGGACCTAGAAATGGAGACTGGACATGTTGTTACCTTATAATAACATAGTCTAAATAATAATACAATAAAATAGCTAGTCTTCAATTATTTAACTAATATTCAGTTTATTGCTTCAATTACCCTAATTATAAATAAAACCTTATACATCTATTCATTTCTAGAAGGGAAAAAGAAAACCTTATGATCTGAGAAACATGCTATGTTGGCACTCTATCTGTGTGACTCAGTAGAATAAAGGAGAAGAAATGTGTTGCAAATTACGTTCATTTGGCTCTGGAGAGCAGCTTGGTGATCTGCAGCACTAGCTGAGCCTTGCTGCCACTTTCTCACATGCTAGTACAAAGAGTAAAACGTCTACAACAAATAGAATCAAGAGTTTGTCTTGGATGAGACTAAAGACTTGCTCGTATGGCCCCAAAGCAGGGTGGGAGCTCAGAGGCCCTCCCTTTAAAGCTGTTCCCCTCCTCAAGCTGAACAATATAATTAATCTCCATGCCTCGTTTGCTTTCTTCTGTAAGAATATGAGCATAAATATGTATATTTCTGGCCTGTTATAAGTAATTACACTAGTTTAGTGAAGCAAATATGTTATACTAGCATGAAAACCATGTAAGTACAGTCTCATTGCTACCCAGCGTTTTTGTTATTATCTGCTAAATCACACCTTGCAATTAACGGATGTTATAAGACAACTTTGTATTTCTTTTTCTACTTATAAGCACATGCATTGCGCTGCTCCCTTTCAGGACCATGTATTATGTCTAGCCAGCATTCAAAGGAAAGCCCTCCAAACGACAAGAGCACATGCATCACCTGCAGAGTCCTGGGGCCGGCGTCCGATCGCACGCTACTTTGCTGCTAGCCATTTTATGCCATTTATGAGCACTTCTCTTCACAGCATGACATAGATTTCGCTCTTTACATCTCATTACACCATGCTTTCATCACGATTCTCCTGACATCTTCAAACAATCCTCCACTTACTTCTCCACTTCCTCTTAATAAAAGGAGAAATATTGAACCCGTAAATCCTTCTTTCCAAAGGCGAGAGCACACCGCTAACGGGACATATAATACTGGACGCTTAAAAACCGATCAAGTCTCCGGGGGGGCCAAATGGGCCGATGGACACTCCACCTCAGGGGCAATCTCATTTCCATCACATCTCTGGAAATGCGGTGACTGCTTCCTCAGTGGAGGCACTCCCAAGGCAAGTGCCAAGTGGGGAGAAGGTGTTTCTTTACAACAGCACGTCTGTGGGTTTTGCATTTTAGCACATGCTTGGACTTTGTTGGCGCCAATCAGCCCTTTGGATCTGCCATCCCTTTGGAATGGAGATGATGCCTCGAGTGGGCTGCCTTATGGTTCTTACAGCCTGTGCTTCTTCAACAGGGATCAAAATCTGTGGGGGGATGGCAAACTTCTGCGTGTTGCTGTCTCTGCCTTTCCCCTATTTCTGCAGCCCAGCAAGCCTTCCTTTCTGCCACTTTGCGTAGTGCTCACAGGGAAGGTGGCTCAAACCCATAAAGCAGCATGAAATTGTGTTTCTCTCCAAACAACTCTGTGTGAAAGATTTTCTAGTTCTTTTTAAAGAAAAATGTTCCTTTGCCAGCAAAGACTAACAAAATTTATCAAACACATGAACTAATCTGATTGATTATAATCTAGCAGCTGCTGTCTTATTCTGTACATCTGAATCTTCTCAGGTCAATATGGAAATGAAAACCAGGTAACAAATGTGTTGAAAAGGATAAAGCAGATTTAAGCAATTTGGGCTGGGAACTATCTTCAAAACTCAGCCGACAGAAAACACGAACTCTTCAGCCGAGCTCTGCAAGAGACAGAGGAGCCCACAGAGGAGCCGTGCTGCTCTCCTGGCGTGATGAGAAACCACCCTGCAGTGAAGGAAGGGGAGGGGAAGGGTTCATTTTGAGGTAGACTCTGGCTAGCAATAAGGTATATTTTAAAGGGGAAAAAAAAAGCTGCCTGCAAAGTTTACACAGCTGGGATGTCTCGTCACATCCAAGCCGGTGCAGCCCTTCTAAGTTTGTCTCCTTAAGCCCTGTCCAGAAAGGACGCCCAGTCCCAGTACCCAGCAAGGGCAGCGCGGTGCCTCCCTGCAGGCACAGCCTTGCCCACAGCTGGAGACACCATGAATGGCCCTGGCACCAACTTGGAGATCCACCAGCACATGTGCCAGCGAGGGATGTGTTTTCTGGGGCTGTATTTTGCCTGCTGTAGCATGCGAGAGGAGGCAGGAGCAACGGGCCTGCATGTCCCCCCACACACTGGTGTTACACCTGCCAGAAATGACCCCATGCCCGTGGGTGTCCACAAGAGCTTCTCAATTGACTTCAACACCAGCAGGACCAAAATCTTGCTAAAAACACTTACAGAAAAAGAAATGAGGACCTGAGCTATTTCTGACATTAACAGGAACGGCACAAATGGGGGGGGTTCTTTGTGAACCTTCCTGCACTGGGGCTGGACAATCGCAAATTCTTCCCTAACCATGAAATTCCAGCGGCAATGGCTGAAGACGGTGTGGTCTGTTTAGCTCATTAGCAGGATCACAGCCGGCACACGACACCCCTCCCTGACCATGATGACAGGCGCTCCCCCCAGCTCCAGCCAGCCTCACCAGCCACCCTTTAGCTCCTCCATGGAGGAGCAGCAGGCACTGTGCTGCCTACACCACACAGCACCGGTCGGCCGGTGGCAAGCCATGACGGGATGCCTCGACTCTCCGACAGCCACCTCTCACCACCGGTCCTTCTCCCTCACCCCAGTCCAGTTCTCTAGGAACGGCGGTGACTTGTCACGGTGCAGTGACGTTTGGACGCCATGCGGTGTCACAGCTTCCCGCTCCTGTGACCTCTGACGGCTGAGAACCCCAATAAACTCAGCGTGTTCACAGGAGGACAGATGCCACCATACTTATTAAATTCTTACAGTCTAATGAAAAACACCCCTGCTGCTTTCAAAGTGTGGAAAACATAAAGTACCTCCTTGTGCCACTGCTGCTCCTGCAGCTGCTAAAGGAGTGGGTTTCTTCTCCGTTTCCGTAAAGCCATTCCCCTCCAGAACTGCACCTTTCCCTTCTTTTTTCCCAGCAGCAGTTGAAGCAGAAGTTTCCATCTTAGACGTGCATCTTCCAGCTCAGTAACCCTACAGGACATAAAACAAAACCAGATTCTGGTCACCGCACACAACACAGGCAAAATCAGCTCCTCGAGGAAACAGCCAATGGTTTGGCAGAGCTCAGAGGTAAACGGCGAGCAGCGAAGATTTCCTGGGTTTCTAAATCTAGCAGCGCAGCCAGTACAGGCAGAAAGGGCACAACCCTGCCAAGGGATGGGTATTCACACATCCTGCTGGCTTCAGGCTGTTGAAGACCTAAAAGGATCAGGACCAAAATACGTTTTTTCCCCACTTAAACTTGGGCTGTATAATAAAGCTGACGGGTCCAAAGGGCTTTCCAGGATTAAAGGACAGGTGAGACGCAAAAATTTAGCACATATAAAACCAATTTGTCCATCCTATACGTGACCTAGCCCATCAGACCAAAAAACTGAGTCAGCTAAAAACTTTCAATAAAAAATAAAGATAAGAATACATTTAAGGTAAGGGGTTTTTTTTCCCCCAGTTGGTGCCTATTCTATGCCTTGGTTCTGAACCAGTGCCCTGACCAGAACATTTCAATGATGCTTACAGATAAGCCACAGCAGGTCTGCCAGAGCCCATCCAGCTCTCACTGGTGAGGACTAACATCCACCGATTCCTGACTCTCTCAAGCAAGTAGTTCTATCCTGACGAGTCGCATCTCAAAATCAGCTACAGCTTTATCCCCGTTACAAATGATGAATTAGGTGCCAGTGAAAGCTCCACAAAACAAGAAGATACCAAAGCACAAATAGCCTGTTTTTTTTTAAATTAGGTCCATGAAAAATAACAGCTCCTGAACTTTTTGTTAGCTTGATAATTTGTTCTGCATAACTCAAACCTACCTCATCTCCCAAAAGCAAACATATGTGTATCACAAATTTAATGTAAAGATGGGGCTTCTCTTAAAGGAGGAGGCATGCTTCATTTCTGATGGCAGATACTTTTGTTCACCCCATTTTAACTTGTTTTATTTCAATGTCTCCACATGACTCTTGTTTTCACAGAACCCACACAGTTACCTGGCACTACTGGCCTCAGGCTGGTCTTGGGAAAACCCACTGCTAATTCTTCCTTTCCTTTCTAATTTTAATGCAGATCTGCAATTTTTCACATATAAATTTTCAGATGCAATTTTTTTCAGCTCCTGAGATACTCTGGAGCACATGGGCTGTTTACCTTACTGGAATTAATAGGATCAGCCAAAAAAATGTCTGGGAAACCAGAAAACAGGTTTTTGTGTGCAGGTAGTTTTACTACCTGTGCCAGCTCAAACTTCCCTCCCTTAACTCTGGAGGATTAACTGACTCCTGAACATCTTGGATTAAAAAGTTAACACTGCTAAAAACTTTAAAGCACATGAAGATTTCAGGAATTCCCATGTGTGATCTGTAACTTTTAGCCTTTAGTTGTCTATGACCCCAGCATAAGCACTTTGTTTTGTAGTTGTTTTTTTTCCTCTCGCTATTTGGCTGGTTTTCAAGCAGTTTTTGTGCTGTAACTTCAGGACAGACAAGCAGGAAAGCGAAGCCCCTCTTTTCCCACTACGTGATGAGCTCCACGGCTTAGCACACAGCCCCATGCTCCCAGACTCCCTCGCATCCGGCGATGGAGACCCTCCGTTTCGCACCACCGTTCAAGACAGGCCGTCCTAAACCCCTTCCTCCTCCGCTCAATGGCTACTTTAAAACTTTCCTATAAATACAAAGCCACCCTTGCTGGCACCCCAGAGGGACCTGGCGCATGGTGGATGTGGTCGTCCAGCGTTGCCACCACTGCCTGGGCTCCGGCAGAACGGTGGCCCACTGAGCGGCTCCGTGCTGCAGCCCAAGCAGCTTAGCCCAGGAGCCTTCAGGCATGACTCGCGTTAATGGGACCACTAAGTGATGGATCTGCAGTCACGATTTGCAGCTGTAAACAGTGGAGCTTGCATTGGAAATGACAGGACCCACAATTACGGGCTTTACTGATGACACAAGGCTCCAGTGAATACCGAGGTGGCCCCCCTGCCCCGCCGAGGTCCTGCCCCAGCATGTGCTGGGCTTGATGGCAAACATGGGATGGGTTCCTGGGGGCCAGGACTTTACAGCGGTTTAATCCAGAAATCAGGTTGGGTTACAGACCACGTATGAAATAAATACACTCAAACTGGAGGAGTATTTGACCTAGGTCTGACAGCCTAGGCTTCTGTTCGTTAAGCAAATAAACTTCAGAGGCTATATTACTAGCCCCCCACCTGTTTCTTCTTAGTCCCTCCATTCAAGGCTTTGCACTTTTGTTTGAAACCAGATGCTCGCCCTCGCACCTCTCCCAGCCTCCCTGCTCCCCGGTCACCCTGACCCTCGGGGCAGCCTCGTGTGTGCGGGGAGCATCCTCAGGGGGCTGCGGAGCACAGCGGCCAGGGAGGGGAAGGAAGAAACTAGGAACAGAAATTGTTCTCCTGTGAAACATGCAGGTTAGAGCCATGCTTTTTTCCAGAGACGTACCTGAAATGACATCTGTAAATCCCTGCCACAGACCCAGTTTTTCAGATGTGTCATTTTTCCAACTGGAATTTGACAAGAGATCAGGCCTGTATTTGAAAAACTGGCCTTTGTAGCTGTACGCTTTTTTCCAAATGAATTATGAATTTAAAAAAAACCCAAGTGTTTCTAATAAATGGTTGTATTAAACAGGTAAATCCTTCTCAAATACTGGATTAGAAAAAAAAAAGAAGAATGCAACTACTCTAATCTTACAGGATTTAGTGTAATAAGTTTATAATTATTTTTGCTTTATAAAGGTGCTTGGGGCAGAGCAGGCTAGATGCGAGGCTCTGAGCTTTTCCCAAGTCAGCAGCAACCAAAAGTCATTCTCCTTCCACAGCTACCCATGACCAGAGCTGTCCGTCCCAGCCCAGAAGGACACAAGCATCCTCCCTGGCCAGATCCTGCCCTGCTCAGCACCTCCACCCACAGACCAGGACAGAGACCTGGGAGCGAAGGAGCAGCCAATTTTGTATCCCACCTCCTGAGGTTTCATGGATGATGGCTGAGAGGCAGTGACCAGCAGACTCCCCCCCACCCTTTGGTGCAGTGCGTGACCAGGACACAGCACTGGAGCTCTGGAGATTTAGGTTCCCATCTTGGCTCTGCTACAGTCTCCTCTGTATCCCTGGGCAAAAAGCTTAACCTCTCTCGCAGCCGGTTTCCACAGCCGTAAAATAGGAAATAGCGCTTTGGCCTATTTGCAAAGTGCTTTGAGATCCTTGGAGGCACAAGGCTATGGAAGTATTTTTATTACCAGTATAAGAAGATATATTGATGGAGGCAGTCAATCCACACCATCCAGGAGCACAACATTCATTTTTTAAGCAATACATAGTTTGCTTTCTGTTCAATGCTAAACTTTTTCCGCTGCTCTGTGCCACACAGAATTTATAAATTCAATGGCAGTTTAATCTTAGCAGCGAGCCATTTGGCATGAAAAAGGGTTTCACAGGGAGCCTGCTTTTTCCTGTAAAGAGCATGCATTTAGGAGTGACTATACGGAGAAAGACCCTGTGCACTTATTCAAGCACAAGTCTCTGCCCTCCGTCATTACTCAGAATTAGAAACCCAAAATGGATTACTCAGATTGTTCCTGAGGTTTGTAGCTTTCTCTGCAGGAGGAGGGTTGGGTAATTGATTTTGACACTAATACCAGCACTATTCATATGCCCTGTAATATAATTCTGCAGCAACACTAAAAAGGCAGCCATCTGAGATCTGAACAAGGAAAGTGCTATATGATTTGCCCTAGACAACCCCAGCTATTTTAACAGCTGTGTTGTATATTAAAAGGGAGAAATCCCAACAGAATTAAAAACAACAAAGTCACATTTGCCTTTGAAGGAAAACAAGAAGCCGTAAACTTTCCTAATAAAACAATCCCTCCCGCTAAGTGCTCAAGGAATGGTCAAAAGTGCTGTCCCAAAATGACTGTCTCTCTCTTTTGGAGGGCACCAGCTTGAGAGGGACTGCCAGCAAACTTGGGAATAAGCAGATACTCAGCAGCTGTACCCCCTGCACACCCTTTGCTTGAAAGGGCATTATTTCTTTCTCGCGGATTTTTCTTTCATCAGGAAACCTTCTTCCCCTCCCCTCCCCTCTACAGAGCAGAACACAGATTTCTGCCCCCCAAGCTTTTCTGTGAAACACAAATCATCAATTTTGGCCACCTCTCCTCAAAGACTGAACACCAGCGCAAGAGTGAGCCTCTCTGGCAGAGGGCAGACACCGACGTTGTGACGCAAGTCTAATCTTCCAGAAGCCACCGCGGCCACTGAATGCCACCTTCATGCCTGGCAGCCCCGCGGGGTGGCAGGAAGGGATTTCCAAAGGAGGCCTCCAGCAGGCATTCTGCTTCTGTGAATATTTCGTGCTTTCTCAGACCGATGTCTATCCTCTCCTTCATTTTAAGTCCATCTCTACCTGGCCTCCTCGCACACGGCCCCAGCGGTGCCAGCGAGGTGCCATCACCCCCGAGGGGACACGATGGAGGTGCGCTGGCTGCTGACTCCAGCACCACCTCCACTGCAGCATGGCCAGGACAAAGCCCCACTGCTGCCGGCTCCTTGTGTGACCGATGGGAGCTGGGATAACCCAGGGCAGCCTTCGCACAGGTCTCGCCAGGTTTGTTCTCACACACCCACAGGGAGAGATACTTTATCCATTCTGCCACATCGCCCCCCATGTAATGGGCGATACCACGTTTGATAGCTTTTCCTGGCGTGCCAGTTTAGTTAAGATAAACAAAGAGATACTCCCACCATCTCTTCTTTTGCAGTGGACTGTGTCACACAGCTGACACCTCCTGAATACACGATCTGCTTATGAAATTCAGTGTGAGCCAACTGTCTTGAACATTGGCTTAATACAGTGGCTGCTGTGATCCTTTTCAGTCTCCCAGGGTTTGAGCCAAATTATGTTCTCAATTACACGGAAGTAGCAGCAGTTAACCCAGTGAAGTCATAGGCTCTCTACCACAGCAAAACTTGACCCTTCTATTTTCTTTTATATCAGCAGCAGCTTCAAATTACTGAATAAAGTTTTTTCTGTACACATGCCACTACTAAATGTTGGGACTAACCAAACACACTGTTGCTGAAGGATCTACAAGTGTTTATCGAATATCAATCTCAGGTAAAAGCAGCATAAATATTAATTCAGAACTAATCACTTTTAGGGTCCTTCTGACACAAGGTTTCCCATCTTGATATTTGTTAGGAATGGTCTGCTTGGGCCAATCCTACAGGGTTGATTACACATGGAAATTGGTGTAGAATGCTGAGGCGTGCATGTGTAGAGCAGTAGCTGTCTGTTTGGAGGCTTCTGCTGCCCCTTCCAAGCTTGAGAAAGCTTCTGTGCTGGGTGCATACAGCTTCTGGGAGACGTTATGGGGAGGGAGGAAAGGAAGCAGAGACGACCACGTGCCGACAGAAGTGGTGTTAGGAGGGCACAGAGCTGCTCAGGGCTGCTTCTGTTTTCCTACTTCCTTTCCCAGCTCCTGCTTAGAGAAGAGCAATACTGGGCTGCTGAAGGAAGGAAGGAGGGAGCTGTGCTGGCTTTCAGCAAAGAGGACAGAAAGACACACAAGTTCTGCCCACCCACCCCCAAAAGTAGGGCTAAAATTGCTAAGAAAGCTGGGCATTCATCAGACAGTTCTAGCCTGTGGCAAAAGTTGCATCACTTAAAAAGGGGGGTGGGGGGGTAGGGGGGGAGACAAAAAAACGCAGGAGAGTTGGCAACACTGCAATAGTTATACAGGTTCTGGAATGTACAAAGGCTGAAATCAGAGACTTAGCATCTCTTTTGAACTTCAAAAACAACAAGTCTCTTCAAATCACTCTGTTAATTGGCTTTAAATTAGAGTTCTAAGTTTAATGAACAAATCTTTTGCGAACGGCATGAAACGGATACGCTTCTAGACTAACTTCCTGATCAACACCATCTGCCATTTCCATATGGCAACGGCAAACCAAAAGCACGAGGAAGAAGCTACTCTTGCCTTACTGTGAAGCGTCAAAGTGTGCCCAGGACTGCCTGGTGTTTGGCAGTGTTTCTCTGTAATGTGGTAACCTCAGAACATCACCTCCAACCAGCTCCAGAAGATCTGGGGATATTCCAGGCACCAATGGGCACAACTCTGCCCAGGGAGGTAAAGAAAGGAGGAAAAGTATGGAAAAATGCTTGACGGGAAGGAGGTATGTTTGCAAGGATGACTGGTTGGATGTGGAAAGAGCAGGTGGAGAAAAGCCTGGAAGACAGAGAAGCAGCTGAAATAAGGGGAAAGAGGGATGACCTTACAGACTAGAGTAGGCAAGACCTTACTGAAGAATATGAGTGAATGGAGGTAAAGGCACAAGGCAGGCAATGGCAAATCCTGTGGGGAGAGAAAAGAGTGGCATGGAAAAGAGGAAGAAGGAGGCTGCAGACAGACCTGGTACCATGGGAAATGGAGATACGTAGCCCTGCTGAGGCAGGGGAGGGGCACGGTGTGACATCTAGCATGGCAGGGACAGGGCAGGGAGACATGGCACAGAGGGAAGAGAGGCAGAAAACATTCAGGAAACTTGTAGGGAAGCAAAATGGGGAAATGCAAGGGTCTCTGATGGAAAAAATATATCCTGCAAACAGCTCCGAGGAATGCAGCCCTCCAGCGTGCTCCATCAGCCTTTGGAGCTGGAGTACCCAGACAGAAGCATACAATCCACTGCTTTGTGCGGTGCCAGGCACGTGAAGGGAAACAATGTCAGATACACCTCAGCGTCCCAAGCACTGTCTCTCCTTACACTGACACTGACTGCAGTGGCCTTCCACTTCTATCAAACAAGGCCAGTGGAGTTAGTGGTGGTGATCCGAAATTATCACCATCTTGGAGGTCTTTCAGTATTCAGCTACCTGCTCCAGAACTAGCTGGATGCTCCTTGCAGACCTTCCAGCAGGGACCAGACACCAACGGGTCTGGACAGCAAGGGTACAATGCTGGTGTCTGCACAGGGGCACCCGGCACCCTGGGACCCCCAGTCCTGGGCAGGGCTGACAGATGGGGCACAGGACCTACGGGAGACATGTGTCCTTCAGGAATGGCAACCAGATGCCAGGCTATCCTAGGACACTCCACGGCACCAGGTGACAACACTGAGGCCACTGAATTGAAACATAAGTGGGTTTTCCCTTTGTAAAGCCATTTACTTCCTGGGCTGTGGTTACTGGGTAGGAGATGGTATTGAATAAAGGAGCTCACATTTCTTCCGTTCTTTAGGTTTAGCCCACTGTTCGTATTTTTCACGAACACTAATGTCACTTTAATGTTGCTGCTTCCTTACAAATAAGACCAATTTATAAAAAAATCAGATAAATTTGAATCGTTTCCCCACTTCAAGTATATTTTCAAGTTGCCAACCTTAGAGCCTTGAACAGACATTATCTTTCAGATGCTGGGTTATAAACAATTACAATACATCATCAAAACATACGAGCAGACATAAAAGCTCAAAGCCAGACACAGATTCGGCATTGGTCCATGCCGAGACATGCAGGCTGGGGTACATGAATTTCCCTCCTCTCTCTCAGAAGTTATCTTTGTTTCTTACTTTGGAAGAACTGAGAAGATGGAGGAGTGGGGGCTGCAGGGAAGAACCTTTTGTGGTGGAACAGGAAAACAAAGTCATGCTTGTACTTTTGCAAAGCCAATCCTACGTGTCTTATCATGAGAAAATTTTTACTATGTGAATTCCAACGTAGAATAATCAAAGAAGATAATCAAGACACTCCTGTATTCAGACTCTGTGTTAACATGCTGCAAAAATATGGGAAGATGCCACCAGGTAAACAAAAATTGCTCAAAAGTGATGCGTCACCATTATAACTGGTCCATGAATCTTCAATTGGTTTTTGTTTATTTGTTTGCTTTTGTTGTAAGGGAGAGAGAACTTTGGCAAAAGAGTTATCTAACTGTTTTTTTGATGTAAATCCAAAGAAGTTTTCGATTTCCTGCTATAGAATTTTCTGGGGGTTTTTTTTCCCAAAAAGGAAAAAAAAAAAAAGAAAAAAAAAAGACAAATATTACCTTTATGTGTGCACATGTATCTAATGAAAAAGTATTGTTTTTGTTTTAGGAAACCTTTGCACACCAGAATAGAAAAAAAAAAAAAGAAAAAAACCACAAAATAAAGAAATCAAAAAACCCCGTCATCAAGTCTTCATGCTCCAACAAGAGCAGAAACTGTTAATAACTAACTTGTCAGATAAAAGATCTGTGGTGCTTGGCAGATATACCAGGGTGGCTAAATACAGACTGTATTAAGACCAGGGTGGAGGACCAGCAGTTAAACTGTTTACAACAAAATTAGGCTCTAATTCTAAATCAGTAATAATTAACCTATTGACTTTTCAGCAGGTTTATGAGTAAAAGATGCTAAGAAAGTAAATTGCACGTACTACAAGTGGAGCCAGAACTGATTGTGAACAGAGATGTTCATGCAGGTTCCCTGGAGCGAGTGAGAGGCAATGGAGGAGATTTGGCTAGGAGGAAAAGAGCTGCCTTGAAATCAGGCAGATTTGAGGCAGCTTTTGAGAAGGTGGAAGTGAATGTTTTGTTGGCTGGTGGTGACTGAAGGAGAATCCTCTCAGGGTTTCACTTCCGAGCTGCAGTAGTTTGGGCACTTTCAACTCTCATGAATGAAACCCCAAATACAAACCACATGCAGTGAAGTTTAATGGGTTTGCTTTATGTAGGGGTGGGATGAGTAATGTTGTCTTGTAGTGACTGGTCCATCCAGATGACATTGAACAGGCTCCAAAGCTTGGATAAGAAAACCCTCATTTGGCTCAAGGAAGGAAAACCTTTATTTTGAGCAATGAAAGAGGAAGGACTGCATCCTTGCAAAAATCCCTATAGCAACTGGGTTCTTTCAGAACACGTTTCATTACAAAATTTTGGTTTATTTTTAAACATTCCAGTTCACTTCATCAGCCTATTGAATCCTCCCTCCGGAGGCACACGTGTAAGTATGTAGAAGAGAGAAGCCTGGGAAGGAAACAAGAATGTAATTAAAAACAAAAAAGCAACACTTCAATTGGCTCGTTTTCCTCTGCTGAACACATACACCACACAAGCTGCTATTCCACACTGGGTAGAAACACATATTGTCTTTATAAGACTACAGTTGCCAGCTGAAGGCAGGATGCAGACCACATAAAATGGTTGGCAGTTCATAAACCAGAGAATGGAGAAAAATTCATCCAGATGGGAATGGGAGAAGAGTTTCTGACAGGATCATAGAGTATTTGGGGTTGGAAGGGACGTATGGAGGTCATTGAGTCCAGCCTCATGCTCACAAGTAACAGAGCATTTGCAAACCCCAAAACCATTGAAATATCTGACAGTCGATGTAGTAGGACAGGACAGAGCTATATGGGACATACCCATGGACTGCAACGCAGCCTAGTCTGCAAGGACACAAGCACACCAGTGAAGAAAGATTCAAGAATGACCGAGAATCCCTGCAGGGAATGTTATATGAGGGAGAACAAAACGAATACTCTGAATAGTGCTCATTTCTGTGAGCTGCGAGTCACGTTATGGGCTATATAGGATTAAAAAAATTAGCGGTTAAGTAAGTGGTGAAAGGCAGAGCCCCTCAGTTTTCAGCAGTGCAGGTCCATCTTCTACAGAGAAAAGAGACTGTACAGTGTGGCTGGCTGTCATTTCAGTGGAAGGGAATAAGTCTTTCAGGAGACAGGCTAAAGTATTCAGGAGGGTATTAAGCTAATGACAAAAGACAAGGGTGAAAATGAGCACTCATTTAGCCAGAAATCAAGATGTCAAGATTAAAATTAATCAAGGTACCAAGGGACTCAAAGAGAAGAGATTCCTTAATTGTGTAGACTCTAACGCTGCGAACTCGAGTAATAAACAAGAAGTGGAATAGCTCATTTAATACACAAATTAGTTCTGACCAGTATTACTGAATCTGGTGGAAACATTCGTATGATTGGAGAGCTACAATCATTTTGCGTATCAGTGACTGGAAACAAATACAGAGTCATGAAGTTTGTCAGTGACAAATGACTGCAGACACAGTAAATAAAGACGATTCCTTTGTACCAATGACCTGCTCTCTATCCCTAGATGGGCTAGATACAAAGATTATATATTTTAAAGCAACCATATACAAGGCCACACAGCTGTAAAACAATTGATTAAAATGAAGACTGTGTTTTGAGAAACAATGACTGAAGACAACTTGAAGTTTATGGTGGGCAAACAGTGGCTTACAAGCTCTATGGAGGTTGCCAGTATCCAAACAACTAAAGAAAAATGTGTTTGTCTACGCAGAATTTGGGAGGTTATAGTGCCTCTCTGTCTAACCCTGAATTGACCGTTACTGGAACATTACACCCAGCTCTGGCGTCCACAATAAGCAGAAGGATGAAAATTGCAGAGGCTCCAGTGCTCTTCATGAGAAAAATGAAAGAGAGCTTAAGAGAGGCACTTGCAAGATGACTTGATCAGTAATATTAATATATATATGATCAACAAAAATTTTATAACAGATGCTCTTTGACCCAGAGGTAAGGGACATTACAAGAACCTATTACTAAACAAATTACAGTTACCTAATAACAACTGCAAAACCTAAGAGCTGTAAGTTAAACTAGAGAATTCAGATTAGAAATAAGGCTCCCAGTTTCAACAGAGAAGAGCACTGGATTCAGGCTGATGACAGACTCTCTAGCATTGCAGAGCTGACATTTTGTTCAGTTATTTTTCCAGAAGATCTGCTGTAGTCTAAGGCTTGTCACTGGACGTGGATGGGTTTAAATACAGGAAAGTCCTCTGATGGTGTTATAAAGTCAGACTAGATTAGCACCTTGATCCTCTGTGATCTTATGCACCTATGTATCGGTGTGTTATAAGTGGTTGATTTGCCATAACTTCACAGATCAAAATATCTGCATTTCTAATGATTGAATCTTACCATGCCTGTCTCTGCTGATAAGTGAAACTAACTTCTACCTTTCAACTTCTCTATTTTTTTTCTTTTGTGATAAGGACTTAGTAAGACTCAAGTAATAAACATCTCCCAGAACATTGATAAACTCTAAGATGTTTATGTCCTGTGCCAATGGCAATGTTGCTGAGTACGCATTCCTTTACTATGCAGTTATGTCTACCATGCTACAAGTATTTTGATGACTGAGACAGATATAAAAACTGTTCACCAACAGAATATCATGCAATTTTTGCTTGGTAGCCTACAAGAACTGACTTGGTTTCTTGGTCTGGCAAGTACCTGCCAGCATCAGAAAAGAAAGCAATAGCATTATAATTTACTTCATTCTCTTGTTATAAAAGCTAAGGAAAAAAACCTCTCTTCTCAACCCCAGCAGTGGTGTCTCCACAGCCTATGGAAGACTGGAAGTGTGGGGAGGTCTGATCCTCTGCTGCCCTGCATTATCTATTTCACATACAAAACAAGCTGGGCTGACATGCCAGCACATCTCACGTCCACAAAACTCACTGGAACAAAACCCAGGCTAGCAGTAAACTTTTAGCAAATGTCGGCAGGTTGCTATGGCCCAGAGGAATGGTTTAGGAACAACTTTGTGTGCATGCAACTGGGCAGTCGAAGCAAGTCAAGCAAAATAACTGTTTGGTGGTAACCAGGCCAGGGGCTGAGCATTGGAAACTGCATTCACTCTTGTTGGATCCCCATGGCCAGAGGCTATACCAGAGTTTGGGGCACAGTAACTGCTGTGGCCACTAGATGACACAGGAAAAAAAAGAAAGATGTTTTTTACTATTTTGTTACATAAGACTCAAATCATTAAGTCTAGCCTGAGAAAGCTCTGTAAGTACTTCCTCCTTGTTTGCCTTTGTTCCTTGATACTATCTAATTTAAGACAAAATACAAAGGATTAACATAAATTCTTCAGGACAGAACCCTTTTATAGGAGCGTGTGTGTATACACACACACACACACACAGAGCTTTTTAGTACTGCTAGTAATAGCTATTACTTATTTACCTTGTAGTTATTGTACATTATTTCTGTTGCATATTAATGCATATGCTAATTATATCCTATCTCTGTATCTTTTTTCTACACACAAGCTTGTTGAGTTCTTCCTAGAGAAAACAGTCAAAACAAGGTAAATATTTTACCTCCCATCTACAACTCCCTCCCTGCTCCTAAAATTTCATCTGCTCTTCTCCTCTAATCACTTCACTCCTCCCCAACCATCTTCTAAACCATGTCACAGCCACTTTTCTTGCTCTCTTTGCCCTTTCTCTCTTTTTTCCTGCCCTTTTTCCTCACAAACCCAGTCTGCTTTGGTTTGCCTCTCTCTAAAAACAAAATCCCACTTGTGCCTGTAACTCTCATTCCATCTTCCTCCTTGTTCACAGCTAAGCTGTATCCAATCCTCTGTACCCAGTTGCCTCTGGGATTTCTCTCCACTAAATCTTTCCTACACTTTACTCACAGATCAACCTAGTTCAGACCTGATTCCCTCCAACCACACAGAAACCTCAGCCCGCCTCTCAAATATCTTCTCACAGCAATCTGGCCATGGTTAGAAGCTGGCAAAGGATGTCAAATGCTGTAGAGGTGGAGAGCATCTTGTTTGTTACTCAAGCCTGAAACCTGGGGTGGTCCTCAGCTTTCTCCAACCTCACTGTAAGATTTTGCCTCTAGGCCACCTCTGACTCCTGGTTCTTCCTTCTGCACAATGTCTTGAAGAGTTTGGCGCTTCCTTGAGCTTCCTGCTGCTCACCTACACATCTGAACTCAAAACACCAGCCTCTAAGCCATTCATTTTCATTTACAGCAAGTTCCTTTACATTGGCTCTAATGAGTACAAAGCTGATTTCACAGCCATTCAGAATGTGGGAGCAAGGAGCATTTTCCTAGCTTGTCACTTTGTTCTTGTCACTTAGCTTTACATCCTTTGATAGCATTCTCTTTTGTTTTGCCTCAACCATTGTCTCCCCTTTCAAAGCCCTTCAAAGCCTACCACACTATGCTTTCAATCTCATTGGCTTCAGGGAGACTTCAGCAAATGCATATGCACTTTCTCCAATCAAATCCTAAATATGTGTTCTTTGAGTCAGTTTGGTCATACAGACCAGAGATATCCGTCCATTTCCAGTCTCATTCATAACTAGTTTTCACCAATGAAACTATGGACTTGGAGTGTCTTCTGTTGTATTACAGGTCTCTGAGAGGAGAATCAGATCCCCCTGGAAAATCAGGAGCCAGTGAATGTCCCTGTAGGATCCATTGTTCTGATTTTAAGAGAAATACTAGAGTTCTTTGGTTAACTGTCTTTGCACTGTATTTTTCCTCAAGTGAGGGAATAATCATTTGCATAACTTATAACAACTCACTTGTCCCTCACTAAAAGAAAGAGCATATTTCTTATATCCACATGCTTTCTGCATCACACAGTGTCAGGGCACTTCGACATTCAAAACTATTCACTAGAAATACTGAAACACCTCTTCAAGTATTCATCCTAATTGCTGTCATAACCTAGCACTCGACTGAAAAGCAAGTTAGGTTTTTCTCTACTGAAGAAATTAAACATATGTTACCTCCCATCTCTGCAGTCACTCATTTGAGCCCAAAGTTTCATAGAATTGAAGGCACAGGGAAGGGGGACGTCACCAACTATAGATGTCCACACCATTTCTTGTCTTTAAACCATGCCCACAGCTACCCAACATTTGGTACCACTTTGTCCCCTCAGGTTTTTCCCAGCCCTTCATGCATTACAAGTGAGACAGCTCACCACGCTTTGTATTTTGGAGCCAGTATTTCCACTGCAAACTCAGACTTTTCACAGATTTATTGCTAACTTATAAAATGTTTATCAGAAAAAGTTAGAGAAAATGTACCTTTTGAGAACAAAAATTGTTGGCCATCCTCAACTCATTAGCAGTGTACTGAGAATACATTAAATGTCTTACTTTAGCACTCTTGTAACTGAAGATCAGTCTTTGTTTATGTGAATATATCCAGGCAAATGCCTTCAGAGAAACGGACCTGAAGCACGCACAGGGTTGGCTTTTCATCACTGCACCCCACTGAGACTTTTAGAGCAGAGGACTGGTAGCTGTGAACATTCATTAATGTTTAAGCCTTCCCTTTTGCAGGCCAGTGCAATGATATAAGAGAGACCCAAAGCTATGTGGCTCCTGCCCCGTCTTTTGGTTGGGACCTGGACACGACCACTCATACCCTGCCTCTTGGAGAAAACTCTTCCAGCTTTTACCAGACCTGTGGCCTTTTGGGTTACAGCCCCTACAGCTACACAACTGCACTGGCAACTAAAGGCATATTTCAGGACCGTGAGAATCAGCAATCAAAGGAACAAACCGTCAGTAACTCCAGCACCATATGCAAATTACAGTGCGTGCGAGACCTCAAAGCAAACAGCATCATGTGTAAATAACTTCAGGGAAAACATACAGAGGAAGAGGTCTATTTGTTAGAGGAATAAATGATTCCTGTCTCATCAGGTGCAATGGAGCAGCCCTCGGCTGCCAGGACAGGCCCGCTGGGGAGAAAGGGGGCTGCACACACCGTTGTCCCACCCCGCTGTGCTACCAAGACACTGTGTCTTTGCCCAGAATTGTGACCGTATTACCGATAAACACAAAAATCTGTATATAATTAACTGTGGGAGCTGCTTAAGGAGGAGGGTAGAAGAAGCTACAGCCTACTGAGAGAAGCAATAAAATAAACGTGCAAAAAAGTTTCCATTACTTCTAAAAAACCCAAGATGCAGTTTCCTGAAGTACCTAACCCTGCCACTGTGCAACAGTGCACAAGAAACCAAACAGACACTAAAATAGAACTAATTATTGCCCAGTCTGTTTTGCTATTGTCAAAGTTGAGGGGAAAATAAAGTGAAGTAACAATGAAAAGGGGTTTTTTAATGCAATTTTTGCTTCCATGACAGTACATGAGGAGAGACAGATGACCAGTCAGACAGCCTTTCATTCAAATCCATCTTAACACAGAGTGAAATGGTTCTGGAGGTACTTTTTTTCCTCTGTATTCACTATAAAAGGAATCAAAATTACTAGCTTTAAGAAAACACCGAAATTTATGTGAGGTGAATAGTGTATTACAGTCCCATATATCCAACAAGAGAGTTTCACTATACACCCATTTAACACATTTATTCAAATTTCCTTTGGCTGAGACAGTCCGATTGCCCTGTTGATCAGCCCTCTAGATCCACAACATCTTAACCTCCTCTGATCACAGCAGCACACACAACAATTGCTTTTCATGCCATCCTTGGAAAATTTCTCTGTTATGCCTTCCTGGAAGGGGTTTGCACCATCCAACTAATTCTGCTCTGCAATATCAGTACTAATCCCCAACATCCTTAATAAATGCAAACACACACTTTTCCAGAGCTGTGTTCCCAGAGCAGCTTAACTTTGCACTGATACGTGATAGTGACAACCAGAAAGGTGCTGAGGTTTCTAAAGAGTTACTCTATGTAACTCTTGGAAGGAAATATGCACAACCAGGTACTTGCAGTCACTTCTCTCATCTGGTTTAGACTTTTATTGGTCTTGGGTCCTCTGATGGATCAAAAAGTCTTACCTGTCCCTCCCTCCCACATTTATTTCTCTGACCCACAAAATCCCTCTGCTATAGCTTCCAGCTTTAACTTTCACCTTAGACAGGACCCTCCCTGAGACAAAAAAAAAATGCCCTCTGATTCTCCAGTCCTCCCCAAAGCTTCCTGATCTGCCAGTAAATCCCCGGTGCTGATGCATCTCACTTTCCATAGCTGGCTCCTTTGTTCTGCGGAGGGAGCGTCACTATTGTGCACCCCCCCAGGAGAGGCTGGAAAAATTCTCCTCACAGATGTCCCAAGAAGTTTCTACCTGTTTGGTGAACATTTGAAGTTCAGAGGTTGACGATGCGCCTCTCCTCAAACACCAAGTCATGCCATGATGCAGCAATTACATATTCTCGCACAGACAGACTCCCCAGATTGTCACAGCACTGCCTAAGGACTGTCACGCTGCAACAGACAAATGGTCCCGCTCATCCAACACCCTGTCTGACAGCAACCAGTGATGGATTCTTCAGACTAAAATACAAAAAGGTCATTTTTTTTGCCTGATATTAGAGCAAGGTAGCAGAGGACAAGGAATCTTGCAAGCTGGGGCGGCAGATGATCTCTTTGTGCTATGCAAGGTGAAGTGAGAAACTGGGGAGGAATCTCTGTCATAAGGCGTGAGCTTGTTCGTTCGTAGGCAGAAAGTACTTAGAGATCCTCTGATCAAAGATGATACAGAAGCACAAATTATTATCATTAGGGCTTCTCTAGATTTGAATGCTGTAACCAGAAACACTATTACCTTTTAATCGAAACATCTCAATCTTTCTTGCAACTTGCAGAGCTACATGCTATTTTACTAAACACACCATAAACATACTTTCACTTCTCAAGTTAATCACAATTGCCTTACAGGAGATTAACACCATAAAGCACTTTCACAGCTGACGTGTCTTTAAAAAAATTCCCAGAGTTAAACTTGTATAAATAATGTAAGTGACATGGAATATAATTATTAAATGTTGTCATTTTGGAAGAAAATTAATTAGCGATAGCTGTAGCTGTCTTGTGTCTATTTAAGCAGTGTGTATCTCAATTAAAATGTAATTGCAACAGATTCAGTCACAGCAGGGAAAAGCGATGGAAATGAAAAGCAGCCTGATCCTATATTGCCATCTACAAGAGAAAGCGTAGTAGAAACTGGGGGGGAAGGGGAGGAGAGAGGCAGGAAGGTAAGAAAGCAAATTGACAGAACCACGCTGCTGCGCAGTCAGGGCGCTCAGCTCCCGTGCGTGCTGTTTGTTCACAGAGCAGCTGACTGGCATCAGACGCCAGCACAAACAGAAGTAAAACCAGTTGCTGTTGGAACAGCTATTGCTTCATATGACAGTAGTTGTGCTCACATACCCACTGTGGTATGAGACAGCATCATTCTCCACATTACTGTGCCCTTTGCTTTCACCACCTCCTTGAAGTCATCCTGGAGAACCCCTAAAGCCCTGAGCAGGACTCAGAGGGGCCTTCCTTAAGGAAGAACCAGAAAGATCCTGAAGGCAAAGTCCTTCTGAAGCTCTAAGTCACTAGAGGTACAAAGATTTGTTTTGAAGAGGAATAACCCCCTCCAGGTGACTTTGAGAACTAGCTGGGGTCCTACATGGCTTTGGATATCTTCTCTAACAGAGGCAAAGTGTGACTCAGGTATTGCCATCATTCACACACGGAGGATTTTGGATGTCCATGACAAGATGTTTTCAAGAAATTATACAGCCAGGAGGAGTTAGGTACCCAGTCCATCTCTGCACATACGAGGTGTTCCAGAGCATCCCTACGAAGTCCAGCAGCCAATTCATTACACTCTTTTGAAAATACTGACCTATGTCTTAACCAAAGTATTGAAAACAGAGCTTTTCCTCCATTATTCGTTTCTCAAGATTCAAGTTATCTACAACATGCTTACCTGAATGAATAATTCACATCTCATACAAAAAGGAAAAAAAAAAATCAAGTATTGCTGTAGGTGTGTAGGGTGCAAATTATATTAAAAAAAAGTGCAGAATCCTGAGTTAATTTCTGACAAGTAAATAAAACAGGAATCAAAAATGAAATGTTCTGGCCTTAAAACTTAGGCTAATTAGAAAATACTTGCTGAATATAACATCACTGAACTACATATATATTCTTGAAATACTTCTGTTAGGACTTATTCAGCTTCCAAATGAGACAAATATATTCCCTCCAAATTCCCAGTGCGCATTCTCTGTCAACCTGAAAATCAAGTTATATTGTTTCTGACTGACATCATAATTATAATGTAAATTTACAGTACTTGATCATTTTGTTGATGATGCTAAAGTCATAACAGAATCCAACTCATTCTCCTACCAGTATGCAACTCTGCCCAGTCATAAAAAATGTTGCTTTCTGCTGTCAAAAATAGGGATAGCAACCTGAAATGGTATGTTCATTAAATATAGAGACAGTGACAATGATAACAATAGTAGCCATAACAGTACTGTCACAGTCTTATAATGCTACTACGGCATAGAGATGATATAGCCACAGTGAAATTAAGATTTCATAAAAATTTTGTAAACCTGACCTGCTTTTAGCTTAAATACAGACAATCTATCTGCTGTTTCATTATCAAAGGCTTAGATTAAAAGTGAAAATAAGCATGCACACATCTAGCATGAGAGTCTGCAGTTATAACTCTGATGGAGCCAAACCCTTCCTGGTAGTGGCAGATGGCATAACACAGCTTGGGAAGTTCAGGTTGGACATTCAGAAAAGCTTTTTCTCTAGGAGAGCCATGCAGTGCTGCAACGGGCCACTCCAAGAGGATGTGGCACCTCCATCCTTGGAGGTTTTCAAGACTCCACTAGACAAGCCCTGGACAACTTGACCTGGTGGTGATGACACTCCCCACGGGGGCTGGAGGCTGGACTACAGCCCCTCACAGGTCTCTGCCCCCCAGAATTTCTAGGATTCTGTGATTCTACACAAGTGGAGTTGAGCAATCTCAACACTCTGGAAGATCATCCAGTTAGCTAAGGACCCGCTCCTGCTGCTGCTTAAAATGTTCAGCGTCAATCAATTTCAGACTGCCTGTTCCAAAGGTCACTGTCACCAAACTACAGGGAAGCTGCCAGGCCTACCACTGTGTCTTTTTGCTAAAAACAATCTCAGCTACGAAGTAATGTGAGAACCTGCATCAAAGCTGCAACTGATGATGAACAAGATGAAACGTGAATTCAAAATATTACTTCCTTCTTTAAAACAAAAAAAAACCCAAACCACAAAACATTTGATTGGAGAAATATATAACTTTCAAACAAGATGATCAGCAACTTCTTTCCTTCTGCAAAACAATCCAAATCTAGGAAAAACCCCTCAGCCTAATTTACAAAAGTCTGCAATATATTTTTTTAAAGGTCAGATATTTTCTATCTCAGCATAACTAAAGCCCGAAGAAGAGACAGCCTGTTCACTGGAACGTACCCTGATCTCACAGATCTAATGCATAAAGCACGTGCCTCTCTGTGTACAGCACTCATATATAATTTATACGTAAGTTTCCTGAATGTTTTCAAATACGCTGAATAACAGGGTGTATTTTTTAAAATCTCGGTTCAGTTTTCTGCATATTAATATATAATTATGTGCAGGTTTTCCTCTGTCTATTTTTGTCTGCTACTAACGGGGACTTGAGGCAATTCTTGTTTCAAACGTTTTTCAGCTCACCGTAAAGCTAAACACATATAAACTTCAGATCCTGAATCAGACTGCTGAGCATACCTTTCATCACATTGCATTATTTGGTCTTCATTTAGCTGTCACAAAACCATTTCCTTTCGTCTACAGATTAATTACAGCCTGGTGAGGTTTCAGCACAAATACCTTCACCCATTGGAGCCTCTGCAAAGACACAGTGATTCATGCAGTATCTATGCCTCTGGAAGGGAAAATAAGCTGAGGCAGGACGTGCAAGCTGTGAGTGGATCCGATATCAAAAGAGCAGGAGCCTCCAGTGAACACCCAGCCATACCAACAGAAGTAAGTTTCTGCACAACTTACTCGTGCAAGAGCCACAGCCAAACATGAACCACCGCTTTAGTTCGGTGCTAAGCCGATTTAGCTACACCATTCATTCATCTAGGGCTGAAGATGACAAGGCAGGAAGAGTCACTCAGTAATGAATTATATGCAACACAAAAAAGCCACAGGTGTGGTTTGAGAGACTATGCATGCAGCCGCTGCAGCCCTGGATTCCAGTTAATTGCTGTAAGTAACTATGGAAAATGGACAGTGGGAAACTCCGTAGAAATGCGGAGAGCGAAGCAGTCCAAGAACACATTCCCACTTGTTCAAAGCAGCGAGATACACCATTTAAACATGTGTCAACTGTATCTGATGACGACCATGTCAGTATATTAGGTTTGGATGGTTAAATACAAAGGGCTCGATTCTTCGCGGTGCCAGAGCCGTGCTGTCAGCGAGCTGGCTGCCGCTGCCTGCCTCGCAGCTGCCTGCCAGCCACAGGCAGAGCTTCCACTCCCGCCGCTCGCGGCTCGCACGCTGACGCAGCCTGGCAGCGCGGCGCGGTCCCTGCCTTCCCCCCGCTCCCACGGGCGCCGACATCTGCAGAGTCTCCTCTGCCGGGCTGGGCTGGAGGGGGTTGCCCTGAAGCATGGTCAACCCTCCGCTTTCTGCCACTTTCTTGTTTGGGGCACACTGCAAAGTTCCTCTCCTTTTAAAGCAACGGAGATTGGCGAAAGGGAAACAGATACAAAGATTTTTACATATTAAAAACCCAGGTACATATGCTACATAAGCCAGAGCTTCTAATGCCTAAAATCTGACAGAGCAGGTCCCAACTTCTGATCGGGTCTGGACACAACTCTTCTGTGGCCTTGACAAAGTCACCTCTCTGCCACGAACCCCTGGCAAAACCATCCCAACAGTCCTCTCCTGCCAACTTCTTCCCATTGCGCAAGCAGAGCTGTTTTACCAGCTGCTACGGGTGTGCACAAGGCCACTTGTGTGGCCTGTTTGGGAAATAATGGCTAAGCAAGAGATCACAGATCCAGTTGAACTCATCCTTACAACCACTGAGAGCTAAATATATCAGAGAAGTTGATGTTTGCTCACCTTTTCTCTTTAAGAGCAAAATATCCTTACTCTGGTGGCAAGTCAGCTCAGTCTCCATTCATACCACACAGGAAACCTCTCAAAGTGCAGAGAAATTTCTGTCCTGGAGTCAGCAAGAGCCCTCAAAATGAATGCATCCTTACCCCACACTCTGACATGCCTAGCAATTCTCTAAAAGACAGTATATTAGATCCCCTGAAAAACCTCATCTGCATCTGATCAGACATACAGAGCACAGACATCTCAAGACCAATGTTTGCGGCTTCCTCAGTGATATTCAGTGTATTTTTTTTTTTGCCTTTCAGTGGAGATGAGCTTTGTTCTTTGGTGTCAACCTGCTTTCCCCCCAAGAGAGGTCCATCTGCTGCATGGGGACCCCATGGCTCTCAGGCAGGTACCCAGCGAGCTCCACCCAGCCACCAGGGACAATCCCAGCAGTATTCTGGCCTCAAAACCATGCAGAACAGCTAGTCCTTTCCAGTGTGATGTCCTTGCCAACAATAATCAACTGGTGTTTTGGAGAAATCACCAAGAGAGAGGTTTTTTTGTCTGGCTTTAAATGGTGTTAAATATTTGCAGCCCTCTTCAGTAACAAAGGACACAAAGAAAGAGGGAAAAAGTGTACCGCTCCTTTAGTTGTTTTTGCTGAATTTGGAAAGGTTCCTGGATCAAAGCTCAATAAGCTGCAGGTTTATGGAAGGCACATTAGCAATGCTTAGCGAGGAAAAATTAGTGACCCGTGTAAGAAAGGCAACCGACCCTATCGAGAGGATGTAATCAATGGACAAACTTCGGGAAGAACAATTCACCGGGAGGAAGTGTGCTGAGAGCCTTCAGACAATTCAATGGGAGCCACCCCAAACTCAAACCCAAGGCAGGTCACAGCGTGCAAAAGCACTAACAAGAGGAGATATATTTTAATTCATTAGATCATATTTTACAAGAAATGGAGTCTCTAGGGAAGCCATTGTTCTCATATAGATGTACTCCTGTGGAACAGAAGAAAAAATACCTAGACTCCCTGATGCGAGAGGTCAAACAATTACAATTTCCTTAATTTCATATCCAGTTGGGAAATTAAACAACAGAACTATGAAAGCTTTACACTTCATTTTGAGGAAAGTGGCAATTTAAATTAATTTTTTTAATACTATAAGAACTGATGAGTGAGTAGAGGAGGGGGCTTTTCCCCAGTGACCTTCCCTACCACCCTTTTTAAACAATCTTGCTCATTCAATGGAAAAATAAATAAATAAATCAGGGGAACACAAAGTCTTTCATGAAAGACCGATTCCTTTGCAGACAAAGCATTAAGTCTTGCTTCGCATGAAGCCGTTTTATTTCATTAATAGTCTTCTCTGCACAACTCAACAAGCTTTGTCCACAAAGTATTTCTCAGAGTTGGAGGTTTTAGTCTTTGGAAAGAAGCAGCATCCTTTCCTGATGCTACAACGTATAGGAACAACATATGGGAATGACATAGGGAACAGGAGACCTGTGCTCCACCTAGCCGTGGGTTACGCCTCTTCCAGGGCAGTTCCTGTTAATCTTAGCGGAAAGACTTTGCCTCCTCCACAACCCCATGTGCTGAATCATGGTCATGCTTTTCTGGTTCCTACAATATCAGAAAAATGTTCAAGGGTTTTATTTGTAAAGAACTTGCTCAAGGTCCTGCCCTTAAACGTGGTTCCTTGTAAGTCTGGAGCAAGGTAGGTTCTGGTAACACAGGATAGACACAGAAGCGAGAGAGCTTTGGAGGGTACACCAAGAAGCCTCTGTGGTTTCTGCACTGGCTGCAGTCACAGCATTCCCGTCGAGCACTCCCATCAGAAAGAGGTTGCAGTTTGGAGTCACATGCTCCTCATCAGTGCTACCCAGCACACGATATATACGAAACTTGGTGGCAGCAGCCAGACAGCAAAAGCTACGGCCAGGAAGAACATGTGATTAATAGAAAAACAAGCTAACGCTTGACAGAGAGCTAACAGACTCAGGATACTGGACTTCAGGACAAAACAAAAACAGAAAAAAAAACATTAGCACTTGCACAGAGACAGTGAAAACAAAAATAGAGTCGCACATACAGCTGGCCATAGGGAATAAAGATGGGAAAATAAATGGAAAAGCTCTTTTTTGTGTTTCACTGGGGAAAAATAAGAATAAGAGGGTTTTTTTGGCCAGAACTAACCCATGGAACATCTGCTAGCAGGGTTCAATGGGCACTGTTATCCTGAGGCTCGAGAGATTATTTTTTAAAACTTTACACCTAAAAGCAGCAAGGCAATAGAACTTACATTACAGAGCTGCAATGTGATGCTGCAATGTCACCACATGTGACTTTGCAGACATTAAAGATCTTCTAATTAAAGATGAGACCATTTGCAAGACAGATGATTCCAGTTTACTGGGAAGCCCGTTGGGAGACATGACTGAACCACAGCTAAAAGCACACAGGGAGCAGCTCGCAAGCAGGCTAGACCAGGACAGTCAGTCTGCGTCCCTGGACGCTAGTACAAACGGTAGGGAGAAAAATCACCCAGCTGTAAGCATTGAAGACCAAAGTAGTTTGTGTCCTGATGCTGTAGGCAATTGAAGAAAAGGCAGCTGTACCTACAGTTACAGGACATAGAAATGTCCAGTCAGAAGAGGAAAAAAACAGCCTGACCTTTGCAGGCTGCAAAACTCTTGGCGTACATCTGCTCAGACCAGCCCCTGGGGACCAGCCCTCCTCCTGGAGCTGCTCAGCGAGGGGTTCAGCTCCAGCTGCAGCGTAATCCCAGTCACAGATAAGCAGCAGTATCACACTGCAGAAGCAAGACTAAGTGCGGATGACGTAGAGTGAAACCACTGCAAGGCCAACTGATTAAATAAAATAAAAAGCCTGAGAGACAGTAGTAGTTAGGCTGTGTAGCAGCTGACATACAAGACTGACCTCCCAGGCCACTGGAGGTAATCAATGGATTTTTTTGCTGTACTCCCCTGCACACATTATCTTCAAATTTATGCTCCGCCGGCCATCGCAAATGCAGCCTGTCCCAGCAACCAAGGAGGCAGCTTACAGCAAACTGAGCCTGGGATACTATGATCCTATCGTTCCTCCTGTTCCCATCTTCCCTCCCATTCTCTTGCACTCACATTAATGCAATTACAGTGTCAAACAGTTTAGAGAACTGATCCAGCCAAAAACCTGATCCTGGGAAGAAAGGAAAAAAAAAAAAGAAAAGATCAGTTTTCAATATCTGAATGTGTATATTGTGTGACCACATGAGTGCTGGAAGGGTAAAGAAGAAAACAGGACTGTAACAGCTGGATAAGTTTAAGTTGCCTTTGACCAACACCTTGCAGAGGAAAAATCCTAAATATGTCCTCTCACACGAGCAGTAGAGACTGGGGAATCCTGGTGCAAGTGGACAGGCCAGAAAAGCCCATGAATGTGCCTTCACAAGGCACCTGGGACAACCTTTCAGCCTTTCAAAGGTTGACATTTGCTCTGGGGGACTCATGATGGTTTCCAGACAGGGCATGTGGGCCCCGAGTCCCCTCCCGACAGAGTCCCTGAGAAACTGCCATTGACCAAGAGCATCCCCAAGTGCAGCGAGTCTGAAAGTCCTCTGCCTCCCAGGAGAGGCCACCAGGCAGCAGCTGGAGAACAGCACAGTCAGCAGAGCTCTAACTACATGCAAAGCTTGAACTACTCTGCATTAACCTCTCCTCACGAGCTTTATTATAACTATTTTTAAACCACTAACCATTGGTTTTAACAAAAACTGCAAACCAGATAGCGGGACTTTCACACAGAGCTGCACTCAGGGAATTCACAGGGCCAGTAAGGCACTCCTCCTTGATAGATGCTCCTGCAGAAACCTTCTCCCCCTTGGCCCAACTGCCCACTCACTTCATTTCAGGCTGTAGTGCTGGAAGGTCCCAAGGGAACTTCTGGGCTTTGACCATCACAAAATTTAAATTTTTGCTTAAAATTTAAAGTTCCCTGATCCAAAAGATTACAGCTTCTAGCAGGGACAGTTGAGGTTCTGGGTTGTTTTTTTGATGATAGAAATCCATGTCCTAAACATGTCATGTCACGCAAGCAGCAAAGTCTTAATGACTAAACTACTAAATATCTAACTCTTTCCTTAGTCACTTTAAACTAGCACCTCCCTCCAACTAGGGTCACCATGATACATGGACATGATGGATGGCCCTGCAGGTTGAGCCTCACCATTTTTACCCCTGACCAGACCCTGTACCAACAAATAAGTTTTACAGAGCTTTGTTTCTTCACCTGTGAAATGAGGAAATCTGTGCTTACTCATCTTTGTTAATATTCTTTTGTTGGTGTTTTGTAAATGGTCTTAAAGAACATTTATCCCACTAAGGAGCACCGTGCAAAGTATCTAAAAAGTTCCTGCAAAGAACACTGCGTGGGATCCATAAAACAACACTACTTTTATCTCTCTCTCTGCACACCGCTCCATCTCCCACGTTAGCATAACAAAGATGATGATGTTTAGGGCATCAAAACAGATTTTTGGAGGGTAAAAGAACAACAGCCACTGGCTAAATGTATATGGAAGCAGAGTAATCAAAGCAAAGGAAATAGACCGGTGGTGTCTCCAGTAAATCTCAAAGTTTTCCAAATGAAACATTCTTGAAAACTGATATTCTCACCCTCCTAAATCATTGCTCATGGCTGGAAATCCTGCCTCCAGAAAAACATTTGGCGCCCCTTTTTGTACAGTGAGGTATGCAAAGAACAAAAATCCTGCAGCCCAGAGTTTTTATTGTGGTTTCTAAAACGCTGCACTGCTGGAAAAACTCAACGGAAAGTGCAGTTTTCTGTGGATGGAAAAGAATTATTTTTTCCATGCACATGCAGAGGGTTTTGCTTGCAGGCTCCGAGTGCAGCGGCCGGGAAGGAGCAGCTTTCCCCGGACAGCAGGCAGGGTGTGAATGCGGAGTCAGTCACTCACCCACGCGCCGCTCTATTTCCTGGATTTAGTGAGTGGTCTTTGTTGGAGCTGAAAGGCTGCAGCTGGGGTGGAGGATACAAGTTCACCAGGGGTTATTCAGCTCCAGACAGTCTTCATAAAAGCACAAGTAAGTCAGAGCAAACTTTCTTAATTTTTTTTTTTTTTTGCCTCCCCCAAGCAATGAACTTCTGAACTTGGTTATTGTGAGTCAAGATATGACAGGACAGTAGAGGACTGCTAATTTGCACTTCACTGATCTGCACAGCTCATAATTCACACAGACACACACAGACCAAACCAGTTTCTCCATACTTCTCAGCAAAGATTTAATAGTGGAGCGTATGGCCGAGGTCTCCTATTACTTAGACAGTTACATTTTCCAAAACACACAACAGCATGTCTACTCTATCTGGAAACAACTAATACTTTAAAGTGCCCTGTATGCATCAAGCCCAGGAACAAAATACATTAGGTGATGTATTATCCTTTCTTTTTTATTATGTACCTTTGCTTCATCACTAATGAGTGGAACTAAATTGTTCTTACAGCTGTGAGTAAATTCACACAGGGGCAAGTTTCATAAAGGGAAAAGCTCTAAAATACTGAGGTTGCAAAGCAGACAGGGAATAACTCAGGCATTTCTGGTTTATTGACTACCTGCTGACAACTGCCTGGGCAGCTCCGTTTAGCTCCTATCCAAACAGTGACCTTCCGAGCAGCTTCCCCAACGGAGCTTTGCTCCAGCAAGACTCCAAATCTTAATGGCTTTACACAACCTTATTAGCAATATGCTACACATTGCTTATGCACCAACACGCACATAATGGAGGTCAGGAGCCTCCTGTCACAAGAGGCTTCCAATGGAAAGCGTCAGGTTGTCTCCACTGGAAAAGTCTGCGGATGTGCATCAGTTCAAGCTAACCGCTGGTGGGGTGGATCAGAAAACCTCCCAATTTCTCACCAGCTGTCTGGGCAGACAGTCGAAGCCTCCAGCTTCTGCCGTTCCCAGGCAGCCCCACCTCATGGGCTGCCTTCTGCAGCTGGGAGCCCGGACGCCCATCCCAGGATGCTGGCAGGAGCAGAAAGCTTGTGAGCTCCATGAGTCCAAGCTCTACATGAAGCTTAGTGGGGCTTTAAGCCCCCTGCTCTGGGATTCAAGGCAGACAGCTGCTCTCTTTCATTTTGGAATAATCAGCTAAAACCAGTTCTTTTTTTTTTGCTTCCAGAGCAGAAAAACGTATGGAATTTCCTTTCCGTGAGACACTTTTAAGAGCTTTGTTGGGAAACAGAGTGAATTTTCCCAAAATATTTCCCCCAAAAGCATAAATATCAGTTAGCACCAGCTCCAATTATATGACAATTCCTTTCTTGTCAGACAACCAAATTTGAGATCCATCTTATCCTTGGGCAAGTCCCTTTACAACCTTTTTTTGCTCCCCTTAGCCAAACACACAAGCTTCCAAAGACTGAAGAATCCTGCATGTGAACTGCCTGGAGAGAAGGTGGTGATTCATAACACAAGGGAAATGTGTGATAAAGCAGAGTAGCTTATCCCAGCTGTTGAAAGGGATGTGTAGAAATACATGCAGCACTTAGATGCCAGGTTTCCATTTTCTTCGGATATTCAAAGGAATTCAAAGGGAGAGATGAAATCTTTGCATCCTGCCAAGTTGTAGCCCAACTGGAATGTGTGCTGTTGTTTTGACAAACTGCAGCTTACTAGAGAAAACTTAATTTTCACATCATAAAGTTTCCTTAAGCTGGCTTCAGGCTTCATACTTGCAAAACCTCAGCTAGAAAAATGTTATTCAAAACCAGGAAAGTTTAAGGACACCAGCACCATTCTGTGTCTGAACCACATCTCCAAAATCTAAAGCCTGGTTTACCAGCTCTCAATCATCCCAAGCAGCACTTAGATGCATGGTCTACCCAAGTCCCGTGTTGCTTTTCAGTGCATGTTAAATATATGTGATTAAGTCATTCTGGCTCAACACAAACTGGAGTTTAAGATCCACTTTGATCAATACTGGCAATTCTCTCCTCCTCTCCCCACTCACATGCACACACGCCTTTGCAACGGGTATCAGGATTTACGGGTGTAAACCGTAACAAAGGAAGACCGACTCAGGGGACCAGCACTAGTTGGTTGCTAATTATTTCACCTTCGTTTCTACATTTGCAAGGGGTTTTTACACTGGTGAAAGTCCCCAGCCTGGCAGCTCTGGAAGTCATTTGCAGACACGTCTGTGCTGTGAATGGGACATGTGGGACACCTCCAGGTTGGGGTTGTCCAGTCCCACGCAGGCCAGTACTAGGCTGCACGACCTCATCAGCAAGCTGCCAGGACGTTGCTAAGCCTGCCGTGTCACTCACTTATCTGATGCTAACTTAGAGGTGCTGGAGCTGCACTTCACCACGTGGCACAGATCGACGGAGACCAGCTCCAACGCTGCCCTTTCCTCCTGGACCTCACGAGAGACGCTGAGGACACAGCTCAGTCATGGCCGTTCAGTTTCCTGTCTTGTCAGAGAAAAGTGACAAGAAATCATTCATCCAGGATGGACATACTGCAAAGACAGCTGCTTTCTCTGGACATCCCAATAAATCCTGGGAAATTTGTTCTGCATTAAAATACAGTATCCTGCAATGCTGGCAGGTGGCTGAGACCTTAAAGAAATGTGCCTCCAAGTTCTGCAGGACATGGTGGGACACAGGTGGGGACCATCACTCACCAAGAATCTGACCTCAAAGGAAACTCAATGCACACAGCACTGTGAAGCAATGGTCCAGTTCTCAGGACAGGAGGCCACAGGTCTCCATTCCCGGACACTATTATCAGGTGTCCCGATACCCCCAACTGTCCATCTGTGATTCAGCTTCTTAGCACATGCGTCTGGCATAATAATGCTCAGGCCTTTTTTTTTTTTTTAAAGCATTTTGAGAGATGTGGGTGGAAAGTACTTAAGTGAGTATTGATGGGCAGAGCAAACAGCCCTTAGTTATCACAACCTTCAGTCACTACTGATCTGGATTTGTTGTGAAATGAGAGTGTAACAAGGGAAAAACTTCTGTCACCTATAGCTGGTGCTACCTCCTCAATTTTTCTAATAAATGTGCAAAGTAAATGAGTGAATTATGTACCTCCAATGATCAGCTAGTTCATCTATAGCCTATGGCAGCTAACAATAAATAAAGTATTAACTTTTGCCAAGGAAAATAACTGTAAAAAGAAGCTGATATAATTTTTTTCCTGGGAAAACAGAACACAAAAGTGACTGAGAGCCATGTTAGCACCCAACAAAACAGAAAGCAATAACAAACTGTAACAAGTCAGAGCACTTCCTACTCTAACAGGTAAATAAAATAAACTTCTGTTGACACAATGCACCTTATGACAGAATAACTCTTCCATTGCTTATTTATTCCTTTTTAAACCCCAAGCTTGGCCTCCGACAGATCTTGCAGAGAGACATCTTATTTATATGTAAACAAAAATAGGTACCGTTAGCGTATGCTGCGAGTATAGAAGGCCTAAATCCACTCTTGTGGAGTGCTTAAACTCAAAATCAGAGGTAGCACACAGTTTTTACACAGAGTTACAAGGACACTGAACTATAGCATATCAGGAGCACTTGCACTGTTGAATCCAGGGAATTTCTCCTATTGAGAGTTTACATCTGCGCAGACCAAACTAAAGAGCTTTCTTTGAGAGTTGGAAGGTATTTCACCAAAAGCTAAATGAACATTATTAACATTTACTCAGAGGCCATCAGTGCTGGGCTGAGGAGCAGGAATTGCAGGAGATGAAGGCAGGGCACCAGTATGGGATGAATGGAGGGTAGAAGCGCAGGAAAAGACACAAGGCAGCAGAGAAACGGTGCAACCCTCCAGTACAATTAGCTAAAACCTCTCCAGCCTTTAAATGCTGCTAAAGAAGATTAATAGTGTATTTCGAGTCAAAATAATCTGATTCCATAGCGTGGCTTTCACGCACAGACATTTATGTGTTTTCCCATATGGTAGAAGTAAAAAAAAAAGGTGTGTTCCTTACACTCGGGCTGACTCCCTCTATTTGGGCTTCTCTTCATGTCCTGCCAGAAGGTGGGTTTGGGTGCTGGTCTGTCCTTTTGAGGGACAGTCAGCAAAACATCTGTTTCACAGTAGAAGGAGAGCGGGAAAGGCCGTGCACATCTGAAACTCTTTTGCAGTTGCTATGGGGAAATGTAAGAAGATAAACTGCTGCTTTATTAATCAAACATCCACACAGGTCTAACACGGTTAGCAAATTAATCCTTTCACTGCACAAGATGGCTCAAGATTTCTCATTGCCCTCAGCAGATAAGGAGAGAGGGCAACTTTTTTTCTTTCTTATACTCTTAAAAGTATATTTACTGCACTTTATAGTCTGCCACACCACACAGGCTGGCTCTGGCTCTTGCAAGCTGGGCCTCCAGGAGCTGAATTTCTGCAGCTTTTGCTAGGACTTCATGGCTCCCACCCATCTCCCTGGCCCTTCAGCTGCAGGTTATCAACCCAGACCAACAAAGTGGAAATACTCCAAATGCTCCAGGTCATAATCCAGCCCTGCTGTGAAGGATTAGCTCTAAAACACCAGCCTGGGAACTGGGTGGTACAGACACACCTGCAAGGGGGTAGAGGAAGGACAGGAAGCTGCAGGCACATGTCAACATTTTGCAAGGATGCTTCAAGACCTCTGTCACCAAAGAAAGTGGCCTGGACTGCTATGGTGACCCCAAAACTTGCTTCAGCTTATTCTGAGGTGCCTTTTCCCCCAAACCCTTGTTCATGATGCCCAAACACTTCCCTCAGTGTACTCCAGGCTATGGCTTTGCAAAGATGTACTTCACTAATGGAGTTCAGAGGAGTTTGCAACAGCAGTTAAAAGAAACCTGACCACGTTTGCCCCATCCTCTTCATGAGGAGCTCATGGCTGGAAAGTCTGCCTTGTAAATGGCTAGGGCCCAAGTCTACTAATAGAGGTGCACAAGTATCAAGAATCAAACTCCAGAAAAAAAAAACAAAAACAATGATGTCTCCTGCAAATGCTCTTAGTGACCCCCAGCTGCATAATTAAAATTCCTTTTTGAAGTGGCCTCAGAAATAAGGTAGGGAGAATAATTGATACTCCCACACAGTAGTGAAACCAAGCAATTTTTTAAAAATAATTCTGGGGTCACACTGACATAAATGATTTATTTCTGCTGAATGGAAACCACTTAGATTAAGGTGGCAAACTTGAGGTAGCATAGTGATTCTGCTGCTCTCCTGAGACGAGGGGGCCTGAGAACACATCCACCCTTGATCTGGATATGAAAAGTGGTTCAAAGCAAAGCTCTCCTATCCAGAAGTGTGCTCTCACCACAGTCCTCAGTGACGGGAAGGGCTACAATGAAGACACAATTGTTTTGACATTTCCCCACATTCAATATTCCCCATGAAAAGCATTCACCAAATTAATCCAGTTTGAGGAGTCCAAAACTGCATTTTTCAGCAAAGAAAATATTCATCCCCATCCAGAGGAGAATGAAACCCTTCAGCGCTTCTTTCTTCCCACAGACTGAGAGAGGATATAATTCAGAAATTTCCCTGAAGCATACAGACACAGACCTCTTCAGGGACAGCATGAGCAATACAAAACACGTTTAAGAACAATTATAAAAGACACTTTCAGCTCTTGTCTCATTTATGCTCCGAGCATGTCAATGCTTTAAAGTTTTCTGTCCTCCCTCTCTTCAACAGAATAGCCGAGTTGCCAGTGTATGTTAAGTGCTACAGTTGCATTTGTTTCCCTAATTATATGAATCTGGCATCTTCCCCGTGCCGAAGATAAACTACCATTTTAGTTGAGATGCTCTAACTTGATGTACACAGCTAGTTTACCTAATTTTCTAATTTAGCCCTTCAAGATAAGGAAAAGCAAAATGCATTCAAGAGAGTCACTCTTAAGCATAAAGAGTAGAGAAATGAACCTTTCCTCAGTTACTGTGGAGGACATTTTAAAATGACAGACAATGCAGGGTGTTCTGCCAGTAGGAAAGTGATCCTTTGACCTTAGTTTGCATTTCAAGTGAAGTGAAAAGCAGGAGAAGAAATGGGAGTTTCTAAAGAAAAAGTTAAGGTACAGTATTGTAGATTTATAAAAGACCATAGACCACGTGCATCAATGGGATCTTGTTTGTCCTGATTTCTTTGAAGCAAAGTGGGAAATGTCTTGGTTTTTACACAGAGCTGCAGCATAACTTTGATGTCTATTCCAGTGACCATAACTGAACTAACCCCCAAACCGTAATACTACAACGCCCAGATGGGGAGAAGTGCGGGAGGTAAAAGGAGGTCCTGATCAAAGAGTGGACTGACCCGGACGCAATTTCCATGCCAACAGGGCCGTCTGGGCTGAGCAGCCGCTCGAGGGGCTGCTCAGACCCATGCCTTCTCCTCCACTGCCGCGATACCAAGAGCCGCTACGTCACACCCAGATGCGGTCCACGTGTTGAAGGGCACAGCAGTTTTGGTGTACGGCTTGCATGCCTCCGCATCAAATACGTAAAAAACAAAAGGCATGATTTGAAACTGTCTTCAATAAAGACTCTGGAAAACTCTGGCTTCTTAATAAACAGGGTTGTGCCCTAAGTAGTGAGCAATAGGACTACTGCTGGAAGAGCATCCCATGGCCTAATACATCACACTGTCAAAAAGCTTCTCCCATTATTCAACTGAAATTTGCCTTCTCTTAAATTTCATCCCATTACTTCTAGTTACACCCCATTGTACCACTCTAAATAATTCTTCATAGCCTTGGTGTTTACACCCTTCAGATATTTGTAGATTTATATCTCAACCACGCCATTTGTCATCCTTTAGCCAAGTTATCCATATTCAGCTCTTTCGGTCTTCTCTCGTAAGTCAATCCCTCAAGCTCTCTTGTTACTTTTTTTTCTCCTGAACTCTCTCCAATTTGTCAATCTCTGTTGTAATAGAGTGAAGCAGACCTGAATGCATTACACTTCCTGCAGTTACCAGTGCTACGTCTTCAGTCCCAGCTGCCTCCTCACTGCAGGACGAGCACCCAGACCCTCTTTGGGTCTTTTTAGGTTACCAAAAGCAGCAAATTTGCAGCCTTTTCATACTCAGCCATTGACTCCCAAGGACCCCCGTATCCCAGCAGATGCCTCTTCCTAGATGTCTACCCCTCTGTTTTTTCCCCCAGCTAGTCTAGATGTTTTTCTTACTTGAATCCCATTTTGAAGTGCTGTGCTGCTGTTTGCATGCTTTCCACAAGTCACCTGGTAACTTCACCAAATGCCAAGTCCGCCTGCCATGCTGCTCCCAGCCCCAAGGGTTTATCCCTCCAGGAGGGAGGGATAAACCCTTGAGTGTTTATCCAGGAGGCCACGCTGGAGCACTCCCTCACCATCGTTTCCACTTGCCTACCAGGTGCCATCACAGAGCATTTCTATGCACCACCTCTTCCACCAGGTTCCACTTTCAACCCACCAGGAAAGGGGAGACCACACCAGGGCCTTCCCACCTATGCACTGACTGGGGTTACATACCTCTGTGCTAAGCAAAATGATTTGCTTTTAAAAACAGTCTGGATGATCACAGAAAACGCAGCGCCCTGTGGAAGCTCAGTGCAAAATGCAGCATAAACAGATGACATTCCTCCAACACCTGCGTCTTCATAAAGCCAGCGCTGTTCTTCCCCATCCTGTGAACATGTCCTGCTGCACAGTTCCTCCAACAAAATTGTCTGCACAAATAAGAGGAGGACTGCTGAAAATAGCTGATGGGGGGTAAAACCACAACTGAACCGGCTCTCGGCTGTGCAAGCACAAGCCTCGCAGCAGGACAAAGGCCCTGGAGAATAATCCTGGGCAGCAGAGCTCAGTGCAGGGGCAGGCGCCGAAGCCCCCTCCGCTGACAAGGGCAGACCCCTCAGAGGGAGGTGAGCAAAGGCACAGATTACTTCAAACAGAAGAGCTGCCCTCCAGCTTTCCCGGCTATCACACACTCCTGGCTACTGCTGGTCTACCTAGAAGGAGACTGTGGCCACTGAGCGCTTTTGCAGACCATGGTCTGATCTATCTGCACATCCCCAGTTTGAGAAGATATCCTGTTAATCTTCGGTTCGGACTTACAGCAGATGGGCACTTGCTAATCTTCAACACATTCACTCCGTCTTATATTAACACCATGTCTTCACCACATGACCTTTGAAAAGAAAAGCTTTTTGCATAACTATTAAAAATAGCCTTTTTTCCCCTAATTTTAATTTCCATTCAACATCTAAAATCATCAAGTTACAGTGGAATTTAGGACACACTCCTAATAACACACTCCTGTCCAATAGGAACTTAGACACACTCTATTATAGGCATGAATGATTCATTCTGCTATTAAGAGAAAGATTACATAGACACTCACATTATTATAAGCCCAGCTTTGTACAGACAACAACAAAACAAAAGTCTTCAAAAACTGTGACAGACACTTAGGTACTGAAGCCACGTCAGGGATGCATTCAAAGCCAGGTGGGACCTATCAGCTCCAGCTCAAGGCCTCTCTCCCTACAGCAGAAAGTATGGTGGGGAAGGACAAAAGCTGACCCCTCAGGGAACAGCTAAAAAAAGCATCCAGAAACACACAGCAAGCTCGAGCAAGAAGTTTGCATTTGCCATCGCTTAAATTAACAGCAAAGGAAACCCCAGGAGGGAGGAAATTTGGACTCTGTCCAACATGCAAGTGTGCTATGTGAGGAGCTGGGGGGGGAAGAGCCACACACAAGCACTGTGGATTCAGAGGAAGCCAACACAGACACCTCCAGCAACCCTGAACCCTATGAAGGGCAGGAGCATGTCAGTTATTTACTGGACTTGACTATGTCGCTGGGTATCGGGAGAGAAGTTTATTGCAGGTGACCTCAAACAGAATTGCCACTGCCATTGTCAGTCATCAGTTTGCTATGAGCTATCTTCAGAAAACAAAGAGCTTTTACATGTTCGAAAAAACCAACTTATCTTAAAATGTCTCAAGAGTTTACAAAAAATGAACTAATCTAAAATATCGCAGTTGGCAATATAACTAACATAGCATTGAGAATAGTTCCTTTGCTATCTTACCTGGTGGAGTTGCTATTGATTCATAGACAATGTGCAGGTCACGCTGACTTCCAGAAGACGACTCAAATGCCCAGTCAGCATCTGTTTAGCTTATGACAGAAAGGATAGCTGCTCTACTCTTCCATAATGGCCTAAAGAATTATGATGTATTCTGGATTAAGTCCTTCTAAAACACCTAAACAGATGGCTTTTTCCCCGCAAAACTCATTACTAAGTTAAGAAGTAATTCAGCGACGTGAATTTAACTTAAGCTAGTAAATCTAATAACATCTTTCTAAAAGCAATAAAATGTTCAGACCTTAATCCTTTTAATTCACTGTTTATCCCCTTGGCACCTAGACTATTTTTATTCTAGTCACTTTTGCCGTAATAAAAAGTTAATAAAAGAACGCAAGTTGTCCGACGGGTTGCAGAACTAATGCAGACTGGTTTCCTACAGGTTTGGTGCCTTATATCCCTTCTTTCCCCAGCAGTATTTACCCCAGCTCCCAGCAGGTTATCTGAGAACCTGTCTTTTGGGGTGTCCTTCATGTCCCTTAACTACACATGAGCCAAGAGGCAGCACATACCATGGCTGGCTGTGAGCTAAATATGCTTTTGCACTAGCCCGCAGGTCTGGCAGAGCAGAGAGCTGCTAATTTCACATTCCAGCCTTCTCCTCTATAGGGCACTGGTTCTTCCACTGAAGATCAGTGAATTTAAGGCAAAGATCTCCCTTAAAAAAATAGTCTGTAAAAGGTCTATGAACTTCCCGCAAAATAATGCAATAGTCCTTCTGCCTAAGATAATCCACACAGGCATCGCTACTAACCAGAGCCATAACACGTGTCCCACAAATGCCCTGAAAGATAAGGTGATCTTTGCAGACCACAGGAAAGGCTCTCTCAGATAAGGAAAGGGCAGGGAAAGCATTGCTTTCTGAGAAGCCCCATGGGAAATAACCAAACTTACAACTACCTCTTTCATAAATCAAGGCGATCAGGTTCAGGTAGTTTCTCATGTGCCACCATGATGTTACAAAGGAAAGGTCTGTCACTGCAATGCAAGTCCCAAACCTGGTGATTTCTAGTTTATAGCAGCTATCTTTAACGGCCTCTGCATACTTGTATGCAGACAAGGCACGCTGCAGAACGTGTGTATCACTTGTTGCCTATGGAGGGCTGCAGGGTAAGTGGCCACTCTGCTCTAGCACGAGCTCTGGATGGTTTCAAGGCATAGCTCCACGTCTAGCACATTAGCACAGATGGGTCACAGGGGTCTGCATGAGAGGGAAACAATAACACACATGAAACGGGAAGAAAGCCCTCTTGGTCACACTTGATCTCACAATGCAGACATCACTTGTGAGCTTTTCCTTATAAACCTGTTAGAAAGAGCAGCCATGCTCCCTTGATGAGGGTGCCAGAGCTGCAACGTTTATCAGTATTTCCAAGGGACTAAGTCAAGCTACCCTCTTGTATATGCCTATCGTGAAAACACTTGATCACCCATTCTTCTGCCTCTAGAAAGACATATTAGATACTGATTCAGGGCTTCATGCTTTTGCTGTTGCAAACATGCTCCAAATGGCCCTACACAACACCCTTACTCACGGCAGCCCAGGGCAGCAGGGAGGAGAGGGCAACCTGCAGCATTGCAATTTAGGGTCTCTTCAGGGAGCAGACACATTTGGGAAATTGCACCTCTGGATGCAGCCAGCACTGTTAATGACTCCAGAGAGCTCAAAACCATCCCGTGAGATGCTAAAGGTGGGTTAGCGTTAGCAGCAGCTGCACTGACTCCTCACCCAACTCTGCTGCCAGATGTAGGCAACCAGTTTTCTGCTCCAACTCCTCATCTTAAAACTGTAGCTCTGAGGACTCCGAGTGCCTGTGAATTATACCCTCTACCTTCCTCCGCAAGCTCTCCCAAGGGAGGAAAGCTGCATTTGGATAGCAGCAGACAGGAATCCTTTCTTGAGTTCCCTTCACATTACCAGGAAAGGCAACCAGTGCCACCTGACTGCACATTTAGAAAACTGTACCCTGACAGAGGCTAAAATGCTTCCTCAGATACATCTTTTATTCACTAGGACAAAAACTGGCCTAGCTCCAAACATGGCCCAAATTCCCCTTTACCTTGCCTCACTGAGCAGGACTAGCCTAAGATCAAGCAGTGTTAGACCCTTGCTGCAATCAACACAACTCAGTCGCGAACAGAAAAAAATCACTTAAAAATTAACGAGTTGTTTTGTGAGTAGAGGCATTATTATGCCTGCTTTCTCATGGTTTTCTGACGCCTTTTTACCTCAATACCATGTGGTCCTCCCACCCCACTGTAGCCCAATCTGCCCCGTATTCTCCAGCAGTCTCCCCTGTGATATCCCCGGTGGGAGATGAGGATCTTCCTCTTCCTCTCCATAGACACAGGCTAAATATCTCAGCCAGGCAGGACACAGCACTCGCTCTCCCTTAGGCTAGTGGGCCCAGCACGGGCACTTGCCATGTCCCAGAAGCATTTCTGCCACTACAACGCAGCTGGTTGCTGAGCCCAGTTTGAGTACCGCAGTTCCCCCGTAAACATGAGGAACTGGTGAGGAAGGAGGTCCCAGTCACAGCGGGACTTGTCAGACTGATCTGTCAGAGACACGGCCTGGTGGAAGCCCTGCACTCGCATGGGATGGTGCCAGCTTTTTTTCTGAACACTGTACACCTCATCATTCAAGCATCGCACTCGTAATTACACCTAAATGTGAAACACAAACTTTCTATTATTGTCTGGTTTTCATAGAAAACCAATAAATCATTCACTTCCACTGGAGAGAGAACTCCAAGCCTGACACCCAAGACACAGGCTGGGATCCAGCCTTTCAACATGGATTCAAATCTAAGCTCTTGAGTAGAATAAGTATGCAGACCCATCCAGTCCACAGTCTGGCCAGTATGGTTGCAAACTGGGACATCAGTTGGCACACCCAGCACCTAAGGTCCCAGGCTGGTGGAGCACCACCTACAATTACAAGGTACAGCTCAATGCAGGTGCTTGCAATAAATCCTACTCATGGCAGAGTTTAAAAAAAAAAAAAAAAAACAACCACAAAACAAACAAACAAGCAAGCAAAAAAAAAAAAAAAGGAAAAAAAGGAAAAATAGAAGGAATACGAATGAAATGCGATGAATTTTCAGCAGAGGTCTAGAACATACGTACAGCTAACACACATAGGTATGCATCTATGATCCCTCATACCAGCTGCTCTGGTCTTCCCAGCCCTCACCATCTATCCTTTATTTTAACATAACTCCCCAACAGCTTCTCGCTTATCAGAGATGTGATCTTAAGTCCTACCGCCAGACCAACTCAAATGCTCTTTTCTGCAGAAACCCAAGCAGGAGGCTTTCCCAGGCCACAGGTTTTTTTGGTGTGGCGAACTTAATAGAGATATCGAGCGAAAGCGCTGGCTGCCTCCTGCCCCTGCTGAAATCAGGAGCAGACCTCCTGCGGAAGGCAGCCCTGGGGAGCGACTCTAATGCAAAGCAGCCTTTACCACCCATAGCAGGCGCAGCGCCAGGGTGCCGTTGGCACCTCTTCTTCTGCCACATTCGTCCTGGCACCACAGATCAGGAGGAGGAGCGGCATCCCGTGGCCGCGCTGTCAGAGTGACACCCAGGTATTCGATGGGTGGCCAGACTCTGGCCTCCCGTCTGTATGCAAGTTGGCCATCAGTGGGAAAGCTCCACATCGCTGCGGGTTCGGGGGACGGGCAAGGGGGCGGGGGGTTCAAAGAACATTTTAGAGGCAAATCCCCTGGGAGCCGCTCTCACCATGGGAGGGACCCAAGAGATCTGGATTAATTTGCCAGTTTGCTTTCAGTTTACTTCTTGCGACCTCACAGTAAACCGCTTAACCTTGTAGGCAATAAAGCAAGATGCCAGCTTTTTCAGCTCATACTATTCACACTATGCTCTAATCTAGTTTGCATGTCCGGTCCTGTCATTAGCTGGAGGAAACATTAATCCAAGACAGTAGAAAAGAAGGAGTAAAAAATTGTTTCTGGAAACGCAATGATTCTAATGGCAAACGTTCGTTATCTAGACCCACAGCCGAGTTAAACTGAAACATATTATATTCCATGAAAAAAAAAGTTTTAACCATATGTTTAGTCATTTGTGAGCTCTTGATCTTAACACACAACATAAGCTGCAATATCAGTGTCAAAAGTGTCTGATTTAAAGCATGAGAGGCAGAGTTACATGCAGTCAAGTTAAAATCACTTCTGCAAGTTTGCAGGCAGAGACCTTTGCGTAGAGTGGCAGGTACGGGGGAACACATCCCCGGGTCTGCGCGGGAAAGGAGGAAGAGGAAAGTTTATTTCATTAAAAGTTTTTCTGTGAGATTGGCTAGGGAGAAGACGATATAGCCGGGGGGAGGACTGAGACAGCTAAAGAATAACACATGGTATGCTTTCAAAACATACAGCAACATGTGACATTCGTCTGCAAGTCTGGCGCTGAGGAGCCTGTGGTCTGGCAGCAGCGAGACTTTCTGCTTTTTATTTCTTAAATCACTGCATGCATTTGAACTAAACCTCCCACCTAATAGTCTGAAGGGAAGAACATAAAATCAGATTTTACGTACCGTACTCTCAGTCAGCCATTGTTCTCAGCGGATTTTTATCCTCCAACTCAATTCCCACATCATTAAAGTGATGCTGTCTCTTTAAAACACAACGTGGTGCCGTGCCAAAGCCTGCAATAAGAATCACTGGCACCAAAACAGTCAAAGCACAGAGCTTAATTCTCTACTTAATAAGACAATTAAAGAAGAGTATTTGGATACAGCAGTCTGCAAGTACCAACACAGAGCACTGATGTCTCCAAAGGCATGTTGATCTGAAGGCTTTATCAGAAAGCATCTGTCGCAACCAGATGCCATCAACACCTGAGAAAAGTGGGAAATAAAGTGGGTTAATATGGCTGCGATACACGCAAAGGTTTGCACTACCCAAGTCCCTATTTATGAGTGTTTTAGAGGGTGCATGATAAAGTGCCCTGATGCAAAAATGCACGTACACTAAAAAAAACCCTAAAATATATGTACACAGCTGCCTTTGTTAAAAAAAAAAAAAAAAAAAGTGGAAATAACCCAAAGTACAATGGAATTAAAAGTGCTGTGTATTTGGTATCTTCACGGCCATAATCATAGGAAGGCTTATAGGAAGCCTGTTTTTAAACACTGTGCTTTGACAGATGCCTTAACATACATGGATGAATTGAGGTACGCAGGCACCAATGACTGCTCATATGGAGTCTCTTGACCATACCTGCCTTTAAGTTTCCAGTCAAATAATTCTCAGATGTCATCTCCTAGCAGACTTCATCCTGCAGAGCTGAACCAAAGCTAGAGAAAAAGATAGCAGCAGTGATAGAAGAACTAATTAGTCATTTGATTAGCTGCTGAGAAGACAGGGTGCTGCAGTTCTGTGACCTAAAAATGCCACCGATGACCTTAAAACTCCATCTCAAGGGTGTCCGGAAATCTGTAACCTCCAGGGAGAGAGGGAGAAACGGGTGATGCCTTAACTCCATTAGCTCACATGAGATGTTGAAATAGCGTAGACATTAAGTCGAGGAGAGGTGTGACATTTGAAGCAATCAGCCAGCAAAAGAGCACCTGCAGCACTGCACTTTGTTTGAACTGCTGCACCAATGGCTCCCGGTCCAGCCTACACGGGAGGTTCGTGGGGATGCGTGATTTAGTACACCCAGAAGGCACGCCATTTGGCGCGCGAGAAGCACAGACCTCATCCTAGCAGCTAACAACATGTAGCAAGAGGGGGGAAAAAAAAAACCACAACAAAACACCGACCGCTCCCCCTTCGTTACAGGAGGGCTAACATCCAGCCAGCCCCTCAGCCGCACCATGCCAGGAGAAGAGAGTGGCTGAGGAAAGGGGGGAGAAGCCACTTTCAAGATGACATCTTGAATGGTTGGCCTTCTTCACCTCCACTGGAGGGTCCTACGCTGCACTGAGAAGATCTACTCCTGGTTAACCCCGTGAAGGTGCTGGTTATTCCACATGCAGCAACAGGAGGCGGGACTGGGGTGAAGCCAGGAGGTCCCCTTAGGCTGCAAAGTGGCATCTTCAACAGCAAGGGAGGAAGACACCAAAATGACCAGGGCTAGGGGTCCCAAGTTATTCTGTGCCCCCTTCCTTCAGCCTGGCAGCTAGAGCACGTTGTCATCTGACTGCACCCAAGGCACTAAAAATTTCCAGCCTAATCTGAGGCAGTGTCTTCCCAGCAAACCATCAGGCAGTGTGGAGGTACCCAAGGTGACCTGAAATGGGCCAGCCCAGAATGGGCAGCAGAGAGCAACGCCGGCTCACTGTCAGTCAGTTCCCGCCACCAAGAAAACCCTGCTCGTCTCCCACCTTCAACAGCTTGGATGGCGTCTGGCTCTTTGGGTATCTCTACCCTGAGAAGAGATTAAAGGAAATGAATGCCTTGGCAAAGATCCCCCTGCCATCTGCACCGCTGGAAATGCCCTCTGGAAAGCAAAGGAGGAGGATCCCTCACCTTGCACGCTCCTGGGAGAATGGTGCAACCTCCAGCGGCTGCCAGCGCTGCCCCGTTTCATCCCCGTCCCCTCGACGCAGATCCAGACCTGCCTTTCGCCGCCCACCTCCCCACATGTGCTTTGTCCCAGAGGGATGAACTCACCTCCAACACCAGTGAATTTCTCAGAGTAAGTCCAACACATAGTTTAAATTTTAGCAAGCCCTGCCAGAGGCCTTGGTGAAAAATGCAAAAGTAGGAACATTTTCTCAAATAGAAAATAGAGATTAAGAGTGCTGCAGCAGGGTCAGTCATTAGGTGCAGGCTTTGCTGAGACAATGCAACCCCAATATGTGCAATGTTTTCCCCTTCATTCCCTTTTCTTTAAAAAAAATTGGGGGCAAGACCCCAACAACACACACAGTAAATCAAAGGAAAAAAAATTAGCCATGGACATGGTTCGGTAACACATGTACTGTGTACAGAGCTGTGTAACTCAGCTCTGTATTCCCTTACAGTCCTGAGAAGGGAAGAGCAAAGTTAGGAACACAGTTACTGCAGTTTGCAAAGGAATTTAATACTTCCAAATCTGACTTATTGGGAATTGGAACAAAACCCCAAAATGCTGAAATTCTCCACAAAAGGATTTTGAAAACAATCACTTGGAGCCTACTGGAAAATCAATTGTATTGCTACTGTATTTCGTACAATGGAATTATATTTTAAAATTCTAAATAGAAACTTATTTCAACACAAAACCTGAATGAATGACCTGAATGTAAAAAATTAATTTTAACACTGTCAGAAAAATCCCCCATCTGTTTTTTTCTGCCACTTTTTGACAAACTGACCTGATTTTGCAAGAGGTTTTAGTTTTGATGACGCCAGATATTGGAATATGACTCCATCAACGAGCCCTAGTCAGGAAATACCAAAGCTGTGGTTGCCAAAGCAACATAATTAACTTGATCATGATACATGCACTGTGCACCACTTCCCAAATGGCCCTTTAACACCCAGCTAAATCCTTGGCCTGAATGGCGCATTGGGATGAATTTCTCCTCCAAGTTCTTCAAGAACACACACAGCAGCAGCAGAAGTTGTCAAAATTACTAAAAGCCAAGCATCACTCCGCTCCCTGGCCAACAGTCCCCTGGGCTTGAAGAGGTCAAGGACCAATTCTTGAGCCTACTCCCACGACTAATGGCTGTAGCAATCATGGAAACACATGGTCCTGTTGCATGGAGCAAAAGAATTTTGTAAAGCTTCACTTTTAATTCATCTCCATTACCAAATTTAAGAGGTTTGGTTCTTTTGTGTCATAATCGGTAAAATTCTTACTACCTGGGCAGGGAGGCCCAGACATTAATGCTAAACCTTGACCCCAGGGCCACAAACTTCAAAACCTGAATATGCTGTCACTAACTCAATGTGTACAATGTATCAAAAATAAGCTTCTGTCTGTTCATTTGGGGGAAAAAAAAACAAGAAAAAGTAAGAAAAAGAAAAAAATTGAGTGATGGGCTTTCAGCCTGTCATCAGACCAGAGTGACCTCAATTTTTTGAGAAATAAAATCAAAATCTATCCTTATCTTCAGAGATTCAAGATGTATTTATGTGTCAAACTTTCTCCCCCTTGTCCTTAGCCTTTGGGAAGCACACTAAAAATGATATCAAAGCCTGAAAACCCTGCGATCACATTCGCATTCACCTTTGACCCAGGATGCCTACAGCTCTCACCAGCTCCTCGGCTCGTCCTCACCATACGGCGAAGACGACAGGTCTGGGAGCAGCTTGCAGCGAGCTGTTCAGGATGAAATAAAGCCCACTTTGCATAGCAAAACCGCGCCGCTCTGCTCAATTTTTAAAGGCCGAAAAACTTTACTTTGGCAGTTTTCTGCTTCTTTATATCCTTGAAGGATGTTTTACCAGCATCTTCCTCTCCTTACACACAAATATTTGATTATTCTCTTTGAAATGTCTCTGTAACATGTACAGGAATAAGGTGCCGAATGCAAACACTGATTGATTCTTTCTTAGCCATCAAATGTGCTTACACAGCAACTACACACAGCAAATGCACACAAATCTCACATTTCACGTTTAAAAATATGAACATGCTATGTTTTTTTTTTTACTCAAACATAATGAATGAGCTTAAATATTAGAACTTGAAATTATTAAGTAAATCATGGCACCTGTAAAGCTTCTATTTGCATAACATTAATTCATGATGGCATGTAAAACAAATTCATCACTCTTACTATATTGTAGTCTGATTTATGTTGGAATTCAAAAAAATAAAAATCATGAGCACAAAATTATGTTGACAAGATGTACGTGCTCTTCGAAGCCCAAGATTTTTTTTCTGATGCATCAAAACAACTAAATTATGGGAAAGAGGGCTGGGAGAAAGCATCTTTAAAAATGAATAACACACTAGCGTCACACAGACACACTCTCCATTTATTAATGTCAAGCATGGTGAAGATACTCTAGAAAATCATTACCATTCATAGCTACTAACAGCCATTAAATTTCAATCAATTCAACTTAACACAAGTGTACTTCAGTAGCCCTTACAGTTCCTTATAGAGGTGGCTCAGAAAGTCCTGTCTGACTTATTGCATTGTCCCCTGCACAAAGAGGCATTGCTGAGGATTGCTCTGAAAAGGAGCGATCTTGGTGTTGGGAACTGATGCTCTTTTAACACCGTCGCAATCAACAGACCCTGCTTTTAAAGAAAGCATGATAAAAGGGGCTCTAACAGGACTGCACAGGTCAGTATGGAGGGGAGCAATAGACCGATTTTTAGCTTGGGATGCTGCTTTCCAAGCTGAAAATAATTGGTGGGATGTTTTCAAGGGTTTTTCAATGAATTTTAGTAACTGAATCAAACTGCTTAATGCAGTGCTAGACGACTTCCAGGTGATCCACTTGCTCCAAGAGAACATAATCACTAAATACATAGGACATTTAAAGAAAAAAAGGATTTAACTTCCAGAGACTGGCTATTTAAATCTCCCAGCAATTAATATAAGCCACAGCGCTGTGATATTACAGCATCTCCTACTCATCTGAATTGCATGTGTAACACTGGAAGTTTTCCGCTGTTACTGCAGGAATTAAGCTGTGCAGTTGACCATCCCTTGCAGACCCTGGGGAGGACCAGGGGGTCCCCCCCCGGGGGTACTTGGCACCTCATGGCAGGGGTGAGGGACGGTGACCGCCGGGTGCTCATCACCAACGGGCCAGACCCACGCTGGCTGCTGCTGTGCAGCAGAGCATCCCAGAGAAGGCATGTTCCTCTGGGGAGATTTCATCAGTTTCATTTAAATGAATTATCTACAGTAAAATCCCACATTTCACAGGGGATAGAAGACTTCTTTATTACTTTTTTTTTTTTTTTTTTAAACAGGAGCCCAGATTTTCCCAGCAGGGTTCATTCTGCTGGGCACAAAGTCCTTTCTCTAGATTTAGAGGCAGTTTAAGACTGCAGGTGTGTATTCCTACAGAACGGAGAGTCACTCAGTGCACAGAAAACCAGAAGCAGTCACAGATGTGCCATCTCTGTGGCTGAAATTACAAGCTCAAGTATGGATACCCTTTCATCGCTTTTAGCTCATCCCTTAAAAGTATCAGTATTGATGGTACTACTCATTACGGGAGTATTTAGGACTATTCCACAGAACTGTGGTCTTCCTTCCCCCGAGGATTTACGCCTTAGCATTTAACACAGAGCAGCAGTGAAGGTCTTCGGAATCAAGAAACACCCAAGAAATCTCTCAGGCAGATATATGCTCCATTTTAACTCATTTCCCTACACTTACAAGCTGCACTAAATGAAATGAAATTAATGTTAAAAAGGGCCTTTATTGAAAAATCTTCCAGTGACAGGATCAGAAAGTGCCAGAGTTCAAGTAAATCGTTCCATGGAAAATGTTAGCAAAGCTTAATCATACTGGAAGCCACATTTAATTACAGCTTTTTAAGTCCATCTGGGAAAAAAGAAGAGACTTAAGTATGTCACCTGAGATGATCTAGATACTGAAACTATTTGTAAGTTAACAAAAGCATTTGCATCACAAAGCACTCTGGGGCAGCACCATGGCAAAGCAGATGTGTAATGAACAAGGATCATAGCACCAAAACAATCAGGATTGTAAGTAACTACTACTAATCTGCAATCATTTAAATTTGGGTTTAATTGCTAGGCAGCAAATACATTTCATTCTTGAAGAGGTAAATGCTCTGCGGAATACACACTTTAAGGTATTTAGCGGCAGAAGCACCACAGTCAAGAAACTGAATGTCAGGAGGGCAGAGGAGACAAGCAGCAGGGCTGGATCTGCCATGAGATCACAACATTAAACAAACTTTTCCCTGGAAGAGAATTAATAATGCAGCCATCCCCACTGTATGTACTGTAAGTGCTGCAGGAGTGACACAATGACGCACATGGGAGGCAAGAGGGTAGTGACTATAGAACAAAATTCAATCTAGTGCTAATGAATAAAAAGTTCCTTTTATTTCTCTGTTGTTTTTGGTTCATTAAATTTTCCACAGATTTGCAGAGAAGAAAACGTGATCAATAAACCTTGACAAAAGTGAACATGTGAAAAAGGCGAGAGAAAGGCACAGGAAGATAAAAGTGATATCCCGATCACAGATTTCAGAGGCAGATGACCAGAGCTTTGGGCTGCTGAATAATCTGAATAGACCATCATTTCTTTACAGCCTTTTACTTTCTTTTCCCTGACTGTTGGAACTCTTCATTCAATACAATAGTAAATGCACTAAAACTTTTTTTCTTATGCTAATGGTCGAAATCGGGCGCTCACAGTTAAAACACACTTCCCACCAACTTGTTTTCTTTAAAAAAAAAAAAAAAATAACCTATTCAAGTTAAACTAAAATGTCAAAGACAGCTTAAGGCTTACTCTCACCATTCCTCAAAATTAATGGTTTTCTCCCCAGCAGATACAAAAAGAAAAGACTTGAATAAGGATAAAGCTGCTAAACTCTTTTCATATGAAAAAGAACACTTAGAAAGTAAAAAGAAATACATCCAGTAGAAAGATCCTGGTACCTACAGTTCTAATTTGTATTGTTTCCTCTTGGAATATTTATAATTGCAGAAAGGTGACAGCCAATCGCAAATAACTGTGAAACGATGAGAAAAGATTCACCAGTGACTGATGTCTTTGGGCAGCCATGCCCACAACGGTACCAGAAATGCTTCTACTCATTACAATAGGGGCCCGAAGGAGCCTATTTTCAAATGCTTTCTAATTTGGGTGACCACTTCCAGGCACCAGGGCCTCTTTTTCAGCGATACTGGATATTCACAAATCCCAAATAACTTTTAGGGCTCTGAACTTTTGAATTACACGACAACAACTGCCCTGTTCCCTTCATGCAGCACATTTCAGCTTTTGTGTATTTGGTTTTGTTTTGTTTACAAGAAGTTACAGGGTATGGGGTGCGGTTTACAGTAGGCAAGTGTGAATTAAGAGAATTTCTGTGGCCTCTCCTGGGCTATACACATCTAACATGTATTCACTTCCAACCAGAACTGGCCTGCACAAAATTAGACCTGATTTCCCTTGTGAACCAGTGACTGGAATGGAAATACTGGGTAACCTGCAATTTTGCCTCTTCAACTATCAAGATGACCATGCAAGATCCAATTCTCATGACTTGTACACCAAATACCAGTTAATTTCTAGAAGATGCACATATATAGGATCAGCTGTATACATGAGTCAAGAATTGTACGTATTACATGCATACACGCATGTGTGTGTGTGTACATATATGCAGAGACGCACAGGCACACATGTATTATCTACCTCCTAACGCAATGCCTTCTCGCCGTCATTCATACTGGGTTTCATTCTTTGCTATTATTTTATTTAGTGTTGTTCTAATTAATTCCCAAATACCTCCTGTTGTTTTGGTTTTCTTTAAAAAGGCCCTGGGAATAGAGCTGAAGCAAACCCTAAATACCACTTAATGCTTTGTGGCAAGTTGTCCAAATGCGCAACTGTTTAAAATATTTACCCAGGTATATAAGGGGGTTGCGCAGCTCTCAAACAATGACCTGGAATCTTTCCCATCAGTAAAAAAGCAGACAAAAAGCAGAGACTGCTTAACCTCAATGCCTCAGCAGCAAGTGAGAAGTGCAAATATCGCATTTCTATAAAGCCCTGGAAGCTTCATAGAAATGGAGTGGCAACTAATTAGTTTGATGCTATAGTCACATCTAATGTTCCTAAGTAGCTTCTTTGAAAAAACTCGCTGCCTTGAAATCCTTGGCCAGATTATTAAGTGGAGGCTTTGTGATGGAGCACTAGATAGGTGTTTGCTACACAAATACATACAGATTTTGGTGACTGCTTACTGAATCCACTGCCTTCGCTAATCTGCACTGGAAAACTTCACTATGAACAGAGCACTTCTCAGAGTACAAAAGCATGAAGTATCTGTGTACCTTTCAGACTACAGGGCAAACAACTGGCTTACAGTAGGCCACCAAAAACAGGGGGAGGCGGTTAACCAAGTGTCCTCCGTACTTACAAGCAGAGGGTGAGGATAATGCTGTTGATATTGGCTCAGATGCTCTACCATATCCTTAAACAAAAAAGACAGGGCCAGAGGACTGGAAAACTCATTAGAAAAAGTCAAACTCTCTAAATAGAAATAAAGTATCAGGATCATGAAAAATGTATTTTCAGGTTTCAATGCTGCAGGGATCCCATAACCCCTCCCCTGTACAGCTGATCACATAACCCCAGAACCTGTACAGCTTCTATACAAATGTGTTGCTGAAAGGGAAGTTGTGGTATAAACTTTTAAGGCCATTAGAATCACAGAAACCATAGTAAAAAATGATTCTTTGCCATAAAAGTTTAAAGTGGTTTTCAAAACAATGCCAAAAATCCTGCTTATCATATATATGCTGCAAAAAGGCTGTCTTTTCTGAACGTGACTTAGTGTTCAGTGTGACATTAGGGAATGCAGGCTGCTGTGTATTGGATATCTGAGGTCAAGTCCTGGGGTTTTTTTATACAAGTACAAACTGGAGTAGCTTCAATGAAATTACCCTAGATTTATACTGGCATATGCATCTAGTTCAAATTCTTCTATGGCTCTGATTTTTCTCTAAATGAATGACCTAACACAAACAGTATTTGTCCATCTGTATACATCCCCTTTGACACGCTGAAAAAACGACATTGAAAGGAAGTTGGAAACGGTCCTCGAGATCTGTTTTTCTTTGAAGAACAGCAGTTGCAATTCTGGGCACTTCAAAGTCACATACTTTAAGCAATAACAACATTCAAGATCAAGTGAATCTTACTCACCTTGCTTTAAAGATTAGTTCTTTCACAAACATACACCAGAGGCTTGGATATACACAGACCCCTAGATTAACAGTTCATCTTCAGTGGATCAGGCACTTTTCAGTGCTACAGATAGGTCATGTTTTCAATCAAATGACAAATTTCCAAGAGTTGTTTACAGTGGAAAAGCCATAATGAATTTCATTCACTTCTTAAAAGTTGTCAGGTTTGCAATAACGCTCAATATGACATTTTTATTGCAATTCAAAGTTTGACAGGTGTCAACATTTCCTGAAGTTCCAGCCAAAATACAAATTACCATATCCGCCCATCAGAAAAGTTAAACCAAACCAATTCACCAACTGCAGTTGCTGTATGCAGCAATTACCATGCATTTCAAACGTCCCAGGAGCACAAACCATTATTTAGCAGGATTCTCTTTTCCAGGTGAATGTAGTTTCTTTTCTAGTGAAGTCTAGTGAAGTTAAGGTTTAGAACTAAAAAACCCAAACCTTTTTTTTTTTTTTTTAAAGCAAGGTAGCTAGAATAAACAGATCAAATCAGCAAGTCTTATAACAAATCAGTCTATTCCACTTCTGTATATTTTGAATTTCATGGCTTATTTACTTTACTTTTTTGGCACCAACTCTGCAGTGCATGCCAATACAATATTTGTTTAAATGCTGTTTTATGCAGCATGCTAGTCAAAGGTTTACTTTCAAATTCTTGTACATCCCAAGAGCCTCAGTGGCAAAAAAATGAAATAAAATAAAATTAGGAAAAAGTGAAGGGGATTGGCAGGGGGTGGACAAAGTTTTACAACTAGTCCCTTTATCTGTGGCTGTACAAACACAAGCACCGCACGCCAATAACAGGCGAACTCCCAGACGCACAGAGGTGGGCACACAGGTCTCCAGGACCGGGAGCTGTATGAAACACGAGGGCATCCCTAGGCAGGCGGGAGTTCCGCCGGCTCAGCCCGCGGTGACCCCCCCGCCCGGAGGTTCGCTCACCCCCACGCACGGACCGGGAGGCCAAGCCGGGCCCCGGCACCGGCCCCGGCTCACCCGGGAGCGCCCGGCCCGGCCCAGCCCCGCGGCGGGGGCCCGCCTTTGCGCACACCGCGCACCGCCACCGCACCCGCGGCAGAGGCGCAGCCCCGTCCCGGGAAGCTTTGAAGCCCGGGCTCCAGGTTAGCAACATGAAAATAAATACAGATATATATATAAAACCCCGTAACCGTCGGAAAAGCCGGCAGCGGGGCCGGCGGCAGGACCACCGATAAACCATCCTAAGCCCCTGCGCTGGCAAAGTCAGGTTTCCCAGGAAATGATGGCAATCACTTGAGGCAGAAAAGGCATCTAGATGAGCCCATCTCCCTCCCCGCCTCCCCGATTGTTTTAAAGCCACCGAGTCCGGGGGAAAAACTCTCAACTCTCTAAGTCCTTAATAGGATTGGAGTCCGGGTCTCTCCAAGCCGCTCCTCATCACACAGGGATCAAGTTGCAGCAGGGAATTTTTTAAATTCCTCAGCAAATATACTTGTCGAAAGATTGCCCCTCCCGGAGGGGGGCTGACAGGACGGAGGGGGGTGGCAACTTAATTTTTTTTTAAAAAAGGCAAACTCACTGCTGGCTTCGGGGAGCCCGGCTGTCCTCCGGGACCCGGGGCAAGGCGGTCCCGGCAGCGGCCCGGGGCTGCGACTGTCACCGCAGCCCCTGGGAAAAACAATGGCCGTGGAGGCACGGCCCAAAGCCCGGTCCCGGCGGGGTCTGGGCCGGGGGGCACACACCAGACACCACACACCAGACACACACACGCGCGGCCGCATCCGCCCCGCTCACCTGCGGGGGGGGACGCGGGACGGGACCCCCCCGGCACCCGCTGCGAGGAGAGCCCCTCGCAAAATTTCTACCCCCCCCTCACCTCACCCCGGCGCAGAGCACCTCGGACAAAAGCGGGAGAAGAGGAAAAAAAAAAAAAAAAAAGCA